>NC_135307.1:179866814-180169844 GCF_048772815.1 Callospermophilus lateralis | reverse complement strand
GAGGAGGTAAAGAGAAGGTATTTAAGGACTTGCTCCTTAACATAAGGAGGAAGGACAGCAGCTGTGCAGCAACTCCGGCTTGTTAGAAGGGTAGACCTCCCTGTGCAGCCAGACCTCTGGGTCAGAATCTGATTTTTTTCCCCTCCTTATCTGATTAATAGTTTGCCTACAGTAAATCACATCTATTTTAAAATGTAAATTTTAATGACTTTTAGTAGTCATCTACAAAATGAGAATCAAAATCCCTTTAAGACACCTTATCTCCCTTTGTATTCCTCCCTTTCTTTCCTCCTGGCCCCAGGCAACCATTGATCTGCTTTCTGTCCCCATAGGTCAGCTGAGTTTTATATCAATGGAATCATGTAGGATGTTTTCCTCTGGGTCTGGCTTCTGCCACTCAGAATAACACTTTTGGGATTCCCAATGCTGTTGAGTGTTTCCGTTGTTCTTTCTTCTTCTTCTTATTGCAGAGTAGAGTACTATTCCACTGAGAGCTCGAATTACTCTAGTTTTTCTATTTATCAATGGATAGAGATTTGGGCAGTTTCCAACTTTTGACTGTGAAGAGTAAAGCTGCTGTAAGCATTCGCGTCTGAGTCGTGGTAAAGACATCTTTCACTGGGGTGGGTGTACGTGGGGGAGTCAGGTGGCTGGATCTCGTGCTATGTGTACGTTTTAAGAAACTGCCAGTTTCCCAAAGTGGCTTTCCCATTCTGTGTCCCCATTAGTTGAACCACATTCTCGACCGCACTAGGTATTAGTCGCTTTCATTGCACAGTGAGGCAATTCCAGAGGTAGGCTCCTGACCCTGGCTCTGTGGCTCAAGCGTTCCTGTTTTCCTGCCGTAGACTGGACATGGAAACAAAGAACAAAGAAAAAATATATGACCCAGGTGAGGAAAGATGGAGGGGTTGGCTAGCAAGCGATGGATAGTATCATGAACGGAGAAACTCATATGAATGGAATATTATACAGGTGAAAAGAGAGACGAGAGGAAGGAGTGATTTAGTCAGGCCCTAGAGGGTATTGGACTTTGGATGGCCTTAGGCCTGAGCCTAAGCAACTCCATTTTAAAACTCCAGTTTGAAACCTGCGGTCTCACCAGCCAGGCCTAATGCCCCTCAAGTATGGCCCTCAGACACAAACTTCTCCCCATCCTGACAAGCCCAGAGTGAAGACTCTGGATTGCTGTCCTCATCCTAATAAGGGGGAAAGGCGAAAGGATCAGGGTGGGACCAATAGACCAGATGTTTTAACCCCAGGCTAAAAAATGACCCCAGTGGTAGCTGATAGGGATTGAAAGGGGGATTAAAAGCCTCGAAATTTGGTATAAATAATGGAGCAAACGAACAGACATTCAGCCAGCAACGCTGATGCCGTCACGCTGAGAGCCTGAAGAGGACCTGGACTGACCTTCCAACATTTTTCCTTGGTTAGCTGATCCTCCACATTTCTTCCCACTCTCAAACTCTACAGCCACATCTTGACCCTGGTGGGAGCCGCAACTTCTCCCTACAACCCTCTCCTTGCCCGGCCATCAGCTCTGCCCCAGGAGAAGCCTGCCTTGGTTCCTGACCTGAGCACCGTGGTCCGAGTGAGTGGACATCTGCTGGACTTAGAGCCTAAGGCTTGAGACTTCTGATCTGACACTTGAACGTAGCATGCAGAGGGAATGTCCGTCATGAGCCTGTCATGATTAAGTGTGTTTGCAGTGCTTAGAATTAATCTAGAACTGTTTGCTGTGAATTGATTGTGTCTATGGCAGTGCCTAGCATAGGATTGTCGTTTTCTTGATTAAGAACCTATAGAGTGAAATTGTATTGAGTGATTTAAGTGATTAAAGCATTGACTAGGGCAGGAGCGCGTGGACATTCTTCATTTCTCCCCCTCAACTGCATAAGTCGCACCTTTCCCCACTGGGACAGCAAGAAAGCTGTTGAGAAGGATTTCCAGGAATTTTTTCCATATGACAATCAGTAGAACTCCCTCCCTGGGAGCCACATCTTTTTATGTGCCATTGTGAAGTCCCATCTTTCTAGTCAATGTGTTTGAAATTACTTAGGTTTTGTCTTTTTTTTTTTTTCCCTTCTCTTTGATATTTTGCCGAGATGAGTCTTACTGTGGGAGGTCGAAGGCTCAGTTTTACCAGTTCCAGGCTCCACGGCTTTTGATTTGCTTCCTTCTCTTCTGTCTTTCTAAGTGTTATACTATAAACATGTTCCTGGAATAAAATTTTTCAGAAGCATGACTTGAATGGCTGCCTAGAGTTTGTCACCTGAATGTCCCATCACTGTTTGTGTAAGCGACGGTGACATGTGGGGCTGGGGTGGATGGCTTCATTGAAGAGCAGAGCTGCCCTTGGGAAAGGAGCGGGAGTTGCACCCTTTTCCTGGTTCAGAGAGGCCTCCTTGCACCTTGCCCTGTGTGCTTAGAACAACGTGCATCCTGGACAAGGAGTTGGAGAGGTTGCGATGGCCACATAGCGATGACTGGGCATTCCCTTCACTCTCTGTAAGAAAAAAAATGGACTTTCTTTTTCACTTAGGTCATGAGAGAACTGTGTGCAGTGGGCATGTTAGAAACGGCACACAGAGCCTCTGCCTGGAGACAATTCTGACTGAACTAACTTCCATTAGGAAGGAAAAGTGTCAAACGGATAGTCTTCAAATCAGACACAGAAGTATGGTGACAGCATCTTTAATATTTTATTGTCATTATTATTCACCCTAATAACAATGGCACTTGTTGAGTGTTTGCTATTTGTCAAGCATCATAATGCATGCTCTAAATAGATATTTTCTCTCTCTCTCTCTCTCTCTCTCTCTCTCTCTCTCATGTATGGTTGGGGGGATAGAACCCAGGGCCTCATACATGCTGAGCACATGCCACATGCTTTACACTGGACTACATCCTAAGACCCTCTCTGTTTTAGTCTTCCTAAGAAACCCATGAAAGAGGTGCTCTTCCTATTTTACAGATAAGCAAACTGAGTCACAGAAACTGTTGCATGCCGAAGTTCATAAGATAGGTCTGTGGCAAGGTAAGCTTCAAGCTCACATGGATTTGATCCCAAATCTCTTGCCCTTGACCTCTACTTCATGAACAGTCACCTTGAGTCCAGTGCTGTTGGCAAGGCCTGATCTGAATGGCATCCATGGATAAGCCATAAGGTACAAGGGTGACTTCTCAGGAGCTCTGTGCTGCTCAGATCTTCTTCCTTCCTACTCTCAAATCTTCTCTTCCAGGATCTGTATCTCCTGCTGGGACCTCAATATGAAAGAGCTGTCCATTAACCTGCCACCTGGGAATCTGCTGCTAATCCTCCCCAATACCACAGGATGCTGTAAAGACATCAAAGCCTGGCTGATAGACCTGGGGCTTGCTCTCTTCCTCCAGAAAGGAAAAAAAAAAAAAAAAAAAACCCAAAGGCTAGATCCCTGCCAGGCTACCTCCATCTTCCTCATTTTGTATGCTGGGGTTCAGTGTGCCGACCAGCATGGCTGTAGATGCTTGTATCTGACACCATCCACAACCACACACTGGTTCAAGTTCAAGTCTGTAAGTACAGTCTCTGCCTTGGTGTTTAGAAATGTTTTTCAGGGATGACGACAGGGTAAGGCAAGCACCAGGTAGATAAATCATGAGATGTTCATTATCAGGAGCATTTTAATATTACCCACTTTATCTTCAAGGAAAATTCTATTGCACGTTCTCTAACTGCATGCATTTCAATATTGTCCTTACATTCAGAATTGACTATAAATTTAGTTCTTTATTGCTAAATAAGGTAACTAATACTAATTAAGAAGGTTTGAGTCTATTTTATCCGTATCATAAACAGGACAAGAAAAAAATCTACCATCGCTGCACTAGAAGTTGATAGTGCCAAGATCTTAGGAAAAAGTGGTAATCACTTATTACTTATTATAATTCATTAAGCTTGTAGGAAATATTTAGATACTTAATTGGCATTTAACAAGATAGCTATAGAGAGTAAATGAGACATTAAATTCTCTTCTTAAATGCCCATTAGGTTTGCTTTAGAAATTAATTGATATCTAATTCATTTGCTATCAACTATTTTATCCTTTGCCAGCTGAGAAGTTCCAACATATTAATGATAAATAGAGGCAGGAGAAGGGGAAACTTATAATACTGAGCTCGGCATTAGCCTAATTTAAAAGGCACAGGTCCTCGTGGAGACTTAATCCCACCAAAGGGCTCTTGTTGATTTTGAAGCAGAAAGAACTCTGAACACCATCACAGTTGGATCTCTCCAAACCCTGCAAGAAAGGCCCATATGAGGAGAGGGCACAGAACGGCAGGGGACATAACCCAAAAAACTCGCAATGAGGAGCAGGTGAGATATCTGCACATGCTCAACCGAGCCAACTGTGCACGAATGACATCCAGACGTGGCTAAGGAGGAAATGAAATAGGCAAGTTGGTTGCATATAACTATCTGAGAGTCTGTCCTGAGGAACATGAAGGGAATTTGTTTTTATATCACTGTAGATAGTAGATAAATGAAAATGAATAATATAGATATAGTAAGGAGACTGGAAATTGAGCCTCCCACATCCTCCTGCAAAGATTGACTAACTGATCCAGCCTGGGAGAGGCTCCTTCAGGGTTTGCCTCAGTTACACAAAGCTGGCCCCAGGGACATGTGCTTCCTGGGACAGTCCACACACAGCCGCTGAGCACAGGAGCAATAGTTTGACTTACCATGAGAGAACTAGGTGGGTCCTAGGTGCCCCAGGAGAACCCACGGAGTTGGCAGACAAGGGTCTGTAGACCACATTGCAGTTCACTCTCCCAGTCCTGTCCCTTCCCTTCCCTTCCTTAGGTGTTAATCTGTTATAAGTAACCTTGGCATCAAACTGCCTCACCATCTGCACCTGGAGAACCCATCCTGTGATATCTAGGGAGGAACAGAACTTCTCGTGTCCAATATAAGTGCCATTATGACTCCTGTACCTGTCTGATGAGCTCTAATTTCCTTTAAATTTTCCCACAACTACTCCCAGGGTCATCCCAGGTTTCCTGGGCATTTCTGGTGACCACAAGAGGAATTCAGCTCTTTTTTTTTTTGTATTATCATTATTTTTTTTAATTTGTTCTAATAATTAGACATGACAGTAGAATGCACTTTGATACATCATATATAGATGGAGTATAATTTCTCATTCTTCTGGTTGTACATGATATAGAATCCCACTGGTCATATAGTTATATATGTACCTAGGGTAATAATGTCTGATTTATTCTACTATCTTTCGTACCCTCATTCCTCCTCCTCTCTCTTCACGCCCTTCTACCTAAGCTAAAATATCTATTCTTCCCTAGACCCCTGCCCCTTTATTGTGAATTAGCATCTGCATGTCAGAGAAAACATTACACCTTTGGTTTGGGGAATTGGCTTATTTCACTTAACGTGATATTCTCCCGCTCCATCCATTTACTGGCAAATGCTGTAATTTCATTATTCTTTAAGGCTGAGTAATACTCCATCGTATTCACATATATGTATATGTTTATATGTGACCCATTTTTAAATCCATTCATCTGTTGAAGGACACCTAGGTTGGTGGGTTCCATAATTAGTTATTATTGTGAGTTGAGCTGCTATAAACATTGATGTGGCTGCATCACTGTAGTAAGCTGACTTTAAATCCTTTGGTTATAAACTGAGGAGTGGGATAGCTGGGTCAAATGGTGGTTCAGTTTTTGTTTATTCGTTTGTTTGATCTTTCCTGCTCCGATGCTATTGTTTTCTCCTCCTCCCCAAATTAAATTTCCTACTCCTTGCAACATTTTCTTCTGTAAAATTATCAGATGATCACTTATGTAGCTACTTTGTTCTGGGTGAAGAAGTAATCTGCATGTCCCAGCCTGCCTGTCACGTGCCTGTGTCACAAGCCTGTCAGATGCAGCCATGTGTTTGAGGCCTAGATGATAGAATCGGAGCAGAATTGGTCTGTACCTCCTTCAATTCACTTCTCATGCATGATCCTCTAGCCTCCTCCACTAGCTGAATGCAGATGACTCTGAGATCAAAGTGACAGAAGCCTGAGTTTTCAAATAACCATACGGAAAGCCTCCTCCTTGTCAGGAACAACTGGTTTTCAGTGAGAGATGAACTTCTATTCTATTTTCTTAAATCCCTGAGGTTTGATGGCCTATCAACAGTGCGAGCTGAACTGAGATAGCTCATATCAAGCTTGTCCTGTCTATTGCTGGACAATTTGCTGGCCACTTCTGTTCCCCTCATCACCTTCATTCCTTACCAACCATCAATCCTGACATTGATGTCACTCATAGACTTAGAGTCTCAACATTACTCTGTGCTCTGCTGCACAGAAGCCAAGAAGAGCTCACAAGAATATAGGGGAGAACACGTCGCCTTCCTCCCTGGGTGTGCTTTGATTAACAAGCCTCAAGTGATGCCCATTGTACCCTAACAGAGTATCTGGAACCAATTCTTCACAGCTTGAAGAAGATACTTCTGTCCATGGAGAGCTGACCCAAGAAAAAAATAGGATCAAAAAGTTGAGTGGGGTGGCCCTTACCTGTCTTTCCAGTTACTTAGGAGGCAGAGGCAGGCAGATCACAAGTTCATGTCTAGACTCAGCAACTTAGCAAGAACTGGTCTCAAAATAAAAAATAAATAAAAGGGTCAGGGATGTAGCCAGAGGTAGAGCACTTGTGTAGCATGCACTAGGCCCTTGGTTCAGTCCCAAGTACCATAAGAAAAAAAGAGGGGAAAAAAGATCCATAAGGTTGATCCCTACTCAGAATCTCCCTACGCCCTTGGTGACTGGACCTGGGATTGAATCAAGTTCACTATGCCTAACTCTCTCTTCTTTATTCTTGAGCCCCTGCCCATACATATCCACAATCTGTCCTTATTGAAAATAGACTTTTGAAGTATTGGTTTCTCCCTTGGGCCATAGTTTGTCAATCTCTATACTAATACTAACAGAATTAAGCTCCACAAGTCAGGGACCTGGTCAGCTTTGTTCACGACTCTATCGCCAGCATCTAAAACAGTGCCTGGCACATGGAAGATGTGCAATGATATTTGTCCAGTGAATAATGGATGTGAGAAGAGAGAACAAGACAGACCCTTGTAGGTCCCACATTGTGGTCAGTCTTGGGAAAGAAAGTGATAAACATCTGTGATGGTTACTTTTAATAAGTCAACATGGCTAGGTCGTGGTACCCAGATATTTTATCTGAGAATATTCTGCATGTTTCTGTGAAGGTATATTTTTCAATGAGATTTAAAAATTAAGTCAACAGGCTTTAGTAAAGCAAATTGCCTTCAGTAATATAATGGGCCCCATCAGATCCCTCAAAGCAGCCCTTGAGGATAAGACTGAATTCCACTGAAAAGGAGAGAATCCTACCAAACTCTGCCAGCAGACTGACTTCACACTCTTAACTGAAACTCTTCCCTGGATATGACCTCTGGCCTACCAGTCCACCCTGTGATTTTGGACTTGCCAGTCTCCGTAATCACCAGAGCCGATTCCTTAAAATCCATCCCCACACACATACACGCTCCTGGTTTAAAGAACCTTTGACTACTGTACCTTCCAAGCAATAACTCTGAACCCCCTACCTCTGTATCCTTTTTCTGGCAACTTTTCTTCTTCCAGCAAGACAGAAATGTCACTTTTCACTGTGGCCTTAATACGTGGTCTGTTCCACCCACCTGGCACTTGGCATTGACTGACATATGATAAGTTTTATAAGTTGCAGTTATCTTCCTTTATGAAGCTGAATGGAAAGTTCCCGGGGGGGGGGGAATTCCTTTACATGCATGAACACCAGCTCCTGCCTGGTGAGACACCTGACTTGCTTAAGGGTTTGATGAATCTGGAGAGAATGGGCCTGAGTCGCCGTGCTATATGTAAGAGAAGTGTCCAGGGTCATTTTCCCTTTGGGGGTCAACTCCTCAAAGTTCCTTACAGAATATACTTGAATGTCCTCAGTGACAGGATGCAGAAGTCCAGTGAAACCAATTACTATCCATAAGCCAATGAAGCAGCCCGAGTCCCATTCAATTCAGACAACTGTAGCAAGGTTATCAAAGGATTGGCAGGCTGTCCCAGGGGTCCATCTTCTGTCTCTCCATGCCATCTGACATGCTCCTATACTGGGGCAATTTTCACATATTTTCTTTAAAGATTTTATTGTGAACAACAGAAGGGAACGTCTTCTCCTCTCTGGTTATCAAATATTAGTAACACAAGGATCACCTAGAGATTTCGTTTAACTGGCATGATTCCAATGCTTCCCAACATCCTTCCCCCACCTTCATTCCAAAATTCTGATTCACTCAGTTGGGCATAGGCAGACCCTTGGAGTCTGCTCATTTTACATGATCCCCCAGATTATCCCAATATAACTGGTCCACACCATAATGAGACACACTAAGGTAGAGAATCTGGGTTTCTCAACCACACTCACTGAGAAACTTAATAACTCAGAGAACCAGGGTTGAAATATTTATGAGAGTTACTTCCTTGAGAGTTGAAAAGTTGTCCTTAGTTGCTAAAATCCCCTGGACACAGGACCACCTAGTCTGACTCACTGGTGCAGTACAGTCAGCTAACAGGTTGATGTTGCTGCCTATGATGTGAGAAATATGTCTCTGCTGGCAATCACAGACAAGGAAAGAGACCCTCAGACCCTCCTCCACAAAGCCAGGTCTTCTCAGCTCTTCTAGTCTTGATTAAACAACTTAATACTTATTGAATATAAACAACACTTAAGGAAGACTATGGAAAAAGGGAATAGCTGTGGTTTCCCTTACTTTCATATCATAAAATGGCAACTTTATTTCACAGATTTTATTTATAACAGGAAGGTCACACATGTTTCCGCTGCCCTGTGTGGTTCTCTGTTCACCCTCAACTGTCTCAGTTCCTGTGCTGTTTCCTCTTTTATCATTTCTAATCATGGCTTAAACTCATGGCTAATTCAATCAAAGGTCCCAAGTCTATAGGAATCATCTTTAAAATAAAGCTGGTGATTAGACCTGAGTGGTTGATAGATTTGAAGCGCGTGTCAATACTTAAAATAGAAAAGAGAGAGGAGGCTGCTTTTGTCAATGTGAAAGTTTCTTGAAACTTTACAGGACAGAATGAAAGGAGAATCTGTATCAGAACTAGGCTCCCAAGTCAGGAGACCATAAAGACAACACAACACAAAACGATAAACCTCAACACATGAATGAATACGGTTGTGTTCTGATAAAACAGATGACATACTAGATCTGGCCCTTGGGCCATAGTTTGTCAATCTCTATACTAATACTAACAGAATTTGAAATAGTATTTCTGCTGGTGGAAACAAAAAAAAAGGACAGAAAAGAGTACTGATATTTATTAGCAATTATTGTGAGTCAGGCAGTGCTTTGTTGAAGGTAAGGTGAGAGAGGTGCTAGGACAAAAAGTAAAGAAGTGCTCACTCTCAGAACCCTGAACTTGTACAACCCTGATGCCAAGCATTCAAATATGTGTTTAGATCCTTTGCCTGATTTCATCCTCGGAACAACCATGTTGGGCTATCATTCACAGCACAGCTTTTCCTTTTATAGATGAGAAATTTGAAGTTGAGAAGGGTTAAGTGATCAGGGTCACCAAGCTTATAGTGTCAGAGTTAGAATTATAACCAGATCTGTAGGACTTCACAATCATGGTCTTTGCAGTGTCCATTTGTAGGCCATATGCAGAACAAGGACATTTTGCATGAAGAGCACAATGTGAACAAAGACGCAGGTCTCCAAAGCTCTTGGCATAATTAGTCTTCACAGAGTTTATTATGGACTGAATGAGGAATTGCCTGAATGTTGCAGAAAGGTTAACCATCTGCACAGAGACCTTGACTTTGATGAAGAAGGGCTCTGAACATGAGGGTGGAACCTGGTCTGCAGGCACAACATGCAGCCAAGTGACCACCAGAAGACCAGTGGGTTGAGTTGAACTCTGAAGCTTTTTGGGGTGCCTCATGCCCTGATGCGGGCCATTTGGATCCACGTGGAACTCAAGACCTAGGTGATAGCTGTAGGAATCCTGGGCTATGTCTCCTATTTAGGGTCCTGGAGCTTACATATTTTTTTCTTTCTTTAGGATTCATTTCTTCATCCATTTACTAAGTGATCTATTCTTTCCCACATTACCCAATGAGCTTCTTCTTTGGCTCAGTCTTGATACAAGATGGTATAAAGATGACTGTGCATAGCTCCTACCCTAGCAGAACTCAAAATATAGCAAAATATTCTTTGTAGTAGCTCAAAAACTTTACAACAAAAACAAAAAATCAAACAATTTAACTAATAAATGGACAAATAAACTAAACAGACACTTCCCAGTAAAAGAAATACAAAGGACCAACAAAAAACATGAAAAAAAATGTTAACATAATTAGCAATTAGGGATGTTTAAATCAAAACTATGCCCAGATTTCATTTCACACCAGTCAGAATGGCAGTTATCAAGAATAAAAATAATAGTAAATGCTGGAGAGGACGTGGAGAAAAAAACACACTTTTACACTATTGGTAAAACCATAAATTAGTATGACCACTATGGGAATCAGTATGGCTCATCAAAAGATTAGGCCTAGAACCATCATATGACTTAGCTATACCACTTCTTGGTATTTATGACGACCTTTAGATCATCATAATATAATGAAACATGCAGACCCATGTTTACAGACACCACAGTTCACAATAGCCAAACTGTGGACCCAGCCTAGGTGTCCACCAACTGATGAATGGATAAAGAAAATGTGGTATATATACACAATAAAATTTTATTCAGCCATAAAGAAAAATGAAATTATGGCATTTTCAGGAAAATGGATGGAACTAGAGGCCATCATGTTAAGTGGAATAATTCAAACTCAGAAGGTTAAGGGTTGTATGTTTTCTGTCACGTGCAAAGCTAGAAAGGAAAAAGGAAAAGACAGATCAGGGTTGATCTTCTAAAAATCAAAAGGAGATCAATAGAGGAAAGGAACCAAGGGGTGGAAGATGGCAAGATAAGGGAGAAATGCTGGCGAGTGATATTGGCCAAATTATGTTGTTATATTGTGTACAAATATGTAACAACACACCCCATCATTATGTACAACTGTAATGTGCCAATAAGAAATGAGGAAGTTAAAAAAATGCTCTGTAGTAAACAGATATTACTATACCCACTCTGCCAAATGTAAAAACCTATTGAGGAAGGAGAGTGCTACCTTTCCCAAGTGTATTCAGAAGCCCACAAAGAGTAACCTCAGAATCCTTGCCAGACCATTGTACAGTGAAAGGAGTATGGTGAACAATTAGCTGCATAGTCACTTCCTGTTCCTATAGGCCTGTAGGGGCCGTTTCTACTTGGAGACATTATCTTTTACTTCAGTAAAGTTTACAGACGTTGAGTACTCTGTTCAAGGAGGTTTGGGGGGGGGTTGTTTGTTTGTTTGTTTGTTTTTGTTGTTTTTTTTCCAAATGAATGCACCTGTGTAATCAAAAGAGAGGATGCAGACTTAAAAGGCTCAGAAATAAAAATGGAGGCAAGAAAGAGATTCTGCTTGACATAATAATGTGCAGGGTTGACCCCTCAGAGTCAGAGAATACCCATGAATATAGCAGGAGGCTAAGTCCAGGTAGAAGAAATAATGGGGGGAAGGCAGTCTTTTTAAAGAATAAGGATATTAAATTATGCATTTACCATCACTTAATTTCCTTGTACACTCTTCCATCTTGCTGAATCTTCATGAACATCCTGTACCTGTACAAGACCTTGCTGGAGTGACTTTTGGTGAATGTGTGGATCTGTCTGTGCGTCTGTGCACGAAGGTGTATGGAAATAAAAGAAAGCAGTGGAGTCCCCCATTTAGGACACCATCTAGGTAGGAGATAGATAATGCCCAAGGACATAGCTGAGAGCAAGAACTGGGTGAACTTTCCCTTGGAGCACTTACCTCAATGACATCTTCAATTCCTTTATGAAGCATTACCTGAATCGCTGTCCAACCCATTGTCCAGGTAGGATTCTCTGAAAGTCGATGCTAAGCTGTAGTTTAGGTGTAAGATGTCTTTCAGGAAATGAACATCAACACCTGTGAAAGGTAGTAGAAGATGCAAGATGGGGCAAAAAAAGAAATCAAAAGGTGATAAAGGCCTCCCAAAGCCTCAGTCAACCCTGCAGAGAGCTCCAGAATCAACACTCCTTTCTCCTCTGCCCCTCCCTTGTGCTGGAGGTAGGCTTCCCCAGGAAGGGTGTGGCCTTGGGCCAGGAAGCGCTGGGCAGATGCGGCAGACCCTGAGCTGGATGTTCTCTGCGGATCATGTTCCTCTCCTGTGTTCCTCCTTGGAGGAATCTGTGTAAGTGCATCTCTGCATCTCTCACACCTATTAAATGTGCCAAAGAAAGTAAAGACTGGGTCCAGTTTTGTTCTCCACTATATCTATAAGTCACTAGGAGATCACAGAACATGAGATAGGTGCTCAAAATCATTGTGCTAGAGTTAATTAGCTACATAAAACATAAATTGATTACCATTATCAGAGTGGTAGCTTCTGTCACCAGAAATAAGAGGGGGTATTAGACAAAAACTGCAGACACAACACACAGAGATCCAGAGAAGTCCAAAAGAAAGAGACAGAAAAATGATGTGGGCACAGATAATAGTGCCTGACCACTGTGAGTCTAAAAGGGCCTTAAGTACTTGGCAAACACTTGTGTGTATCATAAACACCCAGACACAAACTTACACATATAAATACAGATCAGTAGACAAATAGTACATGAAGATGTACTCATTTCCTATGGGATTACCTTAACAAGTTAACACAAACATGGAGAATTAAAACAATTTCTTCTCGAAGAGTTCTGGAGGCCAGGAGTCCAAAATCTAGATATGGTAGGACCTTGATTTCTCCAAAGTCTGTAAGGAAGAATCCTTCCTTGCTCCTTCCAGCTTCTGTGGTCCCAGCCTTCCTCGACTGTGGTGGCATAACTCTGACCTCTGTCTCCATCTTTCCATGGCTGCTTTCTAAATGTCTCCCTCACCCTTCCTCTTATAAGGATATCAACTCTTGGATTTAGGAGCAACTCAAAATTCAGGATGATCCATCTTGCTAAACATTAACTTAATTATATCTATAAAGCCCCTCTTTTCCAAATAAGGTCAAGAGCACAGGTTCCAAGGATTAGGACTTGCATTTGTCCTTGGGGAAGACACTATTCAGCCATCTATACATGAAGGAAATGAAGCATATTGGACAAAGGCAATAGGGAAGATTGGGGACTGTGGTGTTTCAGAGAGTATGTGTCCCATTTAAAGCCACTCATAGTTACCCTGTGTGTAGCCAAGTAAAGCTCACCCAGAGCTCAGATTTGGTCCACTGGTCCAGTTGGTAACTCAAGGGCAATCCTAGAAGGCTTTTTTTCATGGGTGACTCCCTCTTAACCCCATCACAGTGAATTCTGGAGCTGTTTACCATGGTTGTAACGGCACCTGAAGATACTAGACTTTTCCTAGTGCTTCGTGTTCAAGTCAAAAGTGACATCACTCTATTTCTTTCTTGGTAGAAACTGGAAGAGAGATTTTATCATATATAGAGAATAACAAATTAGTGACTGGAGGCCATCCCAGGTCAACACAAATCATAAATTGGACTCAAATTAACAAAACCCAACACAGCAGCCTCAATTAGGAAGACTTGTCCCTGTGCCAGCAGAATTCAGTCCTAGAACTGCTTTTCTTGGCTGGGTTCTGAGGGGAAGGTCCTGGGCCTTCAGAAATACTCTTCTATTTGTTAAAAGGAGCAAAGTGAGACCATATGATTGACAGCCCTCCTGAGCCCACGGCTCTCTTCTCCGCATGTCTCTGTCTCAACTCTCCTTCTCTCCTTCTCCCTGAGCATCTGTGTAGTGATGAGAAGTTGGGATCATTATTTTTGTTTCTAAAGAAGCTCTAAGAAGATAAGTAATCCATACATCTAAAGAAGAGGAAACAGATGAGCAATTAAGAACTAGAGGAAGGTAGAAGTCATTCTGCAAGAGTTAGGAGGGGAGGTCACATGTTGGAGGGAAAATGCTCCTAGAGACAAGAATTAAGATCCAGAAGTCCATGGGGCAGAAAAGGCTCATTAGCATTGAATACAAGTCTGCTCACAGGCTAAAGATCCAGAACACAGAGACAACACTAGATTACTCATCTGGTAGCCAGTGAGGAGTGAGATCACACCTCTGCGACCAGCAATAGCAGTGCTTTAACCAGTCATAGGAGCTTTTCCTCTGTGGCAAATTCACAGCCAGCACACAGTGTGATAAAACATTAGTGACAAATCCAGAGCGATCAGGTGGGAAATCCCCCCTGAGTAATAACACCTCCTCATCGTTCATTCCCACTTCCTCCCTGTGACACTCCTCACGTGGAGAATTCTGCGCTGTTCTGCCTTCTGCTGAGCGTTGCACAGGCAAACCTTTGAAAGTCTTTCTCCCAGAGCCCCAGGGCACTGAGAGGGTTAATCTTGTCATGTCAAGATTCTCCTCCGATGCCAGACCAACTCAGCATCAATTTGACACAGATTTCTTTGGGGGAATCTGGGTTAATCTTCCTGGGCGGGCTGTCCAACTGACAGACAGGAGACTGTCCTGGAGTTCTCTAAGACACCCCCTCTAAGACTCTCCCCCAGCCCAGTCTTTGAATTAAATATTTAAAAGGGCAATTAAATTAAAAAAAAAGCAATCCAATGTTTACAGACCCTCATAGGTAATTTATAAATGCTGCCTTCCTGGTCCCATTGTGTTTAAAAGAATTTAATTTGGAGACAGGCTTTTGTGAGATGCAGGACCTGTCCCAGCCACCCAGGAGAGATGAATTGAAAAATGCAGAAGGCTTGGCTGACACCCGTGGCTGGGGCAGTGATGGCTACCCAGTTTCCTAAGGATTTCTTTGATCTCTTTTGCATCTCTGTATGTAGACTACCTCATTCAAACAATCTTTTGACTTCTGTGTCTTTTTTTTTTTTTAACATATGTGTGCTAAATAAAGTTATGGAGGCATAAATACCTAAGGATCCAAAAGATACTAGACTACATGCAATGAAGTATCCCTAATTAAATCCTGAAACAACCCAAAAGGCTCAATAGTAGAAAAGTTGGTGAAATACAAATAAAGTCTGAAATTTTTAACAATGTACCTATGTTAATTTCTTGGTTTCAACAAAAATATCATGATGTTAGCATAAGATGTTACTATTTGGAGAAATGGAATAAAATATATACAGGGATTCTCTGTACTTTGTTACTTTTCTGTAAATCTAAAATTACTCCAAGATAAAAGATGTGTTAAAAACGCTGGAGGCCATCAATCTAGAGTTGTTCACCTCCTCTTTGATCTAAAACCTGAGAAGCAAACATTTGCCCCTGGCCCAGTTTTCCCAGCCACCATCTAGTGTAAGGAGAGCAGATCGCAACTCCGAGCCTTTTTATTCTCTTTGTCTTCACTTTTATTTGCTTCACAGTTTTTCATTCCTTTCTTTACTAATCTGTTCACTAATTTTTTTGTCTGTTTTTCCCAATACAATGTTAAGTGCCATGAGAGGTGGGCTCTAGACTATTTTATTTCAACTCTCTATCTCTGCTTCCCAACAGGGTACCTTGGATGTAGTGTGCAGTAATTAAATCTTGTTAAGTCTGTGAATGGAGATTCCCACTTTCCATTTCCCTTCCCTCTTCTAACAAGTCCCCACCTCTGCAGTCAGTGGCTCTGGCCATAGCTGAAGCAGACACCAAGCAAGGTTGGAGGAGAGAACTCCATGGGGCTCAGAGGATCCTTTCTACCTGCCTTAGAAAGGCTCCAATGTAATAATTTACTAAGGATCCACTAAGCCTTTACATACATTAATGATCTCATCTAATCTTCACAACATCTTGAAGATGCAAAAATTATTATCTTTATTTAGACAAATGGGGAAATTGAGATTCAGTGAAATTCTGTCGATTGCCTGAAATCATACCCCAAGGCGGTTGCAGAGAGCACAGCACTGGCACCCAAGTCTGTGTGATCCTAAGCCTAAGCCCAGATGCCTCTGTTGCTCATGGCCAAAGAATCCACCACCTCCTCCAAAACCCCGGAGCCTGGATCAGAATCCTCCTTCTCCAGATATCTCTTTCCTCTTGTCTTAATGCCAATGACCTGAGTTTGTCATCATCTCTTGCCTGAATCATGATATCCTTGCTTCTACCAGTATATCCTTCATATTCCACCCAGAACCATCCTTCCAAATGGAAGCTTCAGTTCCCATACTCTCCTTTCCAGATCCTTTCATGGATCTCAAGTAGCAACAAAAATGAGCACCGCACCCATGTATCTTGGCATTCCAGTTCTGCTCCTAAGTGTGTGATCCTTAACATATTATCCAAGCACTATAAACCCCAATTTCCTCAACTCTAAAATGAATTATAATCCCTACTTAATTTTAGGGAGTTAATAGCATAATATGAAAGTTGCCCAACACAGAGGCTATCCCACAAAAATGATTTAACAAATGTTTTGCCATTTCTTTATATAATGTTGGTTACTCAAGAAATATTTGAGAGTACAGGAAAAAAGAAAAAAAGAGGCATAGGATAAGGATCAGAGAGGCAGGACAAGGAGATCTGTTCCAGATGGAAATAAGTCATTTCCTAGAAATCCACAACTTTATCCAGAGACTTAGCCTCTACTTTGTTTGCCCTTTCCAGAACAGTGGGATGCACGCAGCTGGACAGATAGGAATCTGGTGCAGGAGAAAGAAAAAGTCTATTAATAAAGGGATCTAGGCCCTGTGGCTGAGAGGTCTCTCTGGAAGTGGAATCAAATAGAAAGCACACTTGAGCATTGGAACATAGGCATTCAGGCTGTGGATTCGGGCTTGATGCCCTAAGGAAACACCTCACAATTTGCTTTACTTGACTTTTCTATACCCCTTTGGGGTGACACTTCTGCCTGAAGACTAATTAACCTAATAGTTTGGCTAAGAAGGAGGGCTAAGGGATCAATCAAAAACTTTAAAATTAGATCCCGCAAATATATCTATTAAGCTATATTGCCTTAGGTTGATATTTCAAAAAACAGCAAAATAGACACATTGACCCACTACAAGGCTGCATACCTCTTTTGGGATTCCTTTTTCCCTCATGCTTATCAAAAGCTCTGATACTTATCAACCTTGATTAATAAAAATGAAAGGCTGACTTCCATTTGCTATAACAAATGCAGTTATTTGTTTTGTTATTTTCCAAAATATAGTAAATTAGTGTTGGCTATCATAACCAAATGGGCCTAGAAGGTTAGTAGAGTTCAACATTTTGCATTCTTTCAGATTTCTAAATTCCATCTCTGATATGGGCAATTTAAAGACAAATATGCCATAGCTATGATCTTCCAGAATGTATCATCCTGTTGGGGAAACAAGTAGATGCACAGATAATATCTGTGTATGGTAGTAAGCGCATGGTAGATGCATTCTCAAGATACTGTGAGAAGGCAGATAAAGAGCACGTGGTCAGGGGATTGGGGGATTGGCTGACTTCACATAGCATCTTTGTGTGGAAGAGGAACCTTCTGAAGGGAGTGATGTCTGAGCCAGGTTGTGAGGGGCAAGCAGAACTTGCACCCCAAAGGGAGGCTGTTCAGGCAGAAGGAACAGTGTGAACCCAGGAAGGAGGAAAATATATGAAAGAAAGCACAGTGTCCTGGGTGCAAAGATTGGCGACAACTGGTTCACAAACTTTTTGAATCAATATTGATCACAGCAGGTCTCCATGGATTGATGGATTTATTCGGCAAGTATTTATTGAGGACCTACAAAACTCCAAGCCTAGCAGCAGACATTCAGGATCTATAACTCAAATGTCACCCATGTTTCACAAAATTCAAGAAACAAAATGGTGGCCATGCTGTGCAATGAGGTTTTGAAGGCCTCACCCATAATACGTTCTGGACCAAGATCCTTATTTGGTAAAAATGCTTTGAAAATATTTTCCTTGCTACTGGAGATGTGTCCATTCCATTTAGTTATTCCTTAGTTGGTATTGCTTGTTCATATCACCTACCCCAATCATTTTGATGAAGATTTCAGCATCTCTCAAGGAAAACATTATATATTCATTTTTCAAAAAAAACATGTGTAGCTGCCCTGTTGTATAAATATCAATCATAATTTGACCTATTTCTGTTTGTCTCTTCTTGATTAGGTTTGCACATGATCTAAAAATATCACTGTTTCTTGGATTTGTTATTTTTGGGGGGAACTCTTTATTTCATTTATTTTCTTGAATTATGCTTATTTTCTGGTCTTCAACTTCTTTTTGGGGGCGGGACCAGGGATTGAACCCAGAGGTACTTAACCACTGAGACACATCCCCAGTCATTTTTTATTTTTTTGTTTTGTGTCAGGGTCTTACTAAATTGCTTAGGGCCTCACTAAGTTGCTGAGGCTGGTTTTGAACTTACAGTCTCTCAGGCTCCTGAGTCATGTGTGCCACTATGCCCAGCCTAATCTTCAACTTCTTAAATTGAATATTTTATTTATTATCATTCTTTGTTATTGAATGTTAATACAGGATTTAGTTGTCTAGTGTAATTTTGACCACCTCCCATAAGATTCCATATGCATTTAGCCCATTATTTTCTAATGATAGCATTAGCTTTTAATTGTTCATATAATTATTTGATGAAAGAGATTTTTATAGTTTTCCACAATTTCTAAGTGGTTTTTATTTAAACCTGTTCTTTCGATTTCTAGAATTTATTATTCTTTGGTACAATAATATGAACTATTTAATTTCTACTCATCAGAATTTATTGAGGATTTCTTTTATGGTCAAGAATATGCCAAGTTTCATAAATATTTCTTGGACATTGAAAAATATTTTCTGTCTTATGTAACCCAATGTTAATTATTCATATATTCAGCCTAATAGATTTTAATGAAAATTCCATTAAATATAACTTTTATCTTCATGACCTATGAGAGTGTTTTGTTTCATTTCCCATGTAATCATATTTAACACGTCTCAGTTTATTTGTGTAACATTGTCTTTATGTCATTTTATATGAACTATAATGAATCAAGATTATTACATCATACTTTCAAATAATAACTTTTTTCAACATAAACTACCCTTTTGCCTATTTACTGTGTTATACTTTAAACTATACTTTAGGGGTATTATTAATTTTCTATATATAATTTCTATTTGTCTACCTATACCTGGACTATTTTTTAATGCTTTTGGTTTTATTCTTTCTCAGTGAAATTTTAGTAAACTCTTGTAGTAAATTAATAAAGTTAGATTATTCAATTTGACTTATCATTTAATAAAATAATTTAAACCATTTATATTTATTGTGATGACAGAAACAACTACTCTCATTTTCTTTTTTTACTATTGATTTTATATATGACAACAGAATGCATTACAATTCATATTACACATACAGAATACAATTTTTCATATCTCTAATTGTATATAAAGTATATTCACACCAATTTGTATCTTCATATACATATACTTTAGATAATGATATCCATCACATTCCATCACCCTTTCTAATCCTCTGCCCCCTACCTTCCCCTCCCACCCCTCTGCCCTATCTAGAGTTTGTCTATTCCTCCCATGCTCCCCCTCCCTACCCCACTATGAATCAGCCTCCTTATATCAGAGAAAACATTCTGCATTTGGTTTTGGGGGATTGGCTGACTTCACTTAGCATGATCTTCTCTAACTCCATCCATTTACCTGCAAATGCCATGATTTTATTCTCTTTTATTGCTGAGTAATATTCCATTGTGTATAAATACCACATTTTTTATCCATTCATCTATTGGAGGGCATCTAGGTTGATTCCACAGTTAAGCTATTGTAAATTGTGCTGCTTTATAAACATTGATGTGGCTGTGCCCCTATAGTATGCTGTTTTTGAGTCCTTTGGGTATAGACCAAGGAGAGAATGAGACAAATGGTGGTTCCATTCCAAGTTTACCAAGGAATCGCCATACTGCTTTCCATATTGGCTGCACCAATTTGCAGTCCCACCAGCAGTGTATGAGTGTACCTTTTTCCACACATCCTCACCAACACTTTTTGTTGTTTGTCTTCATTCTGACTGGAGTGAGATGAAATTTTAGAGTCAACTACTTTCATTTTCTTGGGATGCTTCTTGTCTGTTTTTGTTGGAAGGCTAAAGAATGAGATGATAAATGAAATCTCAGATTTCATTTATTACCAATGTCTACCTTTCATAATGACAAGTTTGCTGTGGTTAAATTTATTTTCTTCATTCTTTGTATCAAATTTTGATCTGCCCTTTATTTACATGACCCTTGGGCTTCTTTTATCCATTGAGTGAGCTGCCCAATAGTTAACAAAGCTCATTGAGTCACTTATGATGCTTTTAACTTTCCCCTGAAGACATGAAAAATATATACATCATTTTAGAATTAAACCGATCTATTTGTGTGAAGCATGAAAAATAACCAAAGTCATATAATTGCTACTGAGATGTTTTACAAAATCAGAACACTTCAGTTTATGAAGGTTATGTCAACTCTCAACTAGATGTCAGAAACTTATGAGGAGAAGGTAAACAGAGACCCTCTCTAATGAATGTCACCACATTCAGGAGGAAAGATGCCACCTCTGTTGGTGTCTCCAGATAAGGTTGTTTTGGACATCATCAGATGACTGATATAAAATGTTGGGATAGGGAGAAAGCCAGTATCAGGACCATATTAATTGCTGCATTGGAGAAGGAGTTTCTGGGGGATCTAAATAATTCCATATCAAGAATGTACAACATGAAGATGGTTTGGCTGAGTTTACATTCTTTCCTTACCCTCATATCCAAGTTTCATTGACGTAATATGAGATGTTTAAATTAACATAATTATTCAGTAATTTATTTTTATATGTACATAATTTCTTATAATAAACTTCATTTTACAGTTCAGTTGTTTTCTTCCAATTTTTAATAGCATGATTTGCCATTCATGGATTTTTTTTTAATATTGAATCTTTTTACCTGGTTACTTATATGGTCATTTTCCATTTTGTTGAGTTTTGACTTTTTTTTTTTTTTTTTTGGTGCTGAGGATTGAACCCAGGGCCTTGTGCTTGAGAGACAAGCACTCTACCAACTGAGCTACACCCCCAGCCCCCAAGTTTTGACATTTCTGAGTATCGATATTTTTGAAAATGTCTTGTTTTCACTCTTGAATAGGCATACTCAACTCAGTTAAATAGTTTTATTTATTTCATTAGTTAATGGTTGATTGATTGTTTTCGATTTCTGTGATTTTTTACTTTTTAAATTTTTATTGGCTCTTTTGAGTTATACGTAACCAGTGAAATCCATTTTGATATACAAGTATAGAATCTATCTTATTCTAACTAGGACTCCATTCTTGTGTACGTACACGGCGGGATTCACTGTGGTGTATTTGTACAGATGAAGAGGAATGAAGGGAAGGGAGGTAAGACAGGAAAAGGAAAGACGGAAATGGTTGGTTTTTTGGTTTTGTTTTTGTCTTTTTTTTTTTTTTTTTTTTTGAGATAGGGTCTTGCTATGTTGCCCAGGTTGGCCTTGAACTGACTCGTGGGCTCAAGGGACCCTCCTGCCTCACACCCTCTGAGTAACCGGGCCTACCATGTCCATGTCACTATGTCTGGCTTAAATAAAGAACTTTTAAATTATAGGAACTTTTCCTCAAAACTCTATAGTTAGTGCTAAAAGCATCTAAAGTTCCCCCAAAGATCTGATGTCATTCTGATGTTTGTGCCTTTCTAAGCAATCTATTTCCATGCATGGGTGCTTACAGCAAATCTATTTTAACTTTCAGATTCAAAATAATTTCAACAGGTGATGTCTCAGGATAGCTGTCTTTTCATTATTTTTTTGAAAATACCTGCCTGGTGAGTCTACTCAACTAACAAAGCCATCTCTTCAGACCTAATTTTTTTTCCCCTTGACTTTGTGTCTCCTTTCCATCTTCCTCGGTTTCCTCCTGGATCTGTCCCTTTAATCTCATCACTATCTTTAACAATGTGTCTTTCCTTTGAGTTCTAAGAGATTTTCTTGAGCTTTTCTTCACTTCAGTTATTGAACATGTTATCCCATACAGTGGTTACCTGCCACATGTGGTTATTTAAATTTAAACTTAATCTAAATGGAATAAAATAAAAGTAGAGTTGTTTGGTCACACTTTTTCAAGAGATCAATAGTTCCATGGGGCTTGCTGCTCAGTGCATCGTGAAGAAATAAAATAGCACTGGCAAGCCATACCCCCGGGTCAGCTCAAACCCATGCCTCTTTTTTTTTTTTTTTTAAGCTAGGCTTTCTCATCATGCATTTGGTCTAACTGTGGCAAGATACACAAAACATAATATTTTACATTTTAATCATTTTGAGGTGTAGAACCTGGTGGCATTTTCCACATTCTCAGTGTTATATGACCATTGCCACCACCCAGTTCAGATCTAAGAAAACCCCGTGACCATTCAGCAGTTGCTCTCACTTACTCCCTTCCCCCCAGCCCTGGCAACCACTCACCTGCTTTTTTGTTGTTGTTTCTGGGGATTTACCTTTTCTGAGTATTTCATATAAAGGCAAGTCATCATTTTATGCCTGGCTTCTTTTTTATTCCCTTAGTGCATCCTATGTTCTAATGTGGATTGCTACTTCTTTCCTGTAAGTTGCTGAATTATATTCCATGACAGGGATCTACCACCTTCTCTGGCATAGCCATTCTTTTGTTGGTGGACACTTGGGTCGTTTCCACCTTTTTGGCTTTGAACATCCGTGTACAAGTTTTTCTGTGTGTGTGTGAACAACTGTTTTCAATTATTTGGGGATATTCCCAGGTTTGGAGTTACTGGATAATAAGATAACTCTTGTTCATGTCACGAGGAACTATGAAATCATTTTCCAAAGTTTTACACTTCTACACGTCTTACACTTCTGCAAGGGCTAAAGGAGAGTTCTAATTTCTCCACATCATCATGAACACTTTATATTTTTATTATAGCTATCCTAATGTGTGTGTACTGTTATTGTAGAGCCCATGGATTAAGACGATGGTGATGATGATGATGATGATTTACATTTTTAAAGGTTTGTTAAAAAAATATGGACGATATGCAAAAAAGACTGTATATGTTGGCTCTCAAAGCTGAACCTATTTACTAACTGGCCCCTTACAGAAAAAGTTTACTGACCCTTAACATAGAACACTGATATCATTGCAGAAATTTCTATGAGACAATTCTCTGCCTATCGAATGGTCTAATTAGTGATTCAATTGCAGCTTTAGATAGATATAGCAATCTTATGTTTTCATCTACATTCATGCTTAACTAGTCCTGTGTCATTTCCTGTTTAGTCATGCTTTTTAAAAATAATATTCTTTAAATATTGTTGAAGCTGTACACATTAACTTTTCTGAGAGTCTCTCTTCTTGGGATAACCTGGAGAAGTTGGCTCTGAATAGTCAAAAATGTCTCTTTCTTGTGCCATGTTCCTTCCTTTCATATGCTTGGAGAATTTTCTCTCCTTGCTTATCTCAAGAACCAAAATTGGAGTTGAGATAGATTTTGGCAGAGAGAGCCCAGATCCCTATCTGGTTCTTTCAAATAAAGAAGAGATTAGATTTACTTTTCTTTAATATTGTGAGTTCAGAAATCCCAGTCACCCGGGACAAGTGGAAGTGGGGCCCATGTTTCATCATCTCACCACTCAACTGAACAGTTAGCCTCCTTTATTTGGAAGAAGCCCAGCATAATTGCACATGCTCCCTCACCCGCTTTGACAGGCACAGTTGCATCGTTAGCACTGGCAGGGACAGTGTTCTCTCTGTCCAGCTCCCTTGCCAAGAATAAGTTTATAGTGCCTGGCATGACCACCCAGGGTGATTGGTGAATCCCAGATGTACCTCCCAAAATGTTCACCGTCTTCCCTTCCAATCATCCCTTGTTGATTGATAATGTTGTTCTACCAGCTTCTTTTTCCAAGTCCTTCTCAGGCAAACTCTTCCTTTCCATGTGGGAAGCAATTGCTTGGGTAGGTTCACCTTCAATCCATTCTCCAAAGTATATCTGGCAGGAACCCTTTGATAATTCTGACATATAAATAGAACCTCTTGCTCGTTGCCAGTGCTGACCTGCAATTTGTCATTGCATCCCTTTGGTAAGTAATCGGGCTATGGGTACTGTGGTCAGCTCTTCATGCTCACGGTGTCATTTATTCATAAATCCCAGTGGAGATTTAATCTTTACAGTTTGAGGGGGTGTCATTTAGAAAAATAATGTGCTCTCCTCAGTTATCTCTACCTTTAGAATTTCTGGAGATTAGAAACCCAAGGCCCCAAACCAGACTTCACCAACCTTCTGGAACACGCTGAGCCTGATTCCAAGAAACAGTGCCCGCCCAGAAAAACCGAAACCTCTAAACGAATAACAGATGTCACAGATGTTATAGGAGGCATCATGTTTTCCTGGTACCCAAATTTCTAGATGAGTTATGAAAAGGAATCCGTCTTTCATCTGGATGTTTGACAGTGTGTAGATGAAATCCCCGTCTAAGACAGTAGGCACTAAACAAATATATGGTGAAAAATGTCTGTCTGGCTGACTTGCTGAAAGACTGGATTTTTCACTTCTCATCCAGATGTTTTGGCTTCACAGCGGCACTAGCAGGGTCTGCCAAGCTGATTTGTGAAGGGTGATACATGAGCACAGAGCATTATACCGGCAAATGAGTACAAGACACCGTCGTACTTGGGTCTCGCTGGCTGCACCCAAGGCGTGTGACAGACCTGCCTGTCCACTTCCAAGTGCTTCTGACAGACGAGCCCTCCATTTGCATACCTCTCAGTGTGACACATGCTGAGACTGTTAAGCTATTATTAGTACTGATAATGGAGTCATCACCAGGAATGTATTCATATTTCCAATGTTGTCACTGCAGATTGTTTTGCTGTTAAGAAGAAAGCCGACCGGACATAAATATTTATGTCGGGATGGAAGTCAGATTCTTTAATCAGGGACTGGACTGGTCTTAATTGAATCTCAGGGACAAATTTAGGCTCAGTGTGGATTGTGCAGCTTATGGCTCCAGGTGAGTAGGTAGATTTTCCTTGGTCCATCCCCAGGACTTCTCAGACTGAAGCTTCAGTCACATGAGCAGGTCGGTCACCTCTTAAGGGGTGCAGGGTCCTTAACTGTGTTAGGGAGTCCCTTTGGAGGAGACAGGCATGGATTTATGAACCAGATAAATGTCCCTGGTCTAGAGCTTGCTTCTCAAAGGCATTAATAAGTAGGATTTGTTTCAAGCAGGCAGGAGGCAATTGTCCTCATAAAGACAGAGACCATGTCCTGATCACTGTTTCCATTTTATTTTCTCTCTGGAACAATATGACCCCACAATTTAGGTGGGATAAATAATTGCATAGAGGGCAAGAGGCTTGGAATGGGGGGCAGAATCCACAAAGCAGCCGACTATGTACGTGATAGTCTTGCCGCTGGGTTCAGATCCCAGCTCTGCCGCCTTCTAGCTGCATGTTATTGGACGAGTCATCCAGTCTTCTTAGCTTCATTTCTCTTCCCACTGGGATGGGTGCACCTTACTTGTGTTGAGGGAGAAAGCGAACATGCACTGGATTCTGGCAGGAGGCGAGGTACTGCTGCAGATGTTTTACTTATGCTATCCCCTTCCAACCCAACAACCACCCGAAGGAAGCAGCACCTAGAATCAGCTCCATTTTGCAGATGTGGAAATATTAGGTCAGGTTCAGCGTTTGGCATTGGTAAAAAGGAGGTTAAGTGTACACAGCCTGGGACTCCAATCCACTCCCCATTAGTAGCATCTGGACAGAGAGGAAAGACTCTCAGGCAGCAGAAGGGAGGCTCGAACAAGCTAGGCAGAGTGCCGGAAACGAGCTCTTTAGGGAAGAAACTGAGGTGGTACCAGGGATATGTAAGTAGGAAAGGCAGCAGGAGGGTGCCACCCTGTTACAGGGCTGGTAGAAAGGCTGTGTATCATGCAGCACGATTAGTGAAAAAACACACTCACTATTGAGAAAATGTATGAGAGAAACATGTGCCTCTGATTTAGCCACTAGGGGATCCTAATGCCAAAATGACCATTTTCTCACTTAGAATCTCAGTTACCCACCTGTAAAACGGACAGGATGATGTCCGCCTAGGGTTGCTGGGGCGATTAAAAGGAAATTAAATATGAAAAGTGCTAGGCACATAGTAGGTGTTCAATCAATGCAAGCCTCTTTACTCTCCTGCTGATGTACCTGGCTCCCATACAGTGTGAGGAAGGGAGACTCAGGTGACAGGTCTCATTTGATTCAGGGGCCCAGATGGAAAAGCAGAAGCTAATGTGCTCTACCTGTCACATACTTAGCAAGTGCCATGTTGGACTATTTCTTTCTTTACTTTTTTTTTAATATTTAATTGTAGGTGGACACAATCCCTTTATTTTACGTATCTATATGGTGCTGAGGATTGAACCCAGTGCCCCACACATGCTAGGCAAGCGCTCAACCACTGAGCCACAACCCCGCCCAATGTTGGACTATTTCTGTGAACTTATCATTTGAATGAATGGAGGGCAGGGTGGGAACAATGAGCCAGCCAACAGGTGGGGAGGCAGGAAAGTGAGGGACACATCCCCAGTGTTAAGAGTCTTCCTAAGAATGTTCTCCCTCAACTGTCACCCCTCAATTCTGATAAGTCAAGTGGTGGACACCCTCAGGCCTCAATTCTTCATGCTTAATATATTTGCTGAGGGGCCTGAACCTGGGTTGATTGGATTCTTTAGAAAAACAGACATTAGAGGAAGGAAGTTCTGGCTAGAAAGAGCCAAAGAAAATCAAAGGCTCTCCCACAATGGCTCCAATAAAACTCATGGTGTAACCAAAAAAAAAAATAGAATAGAATAGCCTATACCAGGCCCAACGTGGTTCCCTATTTAGCCTTTTTTTTTTTTCTTTTTTGTAAAACCAGAAATATCTTTAGGAAAAAAAGCATTATGTGTGCTTGCATGCAAAAGTAAAATAAAGCACCAAACCCAAGACTTCCAAGATCACATTTCCAAGTGAACAGCCTCAGCTGTCGTCCTTCCTCGACCAGCCCATGCCAGGTGGTCCATGCCCGCTGCCCCAGCCCCACGGCCGGGTTCCTCGGAGTTGGTCAGGAAGCGATGTTCAGTGTTGTCTTCTCATTTCCCAGCCTTCGGTGTTCCAGATGTTTTAATTACAGAGGAAAGGGAGCGGATGATTCTGGCCATATGTCTCCATTCCACACAAATAAATCTCCTCGCTGTCCCGTGCAGCGCAGTGGCACTGCGACTGTCCCACTGAAACGGATGCTGTCGGGCCTAATCACCATCTTCAATCCTTCAGTGAGCATGTTAATTCAGGGAACACCGGCTGGGACTGCCAGCCCAGGGAAATACTCAATCTAGGAACAATTAGACTCCCTTGCAGCAAGATGCGGCTCCTCCTCTGGGGAGCTGGGTGCTTTTGCAGACTGAGCTGCGAAAACCCCACCGGGAATCAAGTGGGAAGCGCCAGCAGGGCCTGGATCAGACACTAGGGACTTAATTTTCATCTGGGACTTTGGCATCCCTCACACCACCTAGAAGCTCAGGCACTAGGCTATTGTCTATGGCAGGCCCAGCGGCCAAGATGCCCTGGCCTCTCAGAACCTCAAAGGAGATGGCCAGGCACAGAGCTGCAGTGTACACACACACACACACAGAGACACACACACACACTCTTTCTCTCTCTCTCTCTCTCTCACACACACACACAAATTACAGCGAGCTTTGCTGAGGAAATAGCAAATGCTGGCAGATATATTTAGTGTTCTGATTCAGTTTTGCTAAATGCTAAATTTGCTTTTAATCTGAGCAGCACCACACATAGATTAAGAACAAACCCAGGAAAATTCTATATGGTTTTTGGTTACCAATATAGTCCTATGTTTTCTCCAAAGCCACAGTACCCGACAGTAAATACAGAGGGAATTCTAAAGGAATAAGTGTCTCCACAGTATGTTCAACATGGGAACGTATTGCACACAACTCCAGCTCACATCTCGATGAAGTGTTACACATTTTTACACCCTTGTAAGCAGCCCAAAGGGCAAGATGGACATAGCCAACACCAAAGACCCTCCTGAGCCCTTTGCCAGCCATCATCCACCCAAAAGGGCACAGGTAGTCTAAACTCCATGCACCGGTTTTGCATCTTTCTGGATTAAACATAACTGAAATCCCATCCTCCTTGGTGGGTGACTTCGGTTGTCGGCATCATGTCTAGTGATCTGCCCAAGCGACTTGCTTGTAGCAAGGTTCCCCGTTCTTGTTACTGGGTAGCATTATATTGTCTGAAAGTACCACAGCTCATTCTACTGAGGATGGACGTTGGGTCATTTTTAGTCTGGGGCTATTCTGATGGAAGGTGTTACCGTGAACACTTTTACACAAGTGCATTCATTTCCTGAGGGCATATAACCAGTAGGGAATAGGGGACAAGTACAGAGCACCTGCTTCCAGAGGCCAAGGTAATACCCCAACCCAATCTCTTACCCACATGAAAGTCAGATGATTTAACCAAAACATATATTTGCATAGGTCCTTTCTTTTTTTGGGGGTGGGGGGTGGCTACCAGGGATTAAACTCAGGGGCACTTGACCACTGAGCCATATCCCCAGCCCTATTTTGTATTTTATTTAGAGACAGGATCTCACTACATGGCTTAGTGCCTTGCCATTACTGAGGCTGGCTTTGAACTCACAATGCTCCTGCCTCAGGCTCTGAGCCACTGGGATTACAGGTGTGCACCACCACACCTGGCTCCATAGGTCCTTTCACTGTCTAAAATCCCTTGGCAATGCTCCATTGCTCTTGGGATAAAATCTAAATCTTCCCTGCCTGGAAATTTGGTCTTTTGTTGTCTTTGTTTTGTTTTGGTACTGGGGATTGAACATGGGGTGTTTACCACTGAGCTACATCCCTAGCTCTTTTATTTTTTTGAAACAGGTTCTTGCTAAGTTGCTGAGGGTCTCACTAAATTGTTGAGGCTGGCCTCAAACTTGTGATCCTCCAGCCTCAGCCTTCCAAGTCACTGGGATTACAGGTGTGCACTATTGTTCCTGGCTGGTATTTTACTTGATTCCTTCTATGCTCCAGGCTTTATTCTCTTCTGCTTTGATAGCTTTGCCTATATCTCATTTCAGTTACAAAGCTATGCTGAAGTTCATTGCTCCCTCACTCTGGTATTTATAGCATAATTAATCCCCACTCAGGCATTCACTCCACAAACCTCTATTGAATATATGAGAACATATATTCTCACAGGGATGGAGGGAGCAGAATGTCCAAGATATGTAAGTTGTAGTCTTAGTCTTGGAATCTCCAAAGTGTAGAATAATATGAGATATTCAAGACAGGTGGTAGGCATTCAATGAACCTGGAATGAGAAGAACATGGCTTTGAGTTCTAGACCAACCACTAAATGCTGTGTGATCCCATGCAAATCCCTACTGTCTCTGAGCTTTGGTTTCTTTAAGTATAAAATGGCTGTGATTCTTACTCACAAATCTGGGAGGGAGAGTAAGGGGGAAATAGCATGCAAAACACCTAGTTCTATGCTAAGACTACATTATAATCTAAACTAAAGGTCTTTAATTTACAAGGGCCATGGGGGGAATTTCCAGAAAATAATCTGAGACCATATAAAATAACGTTTGGGGCTGGGGATGTGGCTCAAGTGGTAGCGTGCTCGCCTGGCATGCATGCGGCCCGGGTTCGATTCTCAGCACCACATACCAACAAAGATGTTGTGTCCGCCGAGAACTAAAAAATAAATATTAAAAAATTCTCTCTCTCTCTCTCTCTCTCTCTCTCTCTCTCTCATTAAAAATAAACATCTACAGCAGCAAGTAAAACAAACACAAATCTAAGAATGACTTTTTAAAAGTAAAGTTAAATAATGACCTGTTAAGAGGTAACATCACTGTGTCTGTAGTTTTGTGTAAGTAATGTAAAAAGGGGGGACAGATGTGGTGACTGTCCAAAAAGAGAGATAACAGAGAAAGTCGATTCCTGCCTGACTGCCTGCAGGTCCTTGTAGATGCAGCTTCTCATCAGGAGCTCGGGTGGGCCAGTCTCCACATCCCACCTAGGACGAGCATTCTTCAAGCCGGTGGAGCCAATCAAGGGGCAACCTCAGTTCCATCACATGTACTGTTTCTTGAAGAAATGAAAACTGTGATCCATTCAACCCAAAGTGCGGAAACCTGGCTGGTCCAGGGAGCTCTTCAGCACCAGGATCTGCCTTGCTGGAAGGCTTATACCACTCATCTGTCTCAGAGCCTCAGGGGACACCAAGAAGAGAGAGGCATTAACATAAGCCACCGTATGCAATATGTTCCTTGATTTACTGTCTTTACTAGGCCACCTGGGGTTTAAGAGCTTCCCAGAAGCTAAGAAATGTCCACTGACCTACCAGGTATGTCTACTTTACTGTGCATTCAGGGACCTCAGGAATGACCCCTGGATAGGTATGTGGTCACTATGTGAGCCGAACTCAGGCCAGGATTCCATTATTTCCTGATTCCCATGTGTCCCACCTGTAACAGACAGGAGACATAATAATGCTCTTGCACCTTGTGTTCAAGTATCTTGGAAATGTCTGTGGATTTCCCCTTTCATAGTTAATGTGCAGTAACACAAGGAAACCTCCATCACTGCCGCGGAGGAAGCGTCGGTATGATCCTCACTATGGACGTTTGCTCTGGGGCTGCAGGGAACTTGCACCTGAAGACCTGGCTTCAGCCTTTGGGTTTAGTTTCTAAAGCTGGTTCACCTGCTGAAACTAGGAAGTGATCATAATTTGCAGTGAGGAAGGTTGCCCTCAGTCTGTTTGGTCATCCACTCTTGACTTTTGAGCATATTTGCTGGCTGCCCATCAATCTTGTCCCTAGGGTCACTGTGTCCTATGAACATCTCACAACTCTGTACAGATTAGACTCCTAGGACTGCCCATCTACTACTATCACTTTTTGTGATAATTGCACTCATCCTTGATTCGGCAATGCCAGGTCTTCTCAATAGTACATCCATAATTGTTTGGTAAACAGGGTGCCCTTTGAGTCCTCCTGTAAAGCATAATGAGTCCAAGAGTTTCCCAGCCTTATTTAAATGTATTCCCTCCTGCATAACCTCTTCCCTGAGCCTTTGATGTCTGCTTTCAATACTTGCCATGGAAATCCTCCTATTTCTAATTTACTTAATATGGGCTATGACTCTCCAGATTTCTCAAACCATCCAGAAGTATGTCCATACCTCCCCTGGGGTCCTTGGGAAGATGTTCAAAGCTGTTTTGTGGGAGGGTGCGCCTATCTTAGCGAAACTCTCATATTCCACTGTGTTTCCAACATTCTTAGGATCCATTCTGTGCATAGCCCCTAAGATTAGCTGGGTCCTGCAGCCATGCTGGTGCATGCTCCCTTAGAAGACGCAGAACTCTCTTTTCCAGTTATTATGCTGTATAAGCACTGCAATTAATCTGGTGGCAAGAAGGAGAACTGGGGCTAGATATGCAGGTGGCGTATGTTACATTGCCAGGCACAGAGGCCTCTCATCACTGGGAAATGCAGGGAAACACTGAGCTTCAATGGGGAGGAGTGGCCCAGTCCACTGCTATGAGCCCGCAGGGTTCTGGTGGGCTTGGAGTTTCCAGATTTTCAAATCCATCAACCCAGCTGTTCTTATTCCAAGCCTCAGGATCCCAGTTCTTTCTGACAAAGGCCCAGACTTCCCATCGCAGATATATTAGGATGGAGAGTTCAATTTTCTTTGAAGATCTACAATCCTTGTAATTGTGTTCCAGCCTGATTTTTAGTCTTTTCTGCCCTCCAGCTGCAGGAGATGAGACTTCCTTCATGTGTTGCCGGGAAGGCCCTCCAACTTCCACATTTATGTATTAGGCTGGCAATTGATCTTCCTCAGGATCCCTGCCTCTTTCTAATGCACTGGTTGCCCCAGAAATATCAATCTGTTCCATTTTCCTTATAATTATTACATCCCTCAACGCCATAACAACCCAGAGGCATTCCACTCGGCAGCAGGCTGTCTTCCTCCAGCATCTATCTTGGCTCTCCACTGGTCCCTTTCAGCAGCTTCTCCACCATGTCCTTCAGGGGACAGTCAGCCCTCCGCCTACTGTCACCAATGGTGCACATGTCACCAGCTAGCAGATGGGTAATTCAGCACCAAAGTCCCATTTCAGAGTCTGCATCCTTGATCGTTTCTGGTCCTCATCGTCACAGGTGGAGTTCCCCAAGAAGTACACTCCAGGATGAGGGTGGGCAGGCAGGACATTGCAGAGTGTTCTTGGGAGCGTGTGTTGCGGGGAGAATTTAAGAAGCAGCGCTTGGCAGAAGGCAAAAGTAGACCATGATACCATTACAACAAAGGCTTCAGTCGATCCCTCCAGGAAACTCTGGAGCTGAGATGAACTGAAAGAGTTCTTTTCTACTTAGGCAAGGTCTTTACATCGCCACATTGGCCAGTTATTGCGTGCAATATGTCCTCTCTAAAGAGGGACCGTCACCTAGGGCAGGGCAGCCTCCTTTGGCCAAAGGAAAATTCCTCAAGAAGAGCTCAGCTAGAAGCCACATGGCCCAACCTTCCATCAGCCAAGGGTATGAAATCCCCACGTGTGAAGGAGTGTGCTAGGCAGCATGAGACGTCCACCTCAACAGACACCTGGATGCATATTGCAGGAAATACGCCTGAAAGACAATAATTATATTATGAGCATCGCCATTCAATTATTAAATGTTTCATAAGGAATCGCTCTCATGAGTCAAGTTTTGGGGAGTGCAAACCAAGCTTGGGAAGAAAAGAACAGCAGGATTCTTGATGAGCTCAGGGAAGGACTCCCAAGGACGCTGGCCATGTGACATGTGTTTGCATCCATCCATTGAACAACAAAAAAGAAATTTTTTGAAGTTCAAGAGGTGGTCTTGAGGCCTCTTCTCTTCTGAGGCATGCAAATTCAGCTTGTCTTAGTTTTTCTCCACACCCCCGGCCTCCTCCTCCCCAGACAACACACGGAACTTTTTCCAAAAGCATTGTTCCCATTTTTATCAAAGACCCTAATTCCACATGTCACAATCTTTTTTTCTGTCAAGCTGACATATTTACCAAAATTCTTTACTCTGTTACAAATTAATTGACTTTTCATTGTAAGATTATATAAAGACAGATACAATCAATAGAACAGAAAATAAGACAAGGAGCTTATTCACCTTTAAGAGGAGCAAGAAATGAACCTCCCCTTAGTGAGATGACTTTTGGATAAAAGAAAATGCTTTGAAGTCAATTAAAAAGATAGGGATAACGGGGGAATAACGTGGCACTGGGAGGTTCCAGGAAGAGAGATGCGTGAGGACAGGTCTGCAGGAACCCGGCTTGAAGATGGGAAGGTGAGGACATGACGTTGGCCATCGATGCCCTCAGCAGAGGGAGCAGCTGGCGCAATGGCGATGTGGGCAGGACTCGTGGAAGGGGTGACGAGCAGTTTCTTTGGACTGGAATACAGGATAGGCAGACAGATGTGGCATGAAATGATGTTCAGAAGGCACTTAGGAATTGTGTACCCCTTGTACTGTAGGCACCGAGGAGCTCCTGCCCGTTTTAAGGAATAGGATGACATGATTCGAGATCTCCAAGAAAATGAAGCCATCAACACACACACACTCTGGGCTATGAAGGAGGAAGGACTAAAGGAGGAGAATAATGAAGGTGCTGCTCGCGATCCAGGTGAGATGAGGAAGTGTGTTGTTCATTTCTCATGTTGTTTTATCACCCTGTGCAAATTACATGTTCCTAGATAAACTAGCAAAGACCTAGAACCCCACAGAGTTACTACCTCCTAGCTCTCATAAGAAGCCCAGGTCACATCAGCTGAATCCTGTCTCAGGAGCTCGCAGAATGGAAGTCAAGGTGCCGGATAGCAGTGTCCTCCTCTGGAGGCCTCTTAGGGGAAACCCACTTCTAAGCCTTCTTGAGTCATTGACAGAATCCCCTTCCATGTGTTCACCAGACTGAGGTCAATATCTTCTTGCCAATTGACAGCTAGAGACCATGTCAGTTCCTTGAGGTCACCCATAGGCTCTTGTCACATGGCTCCCTTCAGTCAGTCGCTTGCTTCTTTGAGGCCAAGAAGAGGAGTATTGTTGCAGCTTCAAATCTCTCTGACTTTGTCTCTGCTCTCTATCCCCTTTCAAAAGGGGCTCACCTGATGAGGTCAGGCCCATCACACTCACATGGAGAGTACTATACAGGGCCCACACACTAAGGGGTGGAATTCTTGGGTTTGTCTGAGAATTCTACCTCTTTACTTAACCCAGTGATAACTAATGATACCAGAGAGGTCTCTAGAAGTTTACCTGAAGAAGTCCAAGTGGTGGTATTGAGGACTCTTCTCTTCTGTAGCATGCAAATTCAGCTTGTCTTACTTTTTCTGCACACCCTCGGCCTGCTCCTCCCCGGACAACACACGGGACGGGACTTTTTCCAAAAGCATAGTTTCCATCAAAGACCCCTAATTCCACATGTCACAATCTTTTTTTTTTTTTTTTTGGTCAAGCTGACATATTTACTAAAATTCTTCACTCTGTTACAAATTAATCGATTTTTCATTGTAAGATATATAAAGAGTTTGGCTGGGCAGATCCTTCCTGGAATGTAGGGGACAATAAACATTCAGGGGAGTGGCCCAGGAAGCAGTGCATTGTGGGACTGCAGACCCCTGTGCTGGGCCAGCCTCTGAGGGTGCTGCAGTAATGAGCCCTCTCTGAAATGACAGGAACAGTATTGGGAGCCTCTGCTCACTGGGAGGAGTCACTCAGTATCCAACTCTGTGCCTCCATGGTATTCTGAATACATTAAAGGCAATGTATGGGTCCAAGAGCCTGCAATTCAACAGCTCATAACTACAATTAACCACCATTAATTAATGGCTGCAAGATAAATGAGCCATGCGATCCGTTTATTCCTGGGTTGTAAGTGTTTAAATTCACAGTGGGATGCAAGCCCATTTTTCACCAATGTGAATTTAAAACAAGAGCGAGTCAGGGCTGCATGCCGCAGAGCCAGACAACTACCTCTCTCTGTGCAGAGCGCATTTTGGGTCCTACCAACTGGCAAGAGGCCGGCAGAAGCAAAGGATTCCCGTGCACAGCAGAAGCAGAGTGGCTCTGTGTCTGAGCACACGCCTTCCTAAAATGAGGAGAGTGACTGGGACCCAGAATGACTTTGTGCCGGGTTCTGTGCTGGGGAGCATCCAGGAAGTGTTTGATGTCACCCTTTGCTGCAGCCCTGTAAGGGACATTAGCATCTCTATTTTATGCTCTATTTTTTTTTTTCTTACCTATAGATTTTCAGGCCACCAACTGGATAAGGAAAAAAGAGGAAAATGGAAGATGTTGATCTTAATTCAAAAATAAATTAAATGTTTTTTTTTTCCTCCCCAAGATATCTAATAACTATAAAAAGAAAAATAATAATGAAGAAATCTGGCAGTCATCACGTTAAAGTCAACATCACCAGTGACAGCATTTATTAGGGTCCCATACCGACTGGGTGTGGTGGTGCACGCCTGAAATCCCAGTGACTGGGGAGACTGAGGAGGCAGGAGGATTTCAAGTTCGGGGCCACTGTGGGCAATTTAGTGAGACCCTGTCTCAATATAAGAGGCCCTGGGAAGGTGACTCCGTGGTAGAGAACCTCTGGGTTCAATCCCCAGTACTGTAAAAACAATTAAAAAGTGAAAAAGCCTGCCATTCTATTCTCAAGAAACAGCTTAGCAAAGGAAAGAGGAAAGAAAAAGAGAAAACTGAGAAGGTCAATGTCATATACCTGCTGATACGAAGAATGAACATTACTTCAATTCAGTGCTGTTTATGCCAAAAATGTCTAACCCCAATCCAATCCTGAGGGAGAAGCTCAGACAAGTCAGGTATTCAGTAAAATAACTAATCAATACTCTTTGGATGTGTCAAGGTCAAAAAAGGACGAGGAAAGACTAAGGAGTCCTTGCAGACTGAAAGAGACCAAGGAAATAATAAACTAAATATAGTGTCGTATCCCTGACAGGATCCAGGAACAGAGAACTTCAGAGAATTCAAATTACACAACCATCCAAACCAGAAAGTTAATATTGGTATAATACCATGTTATGTACCTACAACAAGACAAGTATTATATATTATGGTCATAAAAGATATTAACACGTATAGAGCCTGGGTGAAGGATACTTGGTGACCTTCTCTACCGTATTTACAACTTGTTTTCCAAATAGAAACTTACAAAAGAAAAAAGAATAAAATTGTTCTTGAACCAAAATTTTGAGTAATGTTCTACCCTGGAATTTTTCTATGATTATGCACAGGTATGAATAAATTACTATTTTATAAATTGGGGAATGGCGGAGACCAGAATTGATCAACTTGTGTTTTCATTCATGTGTGAATATGATGCAATGAATCCCACCATTCTGTATAATTGATATGCACCAATTAAAAAAAAAGAAAAGAAAAAGAAAAAATTTCATTTAGCTAATTTTTCTAAATTTAAAAGAACTGGAGGGAATAGGTCTTATTGGTTAAAAAAGAATTTGGAGGGCTGGGATGTGGCTCAAGTGGTAGCGCACTCACCTAGCATGCATGAGGCACTGGGTTCGGTTCTCAGCACCACATAAATGTGAAATAATGATACTGTGTCCACCTAGAAACTAAAGAAATAAATATTTTTTTAAAAAGAATTTGGAAAGATAAATGTCAGTTGTGTTTGAGCAGCACTGCTGTTTATGGGGCAGCTTGGACTGGCTAAGCAGAACATGCTCCTGTCCACTGTCATGGCATTCTGGTGGCTCTGTTCTGCTGGGTGGACAGTGCTTTAGGGTCAGAGAGGGAAGAGAGAAAACAGCACATGAGACCCTTCTAACAAGAGAGAGAGAGAGAAGGGAATGAAGGAAAAGACAGTGCGCACACATTGCTCTGAGAATTTGCACACTTTATCTACTATCTAATTAGCCATCTCTCTGTCAAATGGCATTTTAATTGTTTATTTTTGCGCAGCATCTCATGGAACACAAATCGAAAACAAAAATGATCTTAATGCGGACATTTTGAGGCTGAAGTCAGGGAAGCACAGATGCAGACGTCAAGCTTTTTTTTTTTTCTCGTCTTCCAGGGTTAGAGACACGTGGGCGTGTTCATAGTGAAGGAGGCCCAGGTGCCAGGAAGGCAGAGAAGGTCAGAGACCCACGAGATGAGCTCCAGCTGCACACCACGCCCAGCCTCTCGGGGTTCCGCCTCCTAGATTCACGTCCCCTTGGGATCACAATCGTTGAGACCAGAGGTCAGCAGACCAGGAGCAGCTCCTTCCTAATCTTGTTGGACTTGAAGGAATCCTTTTTCTGCTCAGCACTGGAGGACCCACGGGCAGAGAAGCCAGACCAGCTGGAGGTCCCACATGGCTGTGGCTGTCATCTGCTCCTTTCTGGTTCCATCATGCGACCCCAGGTGCTGGCCTGGAACTCCCTCCGTGGGGATGGGATGCCGCTCCCCTCACCTCCTCTGCGCTGCATCTGGTACCAGGGAAAGGGCGCCCTGCGATGGAGCAGCGGAGGGAGCCTGGCTCGGGTCACTGAGAACCCCTCATCCAGCTCCATGCTGTGTCTTCAGGAGTGGACGCTCATGGCCTCCTGGGTTTTCCCAGAACTTCACTGGAGCCTGACATGAACATTAAACAGAAATGTACAAAGAGTGCTGCCCCCTCTGGCCCAGAATGTTCCCGGTGCTCTTTGGGCTTCTTCCTAGATCCATCATAATTAGCAAAAGTATCTCTTATGACGGGCACTAATCCAGCACTCTGAACAAAAAATAAGAGTAAAATAAAAAAGTATATAAAAATATTTTCAAAAAATCTGATCAAGCTGGTAAACATTTCTGGTTGTATTATAAACACGGACTCAGAAACATTTGTAGATCATTTTGCAAAGTTAGAGAAATTCATTCAAATAACATAATTATTGGAAAACAAAACAAAAAAATGGTCAAAGCACTGTGTCTGATGATGTTTATTTCTGTGTTAGTTTAATGCATTTTATTAAAAGCAATTCTGAATAGCATAAATACCCTGTAACAGAGAAATGGCTAAGTAAATAAAATTATATCAACTTGAGGGAATAGTATGTAGCCAATAAAAATGTTAATTAGGAATATGACAAAGAAACTCAACATTTGTTTATGATAGAATGTTAAATGAACAAAGCAGAATGCAGAATTATGTGTACACTAAGAGCAAAACTGTAAAAATTATGTCTGCATGTGGGCAGGGTCTGGAGTAAATATGAAAAATGAAAACAGCTTTATTTGGGGTTTTTGTTATTGTCATTATAATGCTGTTGCACAGCAAATAAAGAACTTTAAAAAGATGAAAGAGCTCAGCCAAAAGTGGGGCACTTTTAAGGGGGAAAAAAACACTTATTTTGAGTCCCTCTTCTATGTTTTTATTTCCAGGGGAAAATATTCCATTTGGGAGAATGGATTGTGTTAAGAATAATGACTAGCAAGTCCAAAGAAGAGTCACAGGCTTTGCCCCTTCAAGACAATGTCCCCCAATACTACAGCGTGGGTTTTCCCTGCGTGGCTCAGTGGATGGGAGAAGGGACTTGGGGGTAGGGGCATGTCGGACTCTTCCCTTGGTAGCCTTTTTACAAATGCAGAAGCCCAGATTTCCAGCCACTGGAGATTCAGAATCCAGTGAATTTTTCCTTTTTTAGGAAAGCCCCCACTTCCCCAATAATCCAGTCCCCTCCAGGGCTCCTGCCTCTAGCTGCAGGTCCGTGGTCTCCCATCACTGTGTTCACTTCCTGCGGAGGCTGGCCCTGGAGGACAGGCTGAGAAGCCCAGGAGAAAGAAGGACAGAGAGTCCTCTTGTTGTTTCCTGTTTCTGTGCCTAGACCTTGAGAGAGTGGAAACAGAGTGATTCTGAAAATGATGGAGGCAGACCACCCTTCCACAAAGGGCTAAAACCAGACTGGATGAGAGCTAGCGTTTTATGTTCTGGAAACTGGAACTCAGCTCTGCTCAGTGTGTGCCCCCGAGAGTCAAAGATTGTGGAAATTCATTTTTCTTAAGAAAGAGAAAAATCATATCAGCCATTGTGTCTCTGAACTCCTGCTTGATTCCAAAGTTTGTGTCACATCTTATTCCTCTACACGTTTGCCTAAGCCGCTCCCTTGCCCTGGATGACTTCATCCCACTTCTCGGCCCAGGAAACTCCTGTTCTCTCTCTGGAAAGGGAGTGCCCTCATGGCCTTCCAATCGATGACAAAACTGAAGTTAAATGGCTTGCCAGAGGTTACAGCCGGAGAACTGCAGAGTCAAAATCCAAATGCATCAGACAACAAGCATATGACACAGGGCCATGAAATTGGCCACACTTTTTTTGTCATTAGTTGTGGACATCCCAGTTTTCCCCATGATATAAACTTGATGCCTACTGATGAATGAATATAAAAACTGTGTCGCTGGCTTTGGGTAATTTCATTAGCACCCTCTTTGCATCCTGGTTCAAAACCTCCCCTGTAATCCTCATCAAAGAATGAGGTCCAGGCTCTGGCAGAAAAGGTGTCACCAAGCCTGCCCATCATGGGTCCTCCATTCACACAGGGCCAGCAGTCCAGCTGACTGTCCGTCTCAGCAAAATACTAAAGACCAAACCTCAAAATATTCAAATATTCTGGGAGGGGAAAGCACCAGCTACAAATATTGTTGTATTTATCTCATAAAATACGTATTTCCAAATGCAGAAAGATGACCAAATACTTCCTTTCTTTAAGGCAAGAACAGGCCTGGTCACAGGAAGAAAAGGCTCTGGGAATGTTTTGCAGGTCAGGGTGGAGAGAGAGAATGGAGCCCTCTGCAGCAACCCCCACCTCCCTGCACACCCCGCTGTTCATCCAGCCAGGTGCTAGCAGAGGGCATGCGGCAGGGGCTGGGCTCACCCACTTACTGTGTGGGCTCTTTCTGGGTTAAACTGTCTGTGGGGAAGCTTTGTGTTGATTGGCACCACTTGCCAGTTTCTGTGGTGTAAATATTCTCAGCCTGGCTACTTAAGCTACCAACACAAATCGGACCATTGTCAAGATTCCTGAAAAGTTAACCATACGATCTTGTAAACTGGTACAACCCAGCTCCTGCACAACACAGGGATGGCCAACTCCTGCACAGTGACATATTTAGATAAGAAGTATTGGAGGATGAAGTTCCATCCAAAGATGTTTCCAGAAATTCTCTTTTAAGTTTCATCAGTTATGTAAGCATCATAGAACCCTTTATACGCACAAGTATCATTGACCCAACTATTACACAGCTCAACAGCAAAAAATAAATAAATAAATAAATAAAAATTATTAGAAGATGAGTGAAGGGTCCAGGTAGAATTTTTTTTTTTTACCAAAAGGACAGAAAAATAGAGCCAACAGTTATGTGAAGAGATACTCAGCATCACTAATTTTCAGGGAAATGCAAATCAAATTGAGATGTCACCTCAGACTTGCTAAGATGGCTACTTTGAAGAAGATAAGAGCTAAGTCATACTGGCAAGGAGAAGAGTGAACACTTCACACTATTGCAGGGACCCTAAATAAGAAAGCCATTATGAGAAACGATAAGAAGTTCCTTTAAAAATTAAAAATAAACATGATGACAGAGACTATAATCCCAGCAGCTTGGGAGGCTGAGGCAGGAGGATCACAAGTTCAAGGCCAGCCTCTGCAGACTAGCAAGACCATCTCTCAAAAAATTAAAAAGGACTGGGGATAGAACTCAGTGATAGAGGGCCCCTGGGTTCAATCCCCACTGCCACAAAAAATAAAATATAAATAAAATAAAACAACCACATGGTCCACAATCTCTGTGGTGGGCATATACATAAAGGAAATTAAGTCAGCACCTCATAGAGATTATCTATGATCTTTTGTTTATTGCAGTATGATTCATATTAGCTAAGATATAGAAACATTATGTCCTTTGATGGGTGAATAAAGAAAATGTGATTTAAATATAATGGATCTTATTCAGCCTATTGTTTTAAGAAAAAGATAGTGCCAATTCTGTGATGGATGAACATGTAAAGGGATGGACACGGATGAAGCCGGAGGACATTATGCTAAATACGCCAGATACAGAAAGACAAAAACCACATGGTCTCTCTTGTGTGGAACCTCGAAAACGTTAAATACATAAAACAGTAGTTTATCAGGGAAAGGAACTGGGGAGATACAGGTCAAAGAGTACAAATGTGCAGTTACATGACGAAGTAGGTGACGGAGGCTTGGGAGTGTACTGTGCAACAAGAAGATCATAGTTAATAATGTCCTGAGAGGAGATTCCCACGCTCTTACTGCACATACCGAGAGAAACTATGTGAGGTGATGGAGGTGTGGATATGTTCATTTGCTTGACTATCGTAATCATTTCTATAAGTCTCTATCAAAACATTATGTGGTGCATCTTGAATATATGTAATTATAAATGAATATCATAGACCCCATGAGACACATGCTACATAGCAATAAAAAAACAATATTAAAACTAAGAACATGGGCTGGGGTTGTGGCTCAGTGGTAGAGCACTTGCCTAGCATGTGTGAGGCACTGGGTTGCATTCTCAACACCGCATATCAATAAAATAAAGGTACATTGACAACTAAAAAAAGAATTAAAAAAATTAAAAACTAAGAATACATGTTCATCCACATTTCTCTATTTCTTTCCATAATTAAAGGGTGTTTCCCTAAGTGATTTTTCAGATTAGATGCAACACCCTCTTTTCCCTCAACATCCTCTTTTCTGAGTATGCTGACAGACTGATAGTGAACAGAAGAGAAAACACCAAAAAGAGGTCATGGGAATGCTGTGGTTCGTCCACACCCAATCTCACATGGAGACTCAGACCCTGATGTAGCAGTGCTGAAAGGTGATGGAGCTCTGACCAGGTGCTTTGAGCCAGAGGACACCACCCTGGGAAGGGACCAATGCCTACTAGGATGAATGCAGGTTAGGTCTCAAAGATCTGGATTAGTTGTCTCGAAATCAGGTTGCTATGAGGCAGTGCCACCCACCTGCCTGGTCTCATGCGCACATACGTGATTCCTTTTCAGCTTTTCCTTCCGACTTCTCCACCATGTTGGGATGTAGCCAAGGGGCCCTTGCCAGATGCCCCACCATGCTTTGGGGACTCTCCAGCCACCATGAGTCAAATAAATCTCTTTGTGTTAGACATTACTGAACATCGAATATTCTGTTATAATAATATGAAACAGACTAGGTCAGCGAGGACGAGGACGATGCAGCATTCGTTAGTCTGTGACACTAGATAGAAAAGCAGTAACGGTGTGAGTGGTACCATTTGCTCACCGCCTCTGGGCCCTCAGGATAAAGAGGACAGTGGGCTGAAGCGGAAGCTAGTCTTCAGGCAACCGAAGAGCATCCCCTCACCCTTTCTTATTTTACAAAGTCAATGACTCTATTGCATGGAGAGAAATGGTAGGGGAGTTACAATTTTAACAATTTTAATTTAATTTCATAAATTTTAATTTAATTTAATAAAATTACAATTTTAATTTTATTTTAAATAAATTATTTTTTCCCCCTAACTAACAGACCAGTTTCTTCTTTCTTTATTTGGGCTCAGGTATCTGCCTGGCTTCTATCTCTCCTTATGGCTCTTTACATTTTTCTTCAGAGAATGCATCTTGGAACAGGTCTCCTAACTCAATGGGGTGGAGTAATGCTATCGCGTTAGAGCTTACTATAAAAAGCAGACATGGTCTTAGATTCAGGAGTGGTTTTGAAATATAAAGATGTGTCTACAACTCATGAACCCTTTTGTGTTACTGATATGATGCTAAGCACTGAGTACGTGACCCAGGAGACATTTACGGGCTAGTCGAGCCCACTCTCCTCTTCAGAAAACCGTCCCCTGAGATGAAGAATTGCGGACAGTGACTGATGAAGAAAGTGCTCCTGGGTGGGGTCGGGGGAGATGGAGGGGGAGAAAGCCAGGCAAGGGTGCAAATTTAAGTCCTGCAACCTGGTCCCACAGAGAACTCTGGAGTAAAAGCCAGTCCTAGCATACGTCGGCCCACACTCCTGCACCCCTCTGATTATGAATGGGTGTAAACATCAAGGCCTCTCCTACTCAGGGTAGTGTGTGCAGAGGCTCCAGTCTCCCTGAGGGTCCTCTGAGAAATAGCTACAGGTGGTGGCTGTAGGAAAGCACATTACAGAAAGAGGACACAGAAAGTACTAAAGGGTATCTTCACAGAGGGTGAACTCAACCTCATGGGATGACCGATAAACAGGGGAGCTACTGTTATGGTTTAGAAATGAGGTGTCCCCCAAAATTTCATGTGTCAGACACTGCAAACTTTTTCAGAGGTGAAATGGATTAATCCACTGATGGGGATTAGCTGGGTGGTAACCGTCGGCAGGTAGGGTGTGGCTGGAGGATTGATATTTTGTCCTTGGTGAGCAGAGCTCCTCTCCTCTTTCTGCTTCTTGGCTGTCATGTCCTGGGGTGCTTTCCTTTGCCCCACCCTCCCACCATGTGGTTCCGCTTCATCTGGGGCCCAGAGCTGGGGAGTTGGCCCACTATGGACTGAACCTCTGAAGCCACAAGACCCAATAAACTTTTCCATTGTTCTTGTCAGGTATTTCCACAACAGAAATGAAACACTGACTGAAACAACTAGAGATACCCAGGAACACAAGACCGTTTCAGGGCATCAGCAGGCATTGTATCAAAGCGTCTGGATTAGCACACAGGCCAACCTCAGTGAACGACCTCAAGGGATGCACTCCCTCAGGGGTGTGTATGTTCCCAAGAGAGACCTAGGAAGCTCCCTCCTGCTCTAAGGATAACCACCCGTCTCTCTTATTCTCCCTGGTTCTCAGGATGCTCCTGTTTTCGTCTCTTTCCCTCTCCTCGTGAACAGCAAAGAGAGATCACATACCATCTCATCACCCTAGATTTACCCAGGCAAGATCCACAAAACCCCACATGTGTTGGAAACTTGTTTGTGCATAATAGACATAACCAATACATTATTGTTCCAAACTCCTTTCTAAATATCACACTTACTTGGCTCCCTTGGCAGAGGGGTACCCACGAAGATGAGGGCAACTGTGCTCCAGTTTTGGTCAGAGCAAAAACATCCCCTATCACAAGATCACAACACCGGAAAAGACTTGATGCCAATCTGCAGTCCTTCGGTGAGCCTCTTGTTCAATCAGAAAATCCACCGGGACGGAATCAAAATCTGCCTATAGGTTTCAGCAGACTTTGAGCTGCCGACCAACTCCACCTGCCAGGCACTCCTATAAATAAAGTCTGCAGGAAAGCATCACATATTTGTTTACATATTGTACAAAGCTACTTCCACAGCACAATAGCAAAGTTGAGCAATTGTGACAGAGACTCAATGACCCACAAAGACTAACATATTTGATATCCTGTCCTTTATGGTCTGAAGTTTGCAGACCCCCATTAAACAAGGTCCAGCTACACTCACCATCAAATACTCAAGGAGGCGTTGGTAAACTGTGAAGAGGGTTTCTCAACTTGTGTCTGAGCACGTCTTCAGAAAAGAATGAGCAAGACCCCCAGGGGGATACCATTTACAGCAAATCAGATCCTCAAATCACGGGCATGACGAAACACAAGCTTGGCTGAGTGAGGGTCTGGGCTCAGGTGTCATGGTGAATGTCCCATCCCCCAACCTCGTGTTATTCCAGGTGTATGTAGGTTTTAAATTTCTTCTGGGTGATGTCAAGATTGTAAGCTGCTGAAAGCCAGAGGTCATGGACAAAATGTGGCACAGCGTGGGGACTCCAGAAACGGGTCTGGAGAGGAAGGAAAGGATGAAGTAAGCAGGAAGGGAGAGAAAGAGGAAAGGAGGAAGGGAGCCCCAAGAGATGCAGCAGAAGGGGCAGAAAATGGAAATAAAACCACACTGTGCTTAGTTGCATGCTGTTCCAACAGCTGCAGCACTAATGGCTCATGAATCTGGGATGGGGGCAGTGCTACTCAGTCAAGGAGTCAGGACAGCCACCAAGGAAACTTTTGTTCTTCTACATCTCAAACTTCATATCCAAAGCGTGCATCCTTTTCTGCAGTGATTCTTAAAATGTCCCTCTGATTCTTGCATAGCTTCAGCCCTCTCCTTTTGCTGCTGGAGTCCAGCCCTCTCAGCAACCCTCTCCAATCCCTGACATACTTCTTGCAGACCTTTGCCTTTGTCCTATATCCTGACACGGAGAGGCAAGCTCCAAACCCTGCCTTGTTTGCAAGAGGATCCCTAGAGATCTAGTCAGCTCCTCCTATGTGGGCGAGGGAAAAGACTAATCTCTGGGTGTAACAGGATGAACAGTCAGGGCCAGTGGAGGTGCCTGTACCCAGGAAATATCCATCAGATTGGAATGGCATCTAGCACCCACACTGGGAATGGACTTCCACGGCCCCAAACTCAGCTGTGCCACTTACTGGCAATACGAACTTCAGCCATTTTACTTCAACTACGAAGTGGGAATGATAATGGCCATGGCGATGTGAAAGGCTTGTTAGGTGATGAAATGAGTTTATTCTCATAATGCATTTAGATCTGCACTGAGCCCAGAACCATCTCTCTATAAATGTTTGTTAAATAAAATCTAATCTTTGCAGCCTACTAGATCTTACCCCTGAGGTCAGGCCCGCTGAAATGGAAAGTTGGAAAAGTCTAAAATAATAATAAAAGAAAACAATAAAATATTCCAAATCTTTTGATGTCTTGGAAGGAGAGAGAGAGAGGAAAAAAAAAAAAAAAACAACACACGCAGCACACAGGAAAAATTATAATGCTAAAATCGTGTAGTAAAACTTAATGGGGTGGAGTAATGATATCATTTTAGAGCTTACTAAAAAGCAAACATGGTCTTAAAGAGTCAACAGTGGTTTTTAAATTTAAGGGTGCACCCACTTCCCATGCATCCTGTAGGTCTGCTTCACCGCTGGGCACTAAGTTCCATTGCAGGGAGGTGTGTACAAACTAGACAGGGTCACCTCCTTATTCCATAAGTCAGCTCCTGCTGCTGGGAAAGGTCGCTGTGGTGTCACGTTATTCCGGAGAAGGCTAAGCTGCTATTCACCAATGTTAGAGAGTGTTGTTACAATGCTCATACCTGAGCCCACAGAGCCAAGCTTGTTCCATAAGCCTTCATGACCTGTCAAACCCTCCCTCTCACCCCATCGTTGCTGCTCTCTGCCACCCCCAGCTGGCCCTACCCTTCCTGGACTTGTCCTTCAGATACTCAGGGCTTCTCCACCCCCACCCCAGCCCGTGCACCTAGACCTCTGAGCCGGGAGCTCTTTACCTTTACATCACCTTTCTCTTGTCCTAAGGGCCGAGAAATCCCCTGTTGACGTAGATAACCCTGTTATTTTTATCCAAATCCTTTGTTTATATTCTTCATTTATGTTACTGCAAAAAAAAGCTTTCTTTTAGCTCTTAAAAAAAAATTTGCCGTTGTCTCTCTTGCTCCACTACAATGTGCCTTCAGCACATCAGAGACAGTACCATGTCTGCTTTCTTCTCAGCTGTATCTGACGTACCTTGATAAGGTTTTAAGTAAAACAAAAGCTCAATAAATGCTTATGGAGTGAATGAATGGCAAATGATGATTCAAAGGGAGTCAGCCAACACAGGTCAGAGTTCAACTCCTCATTTGAATGCTTTGTCTGTGACCTTGAGCAAATACTTCACTATGTCTTTAGTTAATGCACGTAAAAACAGATTAGAGAAAGCTTGGCACCTGATGCACATCCAATAGTTGTGGCTTATTATTATTACTGTTAACAGTGTTGATGATCCTAGTATTATGTGTCATTTTCATCTTCTAGCAGGTAGGAAAAAGAAAGCTCCGTCTCTCCTGTTTGTGGTGAATGGATGCAAAATAAACGATACCAATAATTCATATTGACAAGGTCGTAAGTGTGGCCCTCTTCTCGTCTATAAGAAGAGCAGCAAGACCTCAGCCCGAGGTCTCAGGCTGCTGGAGAGGGTGTGTTTGGATGCCAGGAGGCCATGTGGCAGATCCAGTTCCCTGTACGTTACAGCAGACAGGCAGCCTCCACCCTGGTAAAGGGGGAATCAGCCCACACAGCATATGGACCTGCAGCGGAGCATATGGGTCTGGTCCTAGAGAAGGGGCCCCCATATGCTCCCTGAGCTGGGCCTGCCTCGCCCACTCCCAGCCTCCCCACACTTTGGGCTGGTTCATAAATCAGCAGCTTCTCACTATCCCAGTGCACCGGCTGATCCTTGTGTGATTAATGCACCATTTGCCTGCAGCCTGGAGAGAACCCCAGGTACAGGTGGAGAGGAAGGAAAATGACTTAATTGGAGTAGAGTGGGGGAGGAGAAGGGAAGAGGAGGTCATTCCTCATTGCCACTGAGCCAGCGCTATCTTTAGAAGTTGTAGCTTCGTGAGAACTGGCCTTTTTGGAAATCTTTCTTATAGATTCCCAGGGCACCCCACTGTGGCCTAGGCTGTTGCGTGGACTTTACCTACAAAGGGTCAGATGGCCTCCTTCTGTCCTGTCCTACCCAGCACCATCATTCGGGGCCTCTTCATCTGAGCATAAACAAGCTTCAGAACCTGTAAGGAACCAACAGGCTAGGGTCCCTGGAGACAGCAAGCCTAGATGTGCCAGCCAGCAAATCCACTCAACTGGGTTTCAGAACAATATTTTCCAACTGTGCTCGACAGAGGGCAAAAGGTTTTACGCAGTTGTCACAGGAAGGGAGGGCTCTAGGGCTCCAGCGCTAGTTCAAGCAGGGTAATTCTGCTTTTACTTTGTTTTACATTTTAGCCTTTTCAAATGTGATTTAGTCTTGATTTGGTTAAGGAAAAAAAGTTGAGATGCACTCAAATTAAAGGTGCTGCAATAGAGTGAGGATTGTTTCCTTTAAAAAATAATAATAATAATAATACAGCGAAGGACAATTGCCATTCACTGGGCAGGAGACAAGGTAGCACCAGGATTAATGACACAGGCTCTGGATCAGTTTTCCACTGGTGGGGACGTGACCTTGGGCAAAACATTTTTCTTTCTAGGCCCCAATTTCTTCATCCATGATATGGGGAGAAGAAATGATATCTGATTTAGAGGGTCATGGGGGAGACCAAATAAAGTTCACAAATGCACTGCATTTGCTTATTGCCTGGAACATAAGAAATGAACAGTACATATCTGCTATTATTTTTCTTATTATTCAGGATGTCACTCACTGTTCTGAACACATTATTTGCATTATCTGTAGTCTTCTGTTTTATTGTTACATGACAATGAAAGTTTTTCCCAGGCTTTTAGGTGACAACATGAAGATAAGACTTGGGCTTTGAGAAATGGTCCCAGAACATCTTCTAACATCCAAGAGGCCTTTGGTGTTCTGGGGAGCCCACTTTGAGAATCATCCATTTATTTACCCTGTTCTATTTACACTTATTTGGAAACACCATGTAATTTAACGTGGTTAGGCTTTTTGCTGTGTTTTCTCGTATTTATTCCTGCGAACACATTCTTCCGTCCATCCACGGAGCTACACAGTCATCTAATTCAACAAACATTTATTGAATGCCTACTTACTGGCACACACCTTAGAAAATTCACCCACTCCTTTGAAAATCCAAGTTTCCTTCAGTGAAATGGTATTGTCAAAACTAACTACCATGCAGAAACTTTTGTAAAACGACATAAATAACCTAAAAAGCTTTTGCAACGTGAAAAGTGTTCTCTTCTTACTAATTAGGGATAAGATGATCATATGCCCAGTTTGTTTAGATATTTCTGACATTGTTATCATACTTTATGATACTTTTTATGAGATAAATCCTGTGATCATCCTAGTTATGAAATTGGGAATGATGGTAGGGGATATTTATATTGGTTTATCTAGAAGGAGGGGACAATGATGACTCAGAGCATGTTTTAAAGTAGCATGGGCCACTTTCCTCTATTTGCAAGGAATTCGAAGTAATTCACACAAAAAACACATCACCACAGGATAACCAGGTTTGAAGATGAATGCCTAACCATGACGTGGGGAAGGAAGTTGGGCAAGCCTGTCTTTGGTATTTGATTTTTTTAACCAGTTTTTATCTTGAAACTGTTCAAGAGATAAATAAGAAACTATTTCATTTCATAATTGTTGTCTGGAAAGTAGTTAGAATAATTCATTCAAAGTAACTGCTTGGGTTAGAAGATCATTTGTGAAGTGCCCTGGGTTCTAGTCATTATTCTGCCATTAACTGACTCTGGCACCTTGGAAAAGTCATTTAATCCTCTCAGATACTTAATTTCCTCAATCTGAATAATGAGCTCATAATACTTGCCTTCCTTGATTTCACACAGTTGTTATGAGAAACATATTGGTTAGCTTCTATGGGTAACGAACCATTCCAAAATTCACTGGCTTCAAATGGCCATTTTATAAATGACTCTGGTTGGATTGTGTCATACTTCTGGTCTAGGCTCAGCTTGGGATAGACCAGGAACTGGTGATCTAGGATGACCATATTCATAAGTCTAAGCTATGGTCAGGTTTCTGCTCCATGCCTTCTCATTCTTCCCACACATGATGGTCTTGGATTTCCAAGTCCAAGAGTTTAAATCCCAACACTTACTAGGCCAAAACCTTGTGTTATATTTAATCCTCCTGCATCTGTTACATGTAGGTGAGTTTTAGATGAGGAACCTGAGTGTGAGAGCTTGGTCTTAAACAACACCCAGAACAAACTAACATCATGAAGGACATTGGTGTTCTGGGGACCCCAATGTTTCTGCTTGAGTCTTAGGTTTACTAAGTCCTAATGGGCTGAATAAAGTCACACCCAGATTAAAGAGACGAAGAAATAAAATTCACCTTCTCAATGGACCTAAAGCAACTTCACAACACAAGGGCTTAGGAAAGTAAAAAAAAGAATTTGTGACCCATTTTACCTTCTACCATAAGAGACGTACTTTGAAAAACTTTGCATGAATAGTATAACCTAATAGAAAAACCCAAGTACTCTGGAAAGAAGACCTTCCTCCAAAGCATTTTGGGGACCCCAGAAGAAAGTATTTACCATGTGCTAATTAAAGGACACCATCAGTTACTAGTATCTTCAAATGTATCCATCCTAGTCCTCGCCCTCCCTCCATCCCACATAATCGATTTACTGTCTTCTGCAGTTTCATACTGAGCCACGATGCTTCCATCAAAACAGCATGCCCACCGAGCATGGTAACATCATCACCCCTGTCTCCATGAAGCAGATCCCAGAAGAGCTGGAGCTTAGAAAGTGCAGCAAATGTCTATCGTTATCTTTCAGGGGAGTCCCGCAGTAGCATTGCCAGCATCCCCTATGCCTCTGGCATTTTCTGGGGAAACAATTCTTTCCATTCTTACTTATCATGTGGCTTCCATTGGTTCCCAGCACAAGATTATAAAAAGGTAAGCCAGGAGGCAAATTGAAGGCACCAATGCCAGGACACACCACGGCTTAATTCCCCCACACATAACTCCTAGGGCTTTCAGGGGGCAGACTTGACTCCCCTGGCATACTGTGTGCATGGAATAAGTTCACTCTTCAGGATCTCATTCAAATAGACCTGAGGTGGCTCCTCTAGTCTGTAAGACATAGTATATAAGAACACAGGATCTGGGGAAGATAGAGAAGAACCCAGTTTTAGGCTGGGCTGCTTACTAACAGTGTGATCTTGAGCCCATGGTGATCCCCTGTAAGCCTCAGCTTCTTAATCAGTGAAATGGGAACAATGAAAGGATTTACATGTTCAGATGATTGTGATGGTTAGATTACAAAATGCTCTGTAAGTGCTTAGAACACTGTGGTGGGACAATAAATACTCTTCGTTGTTGTTGTTGTTGACCTGTTTTTTATTGTTAGCCTATAAGTCTCCCGATGGGAGATACCAGCTCCCTTGTGAAATGTGGAAGAAATACGTGTTCTTTCAGTCTTTCCTGCGACTCATGCTCTCTCCTGAAGCTTAAAGACAAGCTGCCCTCAATGACTTCCAGGCACAGCATCAGAGCAAAATTTCTTTCCTTCTGCCGTTCAGCTGAAAGTCCATTTTGCAAGGGAGTTAAGGAGGTACCCTAGTGCATCTAAATATTTCAGTTTCTGCCTGAATGTTTGCCAGCCTGATAGGAAGGCGTTGGTAACAATGAAGATAAAAAGCGTATTTAGAAAGAATGTGAGTATGTGTACATGTGGGGGTGGTTTTTTAAAATCTGTGTAAGTGAACTCTTGATTCAGGATCGGTCTGTGCTGGGGGCAAAGGCTGTCTTGTGCAAGTCTTGTTAGGAGGGTGACTGGTTGAAAGCCAGACCTGGATTATCACAAATGGATGCAGAGGGAGGCTGGAAATCAGGCCTCCTGCCCACTCAGCAGTTCTTGGCGCTGGCCCCATCTCAACCATCTAATGCCGCTCCTGCATTAGATGCTGCAAACACAATTGACTTCTATTACTTATAAAGCAAACCACTTTACTTCATTTAAACATTTAGGATGGACTTCAGAAATTTCTGAGATGCTGGACGGCACAACCAGCCCCAACCAGCCAGCCCATCACTTTACTGCCACTCAGATTGCAGAACAAGAAAAGAATATTCCTGTGTATTTCATTCAGCATCTTGTCGCTATGAGCAGACGGTTTTAAAGGCTATTAATTTTTCCATTTGAAAAATATTGTCCAAATATACACATCCTAAAATATTCTTTTGTAGTCATGTAGTCACTTGGTATCTACTCAATGCTCTATCTCTATTCTAGGCCTGGGAATATAAAGGTAGATCAAATACCTAAGTAATCTTCAGCATGCTCACAGTCTATCATGGGAAACTAAAAAGAAAAGAAATAAGAGTCACATAAAGATCCTAGTGTTGTTATAATTACAAAAAAAAAAAAAAAAGAAGAAGAAGAAGAAGAAGAAATATGATACTGGAACTCAGCCAGGAAGATAGGGAGGAATTCAGAGTTGAGGAAATGTTTGAAGTAAATCCTAAAGGGGCTTGGTTTTTCTAGGGGGAAAAAAATGGGGAATGTTCTAGGCAGAAAAAATAATGTAGATAAAGCATAGAAGTCAAATTCATGCAGAGCTTTGGTTAAATTCTATGAGGACTTGCTCGTCCTTGGGCCATTTTCTCTGTATTTGTAGAGAAAAGGCAGCATCACCCTATATGAAATTAAGCTAATTGAGCTTCCTAGGATTATGGCGGAGACCAAACACCTCACATAAGCAAATAGCCCAGAGAGGAAGAGAGGAATGTGACCCATGGTAGAGTTCCCAGCAGGATGCTTGTTATTGTTAGTTTGGTGTGGCTAGAGCTGGAGGGAAAGCAGATAAGGGGACCTTAGATGAAGATTTATCCTGTGAACAATAGGTCTGTCTGAGGGCTGATGGTGTTAAGCCAAGGAGTGGCAAGGTCACGTTGGGATATCACAACATCAATAAAGGTGAGTTAAAGGTGGCCCAAAGGGAGAGCCCAGGAAAGTCAGAGCCAACACCCTGCAAAACCCTAAGCTCATCCCTGGTGGTAAAAGGGCAAATGTTCTAAATAAAAACCTTCAGTCACAAGATCTTCCTTCCCCCACCTGGGAGCATTTCCACAGAGCATTTAAGCTCCGTGTAAGTTTGCAGCTTACTTTTTTTTTTTTTTCCTATTTTGCTTCATGGCTGAAATTCTTTCCCACCATGGAAGAATCCACTTACAAACTAACAGAAGAGTCACGAGGTCAAAAGAAAGTCTCTTTCTCCTCAGTGATTCACCCTTGCAGCTTCTCCAGCCATTGCACACCTAGAGTCAGACCAAGGATGCGATTCCAGAGAAAAGAAATTTTTCTGCCATTTTCTCCTTTATCTTTAAAAGTCCCAGTGGGAGCCCCAAGGAAAGCTGTTCTCTCATCATTTTATCCAGTGTGCATCCTTCCTTCAGAGAACAGATAAATAAATGCCAAAGGCACCGTGTGTGCTTTCGTGCAGTGACCACAGAGCTTAAACGTCACTTTCTGAGAAACAGCCCTCTATAGAATTTCACCCAACTTTAGATGGCTACGTCTTGCCCTGTGAACATGAGTGACACCTCCTGCCTTATTTGAAGCATGGTGTTAAAATTGAATCCCTTGCCATGCCTGTCTTCCCAGCTAGACCAAGAGCTCTTCCAGGTCTGGGAGAAGATCTCCTCCAGACCCACCTGTAGCCATTGCACCCAGCATCTAGTAGATAGGAGACCTGAAGGATTGGTTTAGTAGGGGCACAAAGGTCTAATCTTATTTCACTGTTTCCCAATTTCTAGTGAAAACAAGAGTGTGCTGGAGCCTTCAGCACTACCAAGGATAGGAATATACAAGGCAGGGATTCAAGAATAAATACAGGCTTCTAATTACTTCTCCTCTGCTGTCTGTACACATGAAGAGAAATGCACCTCACTCACAGACACCCATGTGGATGAATGAAGGCCATGTGCAGATTCTGTTTCTGGGAGAAATATCCAGGTAATCAGGAGCTGTGGGGAGGAGGCTAGGAGATGCCCTGTGTATCCTTCCTGTCCTAATGCCCTCAGGTGAGGGACTATGTTAATTCTATTTGAATTTACCTTGTTCAATGGATCTGGAGTTGCTTTTCATGGGTGCACAAGAAATTCCCAAGAATCTAGACGTATTTGTATTTATATTCTCTTTATGGAGAACAGGTTCCTTAATTGCTACCCCCACCACTCCTAGGGCCTGGGGCTCCATAGGCCAAAACCAATTTAGAGCCTATTTTCATAAATAAAGTGTTATTGCAACACTGCAATATTCCCTTAGCTATATGTTATCCAAGGTAGCTTTTGCACTAGAACAGTAGAGTCCATTATTTGAATAGTGGCTGGGTAGCCTGCAGAGTGTAAGATACAAAGTCTAAAATATCTAGCTTTTTACAGGAAATGTTTGCCAAACCCTGCTCTATCTAGTGCTTGATTTTAGTTGTATCAGTGGTAGTGATGGTATGCAGGCTCAGTGCTATGCACCTGATACCCACTTGCTTGCTTATCCCTAGAAGGTAGCCACTTACAATGACACACTCTTCATTGATTCACTCATTTATTGAACACCTATTATGTGGTGAACCGTGTGCTAAGCTCTGGGCAATCACAGTAAGCAAGTTAAGCACAATTCCTGCCATCATTCAGCTTCCAAACTTGGTTCCATGGTTGAAGACTTCTGTGCTTTGGCCCAAGGCTGCTCCTACCTACCCTCTTTTGAAACCTCCTTCATGTAACACCCCTCTCTTTACTCTGTTTCCACAAAGGACCTAAACCAGAGCCAACGCATGCATAGGCAATCTGTGAAATTCCAAACTCCTCCCATGGTGGGTTTTGGCTCCCAGGAGAGCATCATATTCCCGAGCATGCCGCAGCTGACCGACAGTGAGTCTGCAGTCCAGCCTGACCAGCAGCCTGTTAGTGTCACCTTTTGTTGTTGAAGAACAGAGGACCCAGTAAGGGCCCGGCTGGGCCTCCCACAGCAGCAGCTGGATGACTAGGCCCTGCTCTGGGCCAGGCCTTCAGCTGGCTCCTGACAGATGAGGTGTTAAATGAGATCTGCGCCCTTCCTTCGACGATGCCATTGGTTTTGGCTGCTCTTCTTCATCCAGCACCTCTGGATAAGGTTGTTTTCCTTTCCTCTTTGTTTTACATGGCCCACGATAAAAAATGCTCACGATGCTAAATTGCTGTGTGGGAGGCCCACAACTGAGGGCAAGAGGGCAGGAGGAAAGGCCCAACTGCCCCCGCCCAGGCCACTCGGAGCAGATCCTAATTAGAAGGCTGGCAGAGCGGCCCTCCACAGGAAGCCCGGATCATTAGCGCTGGCACTAGGCACACTCTGACTGCAATATGCAGCCGCGGCTGCCACCCTGGCACCACGCGGACCCGACTCTTGGCTGCTGCATCAGAGCAGATGTCCAAAGATGGTTTTTGTTTTTGTTTTTGTTTTGTTTTTGAGTTTGGGGAGATTTTCTTTTAAAGCATTACATGACCTTGTGCCAGAGATTTCTTGCGCCACGATAAAGATTTTTGATGGGTCAAGGAAGCAAGATGAATCAAGGGAGATTTAAACGGTTCTTGTCTGAGCTCTTAGTGAAAAATAGAGAGGAAATGTCAAGAAAAGCTGGATTGCTCTATTGGAATTTGAAAAGTTGAGCAAAAGACTTTTCCCAGCATTGCTTTTAGTAGCGGGGGAAATACTCCTTCAGAATTCACCACCCCCTTAGACCATGCATCAGTGAACACTGTCGGGTTCCCTCCTGGCCGTCTCTCTCATCTGCCCACTTCTCTGTACGTCCACTGCTAGAATCCTAATCCAAGTTACTTTCATCATCCATCTAAATCAAGGATTGGCAAACAAGATTCATCATAATAGAGTGTGCACATGTGCCTCACACATGCATGTAAACACGTGTGCTCGCGTATGTATGAACATTGTAGGTTTAGACACAATGCCTTCCCCTTGTTCTAGGAAATGCAAAATTGAATCCTCCATTTTATCAAAGGGGAATCTAGGGGGAAAGTTGTCAGGTTAGATAGTCCAGAGGAAATGGAATAGGATCCAAAATTCCAATGAAGGATTCTTGCATTCTATTTAGAACTCCATGAAAATATGGACAATATTCTCCACATAACACTGGGACCCATCAACTGACCAGCAAAATAATGGAATTGTTTTTAAAAAAAATCATGATTTATGCAGAAAATCCAAGAAGGATGATCCCTCTATCTAACCCTAGAATTTAGTAATAGTGAATTGATATAATGATAACACCCCACTGAATTTGGCATAGAAAGTAAAGATATATACCTTCTATTTGAAGAATGGCATTGAAGCAGATTCCTCATAATTTTGAAACATTTAATTAAAATTTCATGTATCCAGATGTGTGACCATATAAAGCCAACAACTGGTTTGATGAATGTTTTAAATTTAATTGACCAGATGTTTTTAGTGGTAGGTGTCTTAATGAGTAGGAGAAGTGTTTGTGGACTTGAATCCCATTTCTCCGAGAAGAACCAGCCTCAATGGAAACAGGAACTTAAATATTGTTACTGCAATTAACCAGAGCTTGTGAGAAGTTCCAAAACTATCTAACCTTCATAGCTTCTGCATTTGGAAAAGTGTGTTCTTCCACTGATTTAACTCAGAAGATGGATAGTCCCTTAATTAGGATTTCCTCAGGAGCAGACTGTAAAACACAAACTCAAGGGGAAAAAGCTATCAACAAATAAAACACAGTTAAATAAAAAACTTTTTTTCAAGAGTAGAAAGTGAAGGGATTTAGGGACAGAGGTCTCAGATCCAATGCCAGGTATGCCACTTCTAGTATAATAAAAACGATAACTCACACGAAGGGCTACTGTGCAGGCCGTGCTTTACGTGGGTTTATTTACTTTAACTTGCACACCAACCCTCCCCTACTTTACAGATGAGAAGTCAAGAGGCGGAAGCACTGGGTGACTTGTACTAAGCAACCCAGCTGAGAAGCAGCAGAGGCGAGATTCGTTCTCAGGCACCCTGGGTCAGAGGCTGAGCTCTCTGTCACCCCTCTCTAGTGTGTCACCCCTCTCTAGTGTGAACCTCAGTTTCCTCATCTCTGAGGACAATCCCTGTCTTGGAGGGTAGCCTTGCTAGTAACCACAACTAGAAGATGGTACTCATATGGCACTGATTTGTGAGCGAGTGTCCTACAAGCATTGGTGACTGCACCCCTGTAAGATTTGGTTGTAAGTCCTTGTATCTTCCTGAATTCTCTCTCCAAGCCAAAAAAAAAAAAAAAAACCGCCCTGAGGTCCAGTGGTTTTTCCATTTGAACATAAGCACACAGACCTTTGCAGCTGAATACTATGACAGAGAAGGTCAGAGCCACCCCCCACCACCATGCCTCTTTCCTCACCTTCCACTTGTCCCACTACTTTGGGCTTCCCCAACCTTCTGCATGACTTGATGAAGTCTCTTGTGGAGACGTAGGACTTACCAGCATGGAATGTCTGAACAGGAGCCAACGTGAAACCCCACCCAAGGGCAGGGCTCTCTCTAGAACAAGTCAAGTGTCCTCGGGGAAATGCACAATACTGAGGATTCACATGAGGAACCAAGCAAGTGCCCTTGGGTGTGCAAATCCTGCCTTGGGAAGCCCAGGACAGCCATACTCTGATGTTTGAACAGGCTTGAGATCTCAGGAGACCATCACTTGCGTTTCACCCTCCAACCCCTAAGTCCATACTGAGCTATTGTTACGTGCAAGATGAGCGGGAAGGGTTGGTGGTGATTAAAATAAACTCACTGTTCCTGACATTCCAAAAGGTAGTACAAACAATGATTGGTGATTTGTCTTGTTATTAAGTCCACTAAAAGGATCCAGAAACACAGTAAGAATTTTATCTTTCTTCTAAAATAAACAATGCTCATCCTAGGGGGTTGCCATAAAGGAATGCTATAAATGATACAAACTAGAAAAATGTGGGAATGCTATGATTTCAGAGAAGGTGAATGCTCTAAAGCCATGAATAAGGCCAGAGAACAGAGAGAGGGCAGGGAATACCAATAGAAGCTGGGTGGTCAATGAGGAGAAGACAGCCACACACAAGCTGGGTGGACAGCATTGTAGGCAAAGGAAATAGAGCCAAGGCCCAAGACAGGTGTGGACTCAACATGTTTTTGGAGTAGAAGGAACTTCAGTTGCTATCTTGGAGGGACACAGGCAAAGATGAGCAAAAACAGTATATGTATATCCTTGTGAGCCTTTGGTTGGAAGCTGAGCATGTTCATGTGATTTGGAGACTTGGAAAGCATTGAACTTCAGGGACTCGTGATCTCCTTTCTGTATTTAGAAGTTCACTCTGACTTCACTGTTCTGAAGGTGAGACGGGCAAGGACTTGGTGCAGGAAGTTATTGTAGAGTTTCAGGAGAGATCATGGGAATTTGGACCAATGTCTTTAGACGCTGTTAGATTTGGGCAGGAAGCTGGCACAGGCACTGTTGGAATTGAGGGTCCAGGTTCCAGGCCTTGAGTATTGGCCTCCCAAGATCACAGTATGTTGACCCATATATACACAGGGAAGACAACCAGACATCTTCAGGGACGAAGCTGGATTTGTTCCGCTTCATTTGCGTTGTTGGACAAGAGAAAATAAGAAAGCAGGTATGGGGAGAGAAGTAAGATGATAAATGAACTCATAGACTCTCCAGTTTCTGGGCATGCTTCCTACCACAGGTTCTAGATTGAGGAAGCTGGATGCCTGTGACCTTGCTGAAGTCTACTGGCTGCTCTGCCAGAAGGCAGTGGCAGTGGGAAGTAAGATTCAGAGAGGTCAGATTCCCAAGGTCAAACTATGGCAAGGCTGGGTGTCAGTGAGGGTCTTGTACCTCCTGGACCAGGAGCCTTTTCTGTAGAGGAAGGAAAAGTTCTAACCTGTTCATCCACATCAGCTCCACTATCACTGGACATCGATAGGAAATGCAGAGCATGGAGGAGACACAGGGAGAGGGTCAAGGTGGCTAGTTTGGACCCAAGGTCCCTTCCAATCTCAAGCCTCACGTGTCTACCACATATGTTTCTGAAACACCACCCTGGAAGTCATAATCTTGGCAACTCTCCATTTGAGCTATATATACCAACAACGCAATTACAAGAAGAAAAATTAAATTTGCCATAGATGAAAGATGAAATTCTTGCCATGCTTCTGAATTATTTTAGTAGGTCCATAAACAACAAAGTTATGATAATAAAACTACCTAAAAGAGAGTAAAATGAAAGCAACTAATTTTTTTTTAGAGCCACATTTAAACAATGCACAGCTACAAGGCATCACCTTAGAATTATAGCCCTGCTTGGTTTCCATTTGAGTCCTAGAATAAGCACTTAATAGCAATAAAACTGAAACAAGAAAATCAAAATTATTTTAGCTGCTAGGAAAATACACATTGGTATGGTTCTGCATCATCAGTATCCCAGTCACCGGAAGATAAGGCCAACTTGGAGGTAGCTCACTTTTGTCTTCAGGCTGTGTGGACAACGTCTGGGGCCGAAACCTTTCTGGTAGCCAATGGAGGATGTACCAGGCCAAGGGAGTCCCTCAGCTGTGGAAGACTGTAAGGTAGATTTTGGGGAACTTTCTGGGATAGAGGGTAGGACAGAGAATTCTTAAGACCTACCTCTTGGAATCACTCTGGGACATCTACCATTGGACAAGGGGGCAGGTTAGAGAACTGGAATCTGAGCCGGCTGCACTCTGTTTGGGTAGCAGCTGGACCCAAAGAAGGTCTTGAGCCAAGGCTGGTTCCAGAAGCATCAGGATGGCATCTGCCCCACACCAGGCACTGGATCCTGGATCCCCAGCCATCACATCATCACATCCTGGCAGACTTCCTTTCTCAGAGACCTGGTCGTACAGAGAATTCCCTGGTGTTCTCATGGACCTCTGCCAGATTCCCCATTCACAACCTCAGGAACATAGGCCACTTCTCAGAACCTTCATATTCATTGTCTCTCTCTCTCTCTCTCTCTCTCTCTCTCTCTCTCTCTCTCTCTCTCGGCCAAAAGAGCTCTGAACTCATTTACATGAGCTTTTCTCTCAAGGGAAATAAGCTGGCTGACTTCAGTAATAACTAGTGGGTTCTTTCAAATGCTTCTGAAAGAACTTTGGGTCCATTTTATAGGTGTCCAGCTCATCTCATGCATGGCTGATCTTGTCATCAGCTTTTGAAGGATTCTTTTCTATCTTTGCAGGGTAAATTCTTTCTAAATCAGCCATCAGGTGAGAATTCTTCTTTCCCTCCTTGATGCAATTCTGAGAGAGCTTCACGTTTCCACTGGGGGGTGCTGTCCTGTCTTTCTCTGTCTGTCCTTTCTCTCTCCTCCCTTTCCCCTGACCACTGTAAAGCTTTGCCAGTTTGGAAAATTTTCATATAATTTGTAGGTGCACAAATTAATTAATCTTCTTCAATATTTCATGCCTTCATTCTTCAGAGTTTTGAAATAAGTATTTAACTCAGCCACATCAACTGTTATATTCAGAATTTCCTTGGACTCATCTTTCCAGCACCTTCCATCCATGATGTCTCCTTCCAGGGGTGACAGTCTAATCACTTAATTTACTTACTTCCCCTAGGAATCCACCCACAGACTTGGCCTTTCTTGAACCCTTTCTAATATTCTTCTCTTCTGTTTAATGTTTTCCTCACTCTCTCTTCTACTCCTTCTGTTTCTTGTGAAAGCCACTTTAGCCTTCCCTGAAGATTGGAATTTGTCTTCAAAGGATCTTTGAAAGCTGCCTGAAGCTGTTCTCCATTTCCTTGGTGGATTTCAAAGGATGTCTCTGTGACACCTATTTGATTTGGGATGAACTCTGATTTATCTCATAACAACTAGATACTTCTAGAAACATCAAGTTGCTTTTTTATCCATTTGATGGTAGTAGAATGCAAACAACATAAAAGTTAATCATTCAAGCCATTTTGAAGAGTATGGTTTACTCACACTGTGGCACAATCATCATCATCATCCATGCACAGAAACTTTTTATTTTCCCAAATTGAATTCTGGACCCATGAAAGAATAATTTCCCTTCTTCTCCCCAGCCCCTGACAATGAAATTGACTACTCTGGGTACTCTATTTAAGTGAAATCATACAGTATTCATCCTTTTGTGACTGGCTTATTTTACTCAGCCTAATGTCTTCAAAGTTCATTCACTTTATAATGTGTGGCAGAATTCCCTTCCTTTTCAGAGCTGAATAATGTTCCATTAAATGAATATACCTCTTGTTTATCCATTCATCTGCCAATGGACACTTGGGTTGTTTGCATCTTTTGGTTATTATGAATAATATTTCTATGAACATAAAGGTGCAAATATGAGTCCAAGTCCCTGCTTTAAATTCTTCTGATCATATATTCAGAAGTAGAATTGCTAGACCACATGGTAAATTTTTTTGTAATAGTTTATGAAACTTATTAACATATATCATTGGCTTTAATAGTGCACAGGGTTCCCATTTTCCCATATGCTAGCCAATAATTGCAATTTTGTTACTGTTTTGGTAATAGCCATCCTATTGGGTGTAAAGGGTACCTTATTGAGGTTTTGTTTGCATTTCCTTAATGATTAATGATGTTGACATCTCTTCATGGCCTTATCAGTCATTTGTACATCCTCTTTACACAACTATCTATGTAAATCTATTTTTCGTAAGGCTTTTGTTGTGGAGTTGTAAGACTTCTCTCTATATTCTGGGTATTAGCTTCTTATCATATATAATTTTCTAACACTGTCATCTGTTCCATGGTAACCTTTTCACTCCATTGACAGTGTCTTTTGATGCACAAGTTTTTATTTTGATGTAATTCATTTTATCTATTTTTACCAACTTGCATTAAATGTTGAGATTTATTTTCTATTCGGTCTTTGAGTTATGTATTGATACTATGGTCTCCAGAGTGACTTCCATTGAAGTTGAATGAAAATTTGCTTTCCATTAGTCTGAGCTTCCCCAAAATGTGTTATCTTTCCTCCAGAGGAATTGAAATTCAGGTGCCAGTTTGTCTCTATCTGAATGAAGTCAGCTCTTAATAATGATAAATTCAAATTCAGCTGGATGTGGTGACACACACACCTGTAATCCCAGAAGCTAGGGAGGCTGAGGCAGAAGGATTGCAAGTTCACAGCCAACCTCAGCAACTTAGTGAGATCTTGTCTCAAAATATTCTAAAAAGGACTAGGGATGTGGCTCAGTGGTTATGTGCCCCTGGGTTCAATCCATGGTACCAATTATAATAATGAATTAAAAAACAACGAGTTCAATGATCGCCATCAATACCGTCATCTCACATAGCAATCCATGGGGAACTGGTGTTGATCTAAGACCCCCTGATATTGCTGCCAACACCTTGAACCCACTCTCCAAGACCAGTACAGTACACAGCCCTAGGGCCATGAGCCAACCCTTAGTCTAGAAGCCACTGTAAAGCCACCTCAAGCTTCCTGGACCCTCCTGGCCATAACAGACCTTGGAGAACGCTCAGAGAATTCGGCCCCAAAACTAGTAGTTAGTAAGTAATTTCTTTGTGCCATGTATCTTACAAAGCTAAGTACAGAATGTAGCACAAAATATAATAGTACCCTCCCTCTCCTGTTTTAACAGGTTTATGTTGCAAAACTCTTCTTTGAAATCCATAGGTAAAAATATTACCTGTTTTTGAAAAAATAATTTGTATTTTTCAGGCAGAGAAATATGCAGTGACTCTCTACTAATACCTAATGTGTCAGTACTTTTTAGTAATGTAAAACAATTAATCTGAATCCCCAGCAACAGAGCAGTTTAAGAGAGTGTAGATGGCTTCAAGTATAGCTGGATCTAGGGTCAAGCAAAAACTTGGATATACACAAAACCCTGTACATGAATGCTCATGGCAGATGAAAGTTTAATAGCCATACTCTGAAATCATCCCAAATGTTCTTCACCAGTTAAGAGTTAAATCTCTAATACATGCATGAAATGATACTGCTTAGCAATAAACAAGAAATGAACTATTGCTACAGGCATTAACTCCACGAAGTCCACTAAGTGAAGATAACAAAAAGGTTAGTTACAGTATAATTCCATGTATAGAACACTTTTTATGTTTTATACTTTTTTAATATTATAAAACATAGCACAAACTAGCGGTTTCCCAGAAATAATAATGGGAAGGAGGGAGTTTCAAGGAAAAAAGAGGGATATGGGTATAGTCATGAAAAGACAATCCAGGGAGCTCTTGCAATGTTGGAATAGTTTAGTGTCTTGATTATAAGGTGGTCCTGTGGCCTTACACAGGTTGGACATTGCACAGAAAAATACACCTATACACACAAACACATATACGTATTAGTAATAAATATAAGTCAAGCTAGATAAATATGAATAAGAATGATAGATTTTTATCAATTTCAATATATAATGAAATTATACTATAGTTTTACAAATGTTACCACTGGGGGGAAATGGGCAGGTTTTCAAAGGATTATTCTTTGTGAATCTTTGTATTATTCTTATGTGAGGCAGCATGAGAACATTCAGAGGTTATATGATTAGATTTTTGGCAATTGTAAACTAATCAGTTGTTTATTGATATGATTAACCGAGTGGGAACTATAGGCAGGAAGGGGACTGCTGGAGGAAGGAAGTCTGTTTTCTGGTTGCCATGTCCTGAGCTGCTTTTCTACAACATCCCCTTCTTCCATGAGGTTCTGCCTCACCTTGGCCCAAAGTAATCGAGTCAGATGACCGTGGACAAACTTCTGAAAATATGAGTCAAAATAAACATTTTCTCTGTAAGTTGTTCTTGTCAGGTCTTTTGGTCACAGTGATGAAAAAGCTGAAAGTGCAAATGGTACCAGAAGTAGGTTTGCTGCTGTGATGTAACTTGACTATGTGGTCAGAAGACTTTCAAGCTGGTTTGAGGGAGGAAAATTTTTGAAAAATTTAGAGATGTTATATGCAGAGCTTAGTGAGCAATTCTGGTGGGAGCTCAGAAGATCAGAATACTGATAGGACTGAGGACAGTAAACACTGGGATCATGAGGTTTCAGAGGAGGAGAAGGACTCTATTGGAAATTGGACTAGAGGCCATTCACGTTAAATCCTGACAAATAAGTTGTCTACATTTTGCCCATGTCCTGAGTCTTTGAGTCTGAATTAAAAGGTGATAGGCTAACTAATCTGGTTGAGGAAATTTCAAGACAGTGCAGCTTGAGGCGTTTGCTTCAGGTTTTAGCCAAGTTTACTGTAATAATCAGAAGAGAAAGCAGGACAGAAAGATTTGAAAATCTTGCAGTTTGGCCAGAAAAGCGTGAGTCGAAGTGGGGTGAAGAAGGGTGTGGTTGTTAAAGTGATGACAGCCATTAAAGAGATACTGAATATCCAGATGGAATTTGGAGAACATCACAATAAGTAAAATAAGCCAGACCCAGAAAGTCAAAGGTCAAATGCTCTCTCTGATATGCAGAAGCTAGGCCAAAACAGGAAAGAGAGAGAGAGAGAGAGAGAGAGAGAGAGAGAGAGGATTCCATGAAAATAGAAAGGATATGAGCGTAGTAGAGGAAGGGGATTGAGTAGATCAGAGTAGAAAGAGTAGAGTAGAAAGATCAGTAGAGGAGGAGGGAGTAAGCGATGGAAGGGGGAGTACTGGGAACTGAATTAGAGCAAATTATATTCCAAGTTTATATAATTATGTCAAAATGAACCCTAATATTTTGTATAACTAACATAACAAATTTTTTAAAAGTTATAAAAAATCAGTAGTCTGTGTAGGTGTGGACCTTTTTCTGGCTTCTCTTTTCTGTTCCACTTCTATCTGCCTCTCTATATATATCAATGCCATAGAGTCTTAACTGCTTTAGTTTAATAAGTCATGAATTTAAGTACACTAAGTTCTCCATGTTATTCCTCTTTATCAAAATAGTTGTCCTAGTTTTCTTACATATTCAGAATAATCTTATCCATATCTACAAAAATCTTGCTATAAGTTTGGCAGGAATTGGGTTAAAACCGTAAACCAATTCAGGGAGGATGGATTTCTTGATTATGTCAAGTGTTTCATACATGAACATGATCTGGCTTTCCATTTATTTCTGTCTTCCTTGATTTCTTACATCAACATTGTTTGCATTTCAACATACAAGTTCTATTCATGTTTTGTTAGGTTTACACCTTGGTAGTTCAACTTGTTTGAATGACTTTAAATGTTGTTTAAAATGTTGGCTTCCATGTGTGGATCCTTAGTACCTACACATAGCATTGACTTTTTTACCCTAAAACTTTGGTTAACTTGCTTAACTTGTTAAGAACTTTTTGGTACATTCCTTGGTATTTTTTGTTGTTGTTGTTGTTGATTGTCATGTCATCTATAAACAGAGGCAATTTATTTCTTTTTTTCAATCTGTGTGCTCTTTACTTCTCTTCGTTGACTTATTGATCTGCCTTCATCATTCATTACCATATTGAACAACAGTGGTGACAACAGATCTTGTCTCATTTCCACTCTTACAGGGAAATTTTTGTGTCTTTCACCACTAATATAATGTTAACTGCAGAATATTTTTATATGTTCTTTTCCAAGTTGGTGAAGTTCTATTTATTCCTAATTTTATGAGAATTTGAATCATACATTGTTATTAAATTTTATCAAATACTTTTTCTTTATCTATTAATAGGATCACAAGATTTTTCATCTTTTATTTGCTAAAATAGTGAATTATATTGATTAATTTTTGAATATTGAACTAGTCATTACATCCCTGATGTAACCTACTCATGTTTTGAATTAATTAATAGTTGAATGTTAATGAAAATATTTTAAGAATTTTTGACTATGATCAAATCACAGTAATAAGCACTTCAATCTCTTCAAACATCAATCATTTTAATGCGTTGAGAGTTTCAGAGTAAAATGATATATTTATCAATTGTTGTATTTTTTGTATTATTATTGTCTGATTTTGATATTGGGGCAATATTGGCTTTTTAAAATTTAGAATTGTCCTCTTCAGTTTTATGAAAATTGTTGCATGGAACTGACATTAATTCCTGCTTAAACATTTGGTGAAATTCTCTAGTGAAATCATCTGGACCCCAATTTTTTTTTTAAAGAGAGAGAGAAAGAGAGAATTTTTTTAATATTTATTTTTCAGTTTTCGGTGGACACAGCATCTTTATTTTATTTTATTCGTTGCTGAGGATCGAACCCAGTGCCCTACATTACCACTTGAGCCACATCCCCAGCCCCCCAATTTTTTTTGTCAGTTTTATTTATGAATTCAGTTTTCTTTGAGGTGCTAGATGTCAAACCTAGGGTCTCACACATGCTAGGCAAATGATCTGACAGTAATATACATCCCAAGTCATGTTTGATTGTTTAATGGTTATTTAGGGCTACTCAAATTCTTTAATTCCTACTAGATGAGTTGCGGTATTGTGTACTTTATGACAAACAATCTGTTCCATCTATGTTCTCAAATTTGTTTGTCATGCTCTTTATTATATTCCATTATTATCCTTCTTATATCTGCAACATCCATACAAATATTCTGTTTCATCCATGATATTAATAATTTGTCTTGTCTATTTTTTCCTAAAGGAAAATAGCTTCTTAATTTTTAAAGACTACATTTTTATTTAAATTTATCTTAATGTATTTTTAAATTTTTCTCAAGACTTCTTTAAAATAGGCCATTTAGAAGTATGCTATTTAGTTTCCAGATAGTTGAAGATTTTTCTTATTATCTCTGTGTTGTTGTTGTTTTTTTGTTGATTGCACTGTAGTCAGATAACACTGTATATAATTTCAATTGTTTTAAATTTGCTGAGTTTTGTCTACAGCCCAGGATATGGTCTATCTCTCTATATATTCCATTTTACATTTAAAAAAAAATGTGTCTTCTGCTCTTATTGGGTAGAACATTTTATAAATGTCAATTTGATACTGTTGATTATTAGTGTTGTTGGGTTCTATGTTCTTGCTGATTTTATTCTAGTTGTTCAACTCTCAACAATTAGAGAGGGAGATTGTTTGGTTAATACCTGACTTACAATTCTGGTATTTATTACATATATATTAGGATTTCCTATGTCTTTCAGAAGGGTTGATTCTTTTATCATTATGTAATATTCCTTTCCATCTAATAGTTTTCTCTATTTTTTTGTTAATAAAATAATAGCTTTTTCTTTTGGGGGTACTATTTGAATGGTATATACATAGTTTTTTACATTGCCATTTTCAACCTACATATTTCATTGTATTTAAAGTGAATTTCTTACAGGAGCATATAGTTGAGTCTTGTTTTGTAGCTCAATCCCAGTCTCTTAAGAACCTTTTCCTTGCTCTGACCCTTTTCCATTTATGTTGATTGTTTGAAATATTTCCTCTTTGTATATGATAAGCACATTATTATAATATTTGCTCAATCATCAAATATAATATAAGAAACTAAAGATGAGAAGGAAAAAATTCATCATATTTACTTTTTCCCCAAGTCTTTTTTACTGAATTTTGAACATTTTTTATGGGGTGTGTACCACTGAGCCACACCCCCAGCCCTATTTAGTATTTTATTTAGAGACAGGGTCTGCCTGAGTTGCTTAGCACCTTGCTTTTGTTGAAGCTGGTTTTGAACTTGAGATCCTCCTGCCTCGGCCTCCAGAGCCACTGGGATTACAGGCAAGTGCCACTGCGCACGACCTGAAGTTTGAAATTTTTTAAGGTTTTCCTTTTTGCTTAGACAAAGTCCCTTTGCTTTCTTTTAGATTAGGTCTACTGATGACATATTATTTTACTTTGCTTCCATCTAAGAATGTCTTGATTTTTTCCCTTCATTCCTGAAAATTGTTTTTTTTTTTTTTTTTTTTCCAGATATCAGATTCTGAGTTGACAGTTCTTTTATTTCAGCAGTTAAAAAATACTCTTCCACTTTCTTCTGGCCTCTATGGCTTCCATTGCAAAATCAATGATGACCCTTCAAATTGTCTCCTAGAGGTTAAATGTTGTTTTACTTTGCTTTCCCCCACCCTCTGGTTGCTTTTAAGACTTTTTTCCTTGTCTTTAGTTTTTAGAAATTAAATTTTAATCTATATGGACATGGATTTCTTTGAGCTTGACCTAGTGGTATTCAGTCAGTTTCTTAAGTTTTTATTGCCTGGTAAGTTTGATAAGCTTTCTGCCATTTTTTATCCAAGTTCCAGGCTTTGTGTTACAGTCTCAAGGTCTCTGCAGCACTGGTCATTTTAATATTTTCCCTCCATTATGGGAAATGATTATTTTCTCTGTTTCTTTAAATTTATTGTTGAACCGGTACAGCGGAATTTCTGCTTTGGTCTTGTATTTTATAGTTTTATAAAATTCCATGTGGCTGTTTTTTAGATCTTTTATTTCTTCACTGTAAATTTCTTTTCCGAGGCTTTCTATATTTTCCTTTTATTTAAGCATGTTTACATTTGCTGGTGGAAAGCATGTTTCCACCATCTATCCTTTAAAATTCTTTGTCAGCTATTTCTAACATATCTATACTCTTGGCATTTGGGTTTTTGGAAAAAAAAAAATCTGTGTTCGTTGGCATTTTCAGGTTGCCAACTTCTCCTGTGCCATGTTGAGGGTAAATGAGGCAGAATGAAAATTCAAAGGAGGTCACCAACATGTCATTCAGAAAGCCCCAAAGTCCTTGACAATCTACTTTCTTCTCTCCTCCTTGCAGAATATTTTTATATTGTTTTTTATATAATTTTGTTTTGCTTGCTGGGAAGAACAAGGAAAAGTACATACATTCCATCCTTACATGTACAGGACAAGCCAGGGGTACCAAGGCACTAATATTTCACGAGGAGCTCTCATCCAGAGACGGACGGAATATCTGTGAATGTCATAGATGAGTACCCCAGAGTCCTCAATTCTAGGTGCTCTGAAGACATGAACTAGGCAACTTCCCAGAGATTTCTAGTGCGAATGATCCCAAGTTGCTAACAGCAGAAACTGGCTCATGAGTGAATCTTATATTGACTTCCTTTTCCTTCTCACTTCCCAATCTCCTATCAGTGCTTCCTGGGATCCTCTCTAAATCAACTTTGATTCGGATGGGGAAACCCCCATGGAAGTCAATGGCCTAAAGAGGGTAGAGAGAGTTGGCCAGGGCGACGTTCCCAGTGGAGAAAGTTAAGGAACGACGTAGGCATAAAGAGAAAAGTTCATGGATTTTGTTTTGGTTTAGTTTTTTTCCAATGCTTCTTACGTGAGGTGCACAGTAAATAGCCTCTTCTCATATTCCCCCAAAGGATTTCAGACCGAGGACTCTTGGTATTGCTGTGTCCTTACGTGACATTCATAATACCAACAACTCCGAAGGTCAGCACTGTCAGCAAACTTCACGAGGGAGCCAGAGAGTTCCTTGCCACCCTCCCATTTTGTGCACACTTTTTGAAAGCAAAGCAGAGGTAGGAGTTCCCACCTCCCTCCCGGTAACCTAGAGTTGGCCCTGGAGGTGCAGGACGTGGTGTTGGAGGCATCTGTAAGTGCTGTGGTTGACTTTTAATAAACATTAATGTGGAGGAGGAGATGGGTTAGAGCGAAATTTGCTTCAAATTAGAGCTGGCAAAGCAGAATCCTGTTATCCACGGGAAAGAGCAACTTGTGAGCAGGCCAAGATTATCACGCCATCATAAATCAGGGGGAAAGAACAACACTCCTTCCCTCTCCTCCGCCCTCCTCCTCCTCGCCCTAATGGTTTCCAGCCCCAACCATGGAATGTTGTGTTTAAGGAAAAAGTTGTTGGACGTAATTAGTAATTCTATTATAGTAATATATCTTTATCTAAATAAACACAACCTGCTTTCCCACCATGAGGAATTATGTGGTAGGGATGGGGAGGAGAGGACTGGGCTGAGGCTTCAGGGCTCTGAGTGAGTCTGCCCCAGATTCAGAGGATTCCTGGAACCAGGACTGCTGTCCCAGGGCCATCCCTCGGGTAAAAGTGGGCAAATCAAAGACGTGTTATCAGAGGCTGAGTCATCTCAGTTACTTTGCTGACCTCTGACAACATCTTCAGTCTCTGGGGCCTTTCCTCACAGACCTTCTGCTTTTCCTATGAGAGAAATCTGAAAAAGCACATGAGAACCAAGACTAGCCAAAAACCCAGCTCCCTACAGGAGAACAGGTAAGACGGCACAGGGGGAGATCCAACAACCCCCTACACCTGCATGAGTGGAATTCGTAGTGCAAACACATTTTCTCATGTAGGATTTTATGAACTCACTTGGCAGCTTGTGTCATTCCCCTGAAGTCCCTCTACTGGTGACAGGTGAACACAGCTTCAGGATATAGGTCAAAGAATTTGCAGCATTCCTCCCCAAATCAAGTTTGAGAATGAAAAAATAACCAATGTAAATATAAATATGAAATAAGTTGGGCACAAAAAGAAAACTACCACATGTCCTCTCTTATATGTGGAAGCTAAAAAAAAAAGGTTAATTTTATTGAAGTAGAGAAAAGAATAGTGGTTACTAAAGGCTGGAAAGCGGAAGAGAAGTAGGGATGGAGAGAACATGGTTAATGGATATAGATTGTGGTCAGATAAGAGAAATAACCTGTAATGTTCTGCAGCACAGTGGGTAACTGGCTGACAACAAGTAATTGTATATTTCAAAATAGCTACTACAGGGGGTTTTGAATGTTCCCAACACAAAGAAATGTTAAATGTATGTATGGGGTGATGATTGTGTCAACTGCTCTGATCTGAGAACTGAACTTTGAATACACACATTGAAATATCACACCGTACCCTTAAATATGCATGATTATGTGTCAATTAAAAATACAAATAAACATTTTACGCATGTGATGATTTTTTCACGTCACAAACGTAATGCAGTTTTACCTTAAAATTTAGAAAATACAAAACACTGCAAGAGGTGGAGAAAAAATTCCCAGTCACAACAACCATAGAAAATCGCTTTTGTTCATTTCCTTCCAGTCATTCTTCTGTGGAAGATGGTTCAGTTTGTTTGCTTTACCTAGTTGTGATCAGGCTTTATGGACAGTAAGTCAGATACCTGCTTTGTCAGGCTTTACATTTTTCCAAGGTGAACCAGGATTCCAGTGTCTCTGAAAAGCAGATGGTGCTCAGGGTTGAAGTGCCTGCTTCCTCCCTGCTCAAGTTATGCAGAGGCAAGGAGTGTGACTCTGGTGACAGGGACTTTTATGAATTGGTGGTTACCTGTGTGCCTTCCTTTGCAAAGACCACGTGGAAGATGATCAAGACCTCCCCGGTGGGTGTTCCTCATCATCAGGCATACACACACACGTGAAAGCCCTTATCCTGAGGTGAGGAGGGTAGAGATGGAGCCCAGCCACTGTTACTTAGGTGAGTGCAGACTTTGGAAGTCCTGATAGTTTTGTGTACAAACTCTATCGGTCGGAGTTCTTAGAATTGTCACTCAAACTTACTTAATGGAAAAAGTTAAGTACGCTAAGGGACTGCAATGGAGAGAGGGAGAAGAAATAAACTCCAGAAGTTCAGGCACAGCTGCTTCAGGATATTTGAACAATGTGGTGACTACATCGTCACCCTTTCCACTCTGCTTTCCTCCATGTGTTATTCTCATGCTCTTCCATTGCAAATGAATTTTTCCATGCCTCTCTGGAAAAAAAAAAGAGAATCATCTGTTTCCCAACATCAACTTATGGAAGAACTTGAACTTGCTAGGGTCAAGGGCCTTTCCAAGGATCCATTTGTATGACTTCATATCTGTCTCCATCAATTACCTCATCTATATAGTGGGTAATATCTGTCTCCATGGCTATGGCCAGAGAGATGGAGTCTGGAGTCTGAAGGAACAAGCATGCTAGGCAGTCCAGAACAGTTCCCCATATTCTGTGCTGAGTTCATAGAGCACCTTGGCCTTGGAAGGCACCCTTCAGCATGGCTGGGATGGTAGCTTCCCCCAAACACCAGAGCATGCTAACAAGATGATATAGTCCCTCATTCAGTTGTTGGATCTGATGCAATTCGCCTACAACCACTCCCACTAATATTCCTTATCCAGATGTGCCTTATCACGTACAGAGGAACACAGAGCCACCCTAAAATCCCATCCTACTTCCCACAGGGCTTTTGAGGAGTGAGGTGGCAAAGCTTGTCCTGGTGGGGCAGAAGTTGCCTTTATGTGCCTTATCCCCTTTTGTTCATGTAATGGCACCACAATATGGAACGATCTTCATTTTAAAGACAAGGAAATAGGGACTCAGGAGAGCATAGCAAACTGCCTGATAGAATAAGTTTCAAGATCCAGTTCCTATTAAGAATATTGTGCTCTATTCTGGGAGTTGCATGGGAAGGGAGCCCATATGTCCTCAGCCAAGTTGAACATCAGCCTTCACCGTGGACCCCAGAGCCAGCTCCCAGCCTCTTTCTGCTGTTTGTCACTTTACACAAGTGTATGCTATTGACACTTTTATGGATATTTCACTTCTCCCAACTGGGACTTTTTTTCCTTTACAGATTTCTTAATTTAATCTTTAGTGTCAAAACCCTCAAGAGCAGGGGCCTCGACTCTTCTTGCACATGGCATGTGGTATGTAGGAGGAGCTCAGTAACATTCACTGAATGGAGGTCCCCAGTGAGCATGCTCCCCATATCTAGCTCAGGGAAGAACCCAATACATATCCAGAAATGACCTTGCTCATGTGTGCCCCACGTTTCATCCTCTGCTGTAGCTCCAATATTGTGTCTATAAATCCTACAATCCTTTAAGTCCAACTACAACTTTTATCTTCTCTAGAAAGTTCCTAGACATTGCAATGCAATGATGAAGAGTAGGAGCTCTGATATGAAGCCAGCATGGGTTAGGATCCTACACTGTCCCTTAGCAATAGTAATAGTGGTGGTGGTGATGTGAACTTGGAAAAGTTATTCACCGCTTTCCACCTCAAGTACCTCATCTGTATAGTGGGGTAATATCTGTCTCCATCAACAAGGAAATGACTTGTAAAATAAAACAGGTCTGGGGTGGAATGAGTGCTCATTTAAGGCAAGTTTTCATTATGCAAACACTCAATGAATTTCCTAAATTATGGACTTCACCATCATCTTATTTTCTATTGTGCTAGATATTTATTCCAGACTACAGGATACTACTAGGTAAATCACGGATATGCCTCATGATTTCCTTCTGATTCCTGAGTACTGTGTAAATTTTTAACATGTCAGAGCAAGTGTATAAAAACTATTTTATGACTACTTTATGAAGTTCTATTTACAAATTTTCTTTGGCTTGCTAGAGAATTTTTTAAAAATGTAAGGAAATTTTAGAAATAAGGAAAAATAATTATCCACAATTTCTGTGATCACTCAGAAATGACCTAAGCTTTTCCTTTATCATCCTTCCCAATACATGTGCAATCTTCCTGTAAAAAAAAACACCTCATACTCTTTTCTACACATTTACTATACATTTTCTCCCTGTAATATCATAAGCATAATAAGCATAATTTAAATGACTCTACTTATGTGCCACAAACAATTCAACATAACTTATTTAACTACTCCCCTATGGTTGGGCACTTAAGTTATTTCCAACTTCCTGCTATTATGAATAATTTTGTAATTAACAGCTTTGTGCATAAAATATTCCTAAAAGTTAGATAACAGTAGACATAATAGTAGATCTTATTCTATAATATTAATATACTGTTTTAATTCCCATTTACTTTTCCCCCTTCTATATGCTTCCAATAAACCCCTCTGCTTCTCTATAACACTAACCACACTCGTCATTGTTTATTAAAGCTCTCTGTTCCCTGGTGGCTCAAAAACAGTAAACACCCCCCATATCTGGTCAATAATCTGCTCAATAAATATGTTTCTATGAATGAATAATAAATCAGACAGATGCAAGTTTGGATATTTACTGCCACACTTTGTGTCTATGTAAACTCACAATCTCATTATCCTGTCTCCTATAGATGGAGAGGATCAGAAATCCTAGGTGATGTGCCCAGTGTCACATTGCTGGTCAACGCTGGAGCAAGAACTTGCAACCACACACTCTGATTTTCCTATACTGTTTAGTTCCATTCTCAAGCCTGCAAACCAGAAAATGCCAATAGACTTTGTATCTTATTCCACATCCAAACATCCACCGAGCCCAAAGCAGTTTGTCCACTGTCATTTCTTCTGCACCTTCCAATTCAAAGTTTTGGAGCAGGGTTTCTGATTGGTTGGGCTTCAGTCACACACACCCATTTTCTAAGCTCACAAGAAGCACAGACAATGGATATCTTCCCTGTAGAGCTCTAGGTCAGAGTCAAGCTATGCCTTCTCCCCAGTCTCATACAGCAAGAAATTCTCCCAATACAGGAGAAGGTTCATGGAAAACGAGAAATATCCCTTAGCCTCTCCCAGATCTTCTCTGGGCATCTATGAGGCTTTTTGCATAATCTCACAGTCTTCCCGTTGTTCTATTCTGATTGCAATCAGGATTTCATGATTGAGCATTAGGTTCCTATCTTAACCCAACCACTCTGTCTGCTCTAAGAATGCTGGGATCTGTTGTGCATGTGCCTTCTCTGATGACCCCAGTGCCAGGAACACCTATGATACCAAAGCCTCTGTGAAGTCTTCGATGTCCTACAGGCAGCTAGACTATAAGCAAGAGGGGTACTGTCTTAGGCCATTTGAGTTACTAAAACAAAACATCGGAGCTGGAAGGTTTAGAACTATTTCTCGTAGTTCTGGAGAATGAGTAGTCCAAGATGAAGTACCAGCAGATTCCCCGTTTGGCGAAGTCCCACCTTCTGTGTCACAGATGAACTCTTCTCACTGTATCCTCACAGGGTAGAAGGGTCAAATGAGCTCTCAGGGATTTCTTTTATACAGTCAGTATTCCCATCGATGAGGGCTAAACCTTCATGACTTATCAACCCCCCTGAAGGCTGTACCTCCCAACACCATCAGATTGGAGATCAGGTTTCAACATGTGCATTTTGGTGGGTCACAAATCTTATTCTATAGGAGAGGCAAGGCTTCTCTCTGCCCCCTCTGGGTAGCACTGTGCCCCCGAGCTCTAAATCACCAGTCTCATGCCCTGATTTCTAGGGGACTCCAGCTCCTTTGCTTCTTTAACCTGCAGCTTCCTTTTCCTCTCTCCACCATGTTTAAGAATGATTCCATGGGCCTCCAACAAGAAGTCCCTCTCCATGGATTCTCTAAAGTCTTTTCTTTCATCCCTCTTCACCATAGCTGTGTGTGTGCAAACCCTTTCCACTTTCTCATTTTATCCAATAGCTTTCCTGCAAAGCATGTGTCTCCAGTCCTAATGGTTCTGTGCCATGTGTAATTTTAAAACAGGGTAAAGCCAGACACAGGCTAACCAAAGGCCTAAGCCAAGGGATCTGGGAGGAAAAGGAATGACTGGCAAGGTACCTTGGAAGGTGCATAATGTCAATTGCCTTCAGAGTGTGGCTGGCCAGCCCTGTGTGTGCCATGCCAACACACATCTGTCTGCATCTGCTTATTTCCAGCTCAGCGTCCACCGTCATCTCACACCTGGAAGAGGGGTCACCAGGTTCCTCTGCTCCCTTTACTCCATTTTTCCACCGGAGCCAAAGAGGTTGTAAGATAACCAACATTGCCCAGCTCCTTAAATCCTCCAAAAGCTTCCCATAGCACTTGGCGTTAAGTTGAATCAAGCCCAAACTCCCACAAAAGATATGCTGAAGTGCTAACTCTCAACCCGTAAATGTGACATCATCTCCTTTAGAAACAGGTTTTTTGACAATGAGGTGGGATCAAGTTGAGATGAGGTGACCGGGGCGGGCCTTAGTCCAGCATGACTGGTGTCCTTCTAAGAACAGGGAAATTTGGACACAGGCACAGATTGGGGAGATGAGGCAGGGACTGAGGTGTGCTAGGATAAACCAAGAGCTGTAGGAACTCCAGAGCCACAAGAGGAAAGGGAAAGATTCTTTCCAGGGGCTTTGGAGCCTATTTGGCCCTGCAACACCTTGATTTGGGGTTTCTTCCTTCAGAACCGTGAGGCAATAAATTTCTGGTTTTTGAGCACCTGTTATATAGTACTTTGTTATGACATCCCTAAGCAACTAGTATGCTTGGAATACAATTCAGACTCTTTATATGACCACAAAGCCACACATGATCTGGCACTCACATTCCACCTTCATCTCTTATTATTTTTCCCAAAAATGTCTCCATGTTTTGCGTGTGTGCTGGCTGTCCTAGACTGTGCCAAAGTCTCTCCTTTGGCTTCTTAGAACAACTGTCTCCTCTATCTGGTGCTTCCCCCACACCTCACATACCACCCCTTTATGCCTTGGTCTAAATAGCCTTCACTCTGAAGGACCACCCTGACTCCTTGGTTGGATCCCCCAACTCTCCACCTACTTTATCTTCACTAGAGGCTCCATTAATTTATTTCGTAACCCATACCACAATCTGTAGTTCTTCATTTCCTGAACTGTTGGCTATTTTAATAGCTTGCTTCTGCATTGGAATGTCAGCTCTAGGAGAGCAGGGACTTTGGTTTTCAGAGGGCTGGGCACATAGCGTAGACCACATGAATGTGTGTCATATGAATTAGGCAAGTTGCAAACAGGGGAAACAGTGTGGACATACCCACAGCCCAGAACAGCTCTGGGTGTTCTCAGACTGTCAAGCAGCACAGTACTGAAGGAGAGAAGAGGGTCGCCACCTTTTGGGAGACACATAGTGGATGTTACCTGTTGGCAAGGAGTCTGATTGACACCCACTAAGGGCATTCTGAATTAAAATGGGGACCATTAAATATCTTTTATTTGTATATTTTTTACCTTTTCTCTTAATATGATGTACTTTTCCCACGTTTTTTATTGGTACATTATAGTTGTACACAATGATGGGATTTGTTGTTATGTATTTGTTCATGCACACGACGTAACAATATAATTGGGCCAATATCACTCCCCCGCTTCCTCCCCACCTTCCACCCCCTGGCTTCTTTCCTCTACTGATCTTCCTTGGATTTTCATGAGATTCCCTCCCACCACCTGCCTTTCTCTTCCTTTTTCCTCTCTAGCTTCATCATATGAGAGAAAATATATGGCCTTTGACCTTCTGAGAAAGGCTTTTTTTCACTTAACTAAATGATCTCTAGTTTCATTCATTTTCCTGCAAATGACATAATTTCATTTTTCTTTGAGGATGGATAAAACCTGTGTGTGTGTGTGTGTGTGTGTGTGTATGTGTGAGTGTGTGTGTGTATGTGTGTGTATGTGTGTGTGTGTGTGTGTGTGTGTGGCATTTTCTTTATCCATTAATGGACACCTAGGCTGGTTCCATAGTTTGGCTATTGTGAATCATGCCACTATAAATGTAGGTATACATGCACACCTGTAGTATGCTGACTTGAATTCTTTAGGATAAATACTGAGGAGTGATATATCTGGGTCATATGGTGGTTCCATGCCTAGTCTTTTAAGGAATCTCCATACTGATTTCCATAATTGTTGTACTAATTTACAATTCCACCAACAGTGTAAAAGTGTCCCATTTCCTCCACATCCTCTCCAGCATTTATTATTATTTGTATTCTTGATGACTGCCATTTTGACTGATACGAGAGGAAATCTATGTAGTTTTGATTTGTATTTGCTCAATTGCTAAAGATGTTGAACACTTTTTTCATAGATTTGTTGGACCATCAAAGATTTTTTTAACAACAACCTACCCTGACCTACAGTATGAGGAGATCTCTCAGGTAGGAGCAGGGAAAATGGATTAAACAGGGAGGTAGCTAAAACCAAGTAACCCAGCAAGATGTCTATTAAATACCCCAGTTAAGAGATATAGCTTGACCCACGACAGGAGCAGAGGGATGGAAAGGAGCCCAAGATGCAGAGGCTCAATCGACCGAATTTAGTAAATGATTGCATGTGAGAGTGGGAACTCTGGGAGGTTAGGAAGACAAGGAGAGTCTCTGCAGCCAGTTACTGCACACATGGAAAAGGCCCTCCAGTTACCTGGGGAGGTAGCTTTCTAGGAAATGTGTCATCTATTCCCCCAAAGTGAGTAAGAAAATGCTTTTATTGGTTCCTGGTAAATTAAATGGCTCAAGCTTAACTAGCCAGGCCAGTGGCATCTTTAAGACTTTTCTTTCAAAAATACAATAAATTAGAGTTGATTCTTCTGTGTGTCTCCCCTCTTTCAGGGAGAGCTTGGCCATCTGGACCAAAAGGTAAACCATGGAACTGTGGCCAGCCAGCAGGGCCAGCAATGTCCAGCCCAACTCCTGAGCCAAAACCACTCTACTTAGAACTACTCTGAGGCCTCTCCCCTCCCACTGAGCCAGGATGAATTTTTAACTCACTATTGATCAGGCAATTTTAAAATCAATTTTAATTAAATGAAAGATTTCTATCAGGATTGCTTTCTTCTGGACAGTAAATTGAACCTTGTAATAATACTTACATTGGAACATCTCTCATACAAGTAACAGAGCCCATCATAAATAAGTAAAGACCCTTCTCCTTACTTTGCATCTGGGGGAAACAGAGGTTAGAGGTTTTGCCTGAGGCCCTGCAGTAATGGGAACGTAATCAGGAGCCTGAATCATGGGGATGCCAACATCAAATCCCACTAATACCACGCTCAGCCTCCAAAAGCAGAATACAGAGAAAATAGATCCTTGTCAGTTACTGGGGAAGGGAAAATGGGGGCATTTAACTGACAAAGATGAAGCCCATTCCCTGAATGGCGTGTATAGAAGATGCTTTATTATCAGAAGGCATTTCCTATTTAGAAATGGTCATGCTTGGTTGGCCTGTAGAAATATTGCCCCAACAGGAAGAGCTCCTACTTAAATCACTCCTTTACATGAATTACTGAAGCAATCCTGTTCCTTATCTTAGGGCAGTTGCTTGGATCTCATATGAGGGAGACTGGGCTGCTTAGGCCTTTGCTCAGAACCTGTCATCTGAGCAAGTTCTTGCCCCAAATTGCTTTATCTGGGCATTTTGTCATCCTCCATCAGTAGACTCAGCCCTTTCCATTTCCTGAATCAGCCCTGACTAAGCTTCAACCAACCACATGTGAGGTCAAGACTTCATCTTGCTTCCACAGGCCTGAGACTCTATGACACAGGATGAAGTGTGAGTAGAGATTGTGTCAGGACCTGCTATACACCAGGAGGTGTCCTTGTGCATTCTCCAGAGTACACCCAGGTGCTTCTCAACACACAACCTTCAGATTACAGTTTAGGACATGGTCCTTCATCTTGTATCCCAGTTGCTGTCTGAAACTTAATTGTAGTCAAATTTAATAAGGTATAATTCATATACAGAAAAACACCTATTTTTAATGTATGGTTTTATGACATTTGACAAACACATAGTTGTATAACCAGCACCATAATCAATATATATATATAACAACTCCATTAACCACCTCCCATCCAAATTTCCTCATACCTCTTTTTAAAAATGTTTTTAATTAATCAATTTATGTTAATTAGGGATATATGACAGCAGAATGCATTTTGAGTCATTGTACACAATTGCAGCACAACTTTTCATTTCTCTGGTTGTACACAACATAGCATCGAACCATATGTGCAGTTGTACATGTACTCAAGGTAATGATGTCCATATTCCTCATGCCTCTTTATAATAAACTCTTCTCCAAGCTCCTGATGGGCAAAGCTGGCCTGTTTTGTTTCCATAATTTGATTTTTCCAGGCCACCATATGAATGGAACCATACAGAGCACCACCTTTTGAGTCTGGTTTCTTTTACTTATCATAATCCATCTGAGATTCATCTTTGTCACTGTGGATATCAGTTGTCCATCTCTTTTTATTAATAAATAGTAATTCATTGTTTAGATAAACACCGCTTGTTCATTCTTTTCCCAGTCAAAGGACAAGTGGGTTGTTTTTAATTCATTATGAATATTAGTAAAGCTACTACCTATTCACATATAGGTTTTTGTGTTTACTCTTGGTTAAATACTTAGTGGTGGGATTCCCAGATGGCATAGAAGGTATATAAATTTTTAAGAAACTGACTATTGTCACTATACCAATTGGTAATGTCCCAGTGATGTCTGAGAGCTCCAGTTGTTCCACATCTGTGACAGCACCTGATATCCAAGTTTCTCTTTCCCATTCTAGTACATGTGATGGCCACACACTCCCTGCCTTTAGAAACACTGTCTGCTGTGTATCCACTAACCATTCCACCCTTCTTCCTTGCTATCAGAATCAAGATATTTTTTCACTTTCATCCTAATGACTATGTTCTTCGGAGTAAATAGGGCACATTCCCAACCCCTGTTAATGAGAAAGTCCAGATCAGTGGAAACCAGTGTTTTATTCATATTCCTAAGGCTAGGAATCACTTACAGCACTTATTACAGATAAAGTCCATGGCCACTGTCCCGGTAGCTTCTGACTCAGTAAATAGAGAATGTGGGCCAGGAACTTGGACTTCAGTAAGCATCCTGGGGAGTTCCACAGTCAGGAGTCCTGGAGAGTAGAAGGTCCAAATATCTTTCATGGCAGCGACCGTTTCCCTCACCCTGGGATCACCTAGGGTTGGACAGAAGAAAGAGAAGATGTTTGTAGAGGAAGCCCTGGAGTGCTCTAACAATGCAAAGCTAAAAAAGAAGAGAATTCAGCAAAAATGTTAAAAGACTTGACAGTGAGATAGGAGAAAACCTGCCAAGTGTGGAGTCCTCAAGCTGAGTGTAAGGAGGAATGAAAGAAGCTATGACCAGTGGAGAAATGGGAGAACTGAGAAGAATTGTGCATTAGATTTAACAACATAAAGATCAGAAGAGCCTGCAAGAGCTGTTTCCCTAGAATGGTGGGGAAGAAGGGCCATGGGATTAATTCAACAGGGGAGAGAAGGGAAGGATAGGAATTGAAGACCATGAGTATGGACAATTATTCTAAGCAGTTTTCTGTTTTTATTTTCTTTAAATGTGAGGCAGAGAGGGAGGAATAGTGGCTGGAAGATAATGTGGGCTCAAGTTCAGGTTTTCTTAGGGTCAGAGATGTGGCAATGTGCTGGTGGAAATGGAACCTAGTAGCAAAGGGAAAGTTGATGATGTAGGAAGTAGGGAGTCCAATGACTGGGAAGGTGCTCTTGAGCATGGAAAGTGGGATGGGATCCAAGGCATGAACTGGGAAGAGACTGACCTGCCACAGTATCATGAAGAGCTCTCGAGTCGTACCAGCAGGGAAGCTAAGATGCAGATAAGTGAGTAACGTGGTAGCAGGAAAACATGGAAACGCTTTCCTGATTGCTTCAAGTTTTCTCAGCAAGCGTGGGGATGGGAGGTAGATGCCTGACACATGAGGGGAAGGAAGAGAGCTAGAACAGCTGTCCTGGGGATGGGAGAGTGGATTAACTAGTGAAACAGTAAAATTCCCAGGTAGAACTAAGAACCCGCATGATGCCAGTGGTCTCAACTTTAAGGTAAAACCTGTCAATATGGTTGTGTTTTCCTCCCGCCAACTTGGGCACCAGTGCAGAGAAAGTAGAGAATTAGATTTAAGTATGGTTAGAGTTTTAACAGGGCAAGAATGGTGGAACAGAATAACAGTGTGGGAGCTGAGGATATGTTCAAGGGAAGGATTCTGTGGCATGTGACGGATACACAGGGCTGTGCATAATGCCCTGTGCATAAAGGGAGGGTCTCTTCAGCACAGGAGCATCCCTAACAGCTCCTTTGAACTGGAGCTTAGTTCTACTAGTACCAGTCTTTTCCAATCCTCTTCCTACCTTCAGTCCAGACTGTCGATTGTCTAAAAGGAATTTACCAAATCCCCAGCAGGATCGACTAAGGGAGTAAATGTCAGTTTGATGTGAGGTGTCAGTGAAAACCTTATCCAACTGATCATGGATTTTATTCCTGAGATGTCTCACAGAGGCAGAGTTCAGGATAGAGTCATCGTGCCTGGTCTTAAGGCATGGCTCCAATGCTTACTAGCCAGTAACCTTGGGCAGTTACTTAAATTCATAAAGCCTCTCATTTTCCTCTGCAAAAATACGGGTAACTGTAGAATCTACCTTGAAAGTTGATGACGGAGTCCAATGAGTCAACATATGGAAGGTCTCAACCCTGTGCCCAGCAGACAAATGTTATTATTGTATCATCAAATGATCTCTCACTTCCTGCATCATCCTGACCACATGTAGTACTGAAGAAGTTTATACCCCAGGAAAGAGATATTTAAAGACAATCAACCAGATTAAAATCTCACACAAAGATCCAAAACAATTTACTTGTCTCTTGGACAAATAAACAAATGTAAAAGAACTTCATTCTCAAAAAAAGAAGAAAGAAAGAAAAGAGAAAGAAAGCCAGCTACCCCATATAGAGGGCTCGTAGAGGAGACACCTCAATAGTTTCTTTGAACCCACGATTTGCCAGATGTGGGTCTGTGAAGCTGTATACATATGGCAGCCACATCAGACTCTGGCACCAGTAGATAAGGATTGGCCCAAAATGATTTCTTCTCCAGGCACAATCCCAACCCATGACCAGTCATGGCTACTGGGGGTCCTGTTGCCCATTAGTGAGAGGAATCTCCTGTTGATTGTAAGATTGAAGGGGTCTAATTTTGATTTTGGACCATTTACTTTATATTCTAGATGTACTGTGGAACATCTGTGTTCTTAAAGAAAACTGTCTAGCCCTCCCATTTAAGTCTTGGCAATATATGGCTGTCCCCAGGCTCCAGACAAATAAAGGGGAAATAGTAGATAAGACATTGAGAGAATCTAAACACTGTTGGTTTAGGCTCTGATCTCATATTCTAGAAGAACTGCAGATGTTTTCCAAGAATAACTAGTTCTTTAAGACCTTATACAAGTGTTTCTCACCAATTAGCACACTATCTCTATTAGAGGTATCTGGAAGTAGGCTCCAGAATCTGAAATACAACAAGTTCTCCAGATCGTTATTAAACACATTCAAGTTTGAAAACCACGGCTTTGAAAAGATGCTGCACTCTGGAGCATGAGTCAAATCCTGCCTCTGCCTGTTTTTATGAGTAAAGTTTTGTTGGAACATAGAGAGCCACATTCATTTGTTTGCTTAGAGTCTGTCGCTGCTTTGTGCTAAAGCGATTACTGAGTAGTGGTGAGAGAAAGGGTAAGGCCTGCAAAGCCTAAATATTTACTATCTTATTCTTAACTGAAAGAAAGGTATCAATCCCCACTCTATAGAAAAATGTCATATGATATTTTCATTAAAGTAATAGCATGAAAAATAGGAAAACATTCTAGGTCTATTAACCATGGATTGTTATCCTGCCTCTTATTCTGTATAAATATCATTTTAACTAATAATGTCAGACAATCAACACATATGTATTGAGCATCTCTTACAGGCCCACAGTGTGCTATGTGTTGAAATATGGTGGTCTCGGTCCCCATAGAGCCTCTGGGAGGCTTATAGATACAATTTGTTTTATCAAATCTGAGTCATCATTGATTAAAGGCATATTATTTTATACACTAAGGAAAAAAATGCTACATGTTAAATCATGTCACAGCATTTCCTTATACTGTAGAAATTTTATTTTCTAATTATTAAAAAGCTCTTTTAGATTTATTTTCATCACTCCTGGCAGCCATAAAAATCATATGCAATATTACGGGTTAAAAGCTACAGTCTCTGGGATACTCTTCCATCTCATTGACCCCTCACTCTGCAAGTCTCTTGCAGGCATCCTCTTGGTCTTATCAGAAAGTATCAATAAAAAATTTTCAGAACAAGTCCACATATGTGACAAATGTGTCACAACTGTGCTGGGCCAACAGTGTTTGCAAGAGTCAATCAATTACAGCTTCTTTTCAGATATGTTCAAAGGTTTTTAAAATATGTGCATCATAGAACTGACAAGATACAACTTATTGCTTGATGAAGAAGAAGTCAAGAGATATAGGCCAAGTCCCACACTGGCCGAAGGAGTGGGAGGATGCAGAACTCCTTCCTTGTGACAGGAAGAAGCAAGGATGTCCTCCAGCTGTCCCCAGCACCCCAGTCCACAGCACACTGTACTGCTTGCACATCAATAAGTTGTCTGTTTCCTCTTGAGACTCTGATAGGCTTCAGGGTATCGGCTGGGCCTCCTCTAGTTCTGAGCACTAAAAGAATGAACAGGATGCTGGAAAACAGCTCATAGTTCTTGTTTGTTTCTTAAATGAACAAGTGAAGAGATTCACAAAGGAAACAAAAAGGAGGGGATTTTGCAAAAGGAGCCCCAACGATGAATCCATGGAGCAAGGTCATGTGAGCAGAGGTGATTGGGAGTCCCAGAGTTGAAGAGGATCCTCGGCAGGAGCTTGGTCCAGGCTAGAGGCTGCTTCATGGACAGACACAGAGACACTTCAAAGGAAAGGCTTGGGCCAGTGGCACAGCAGGGCTGTACCTGCATATGGACCTTATCCTCTGGCCACTATGCAACCCCAGAAGGCCTGCAGTAGAAATCTACTGTTATTATCGGTTCAGTGTCACAGTGTCAGGGAAGTGTCACAATGTCAGTGATTCCATTGGGAATGACAATTGTGGGCCTTGCCCTTCCCTGAATGATCCCAAGAATAGGCATGTCCAACTTCTAACCATAGTAGACGCTATACCTGTGGCCAACAAACCTTTTTAGGGGCTCAGGGAAGTGTTCTAATTTCTGTGAAAATCAGAACATGGGTAACCCAGCCTGGATCCTATTTGAACTTTCTTATACCACTCTAATCATAAAATATATTTTTAATTGTTTTAATGGAGAAAGGAGTCATTAAGATAAAATTGAAGTCATGATGAGGCCATGATGGCAGGCATATGACACAAGAACACCTCAGTCTTCCCCAGCAATTCAGCTCTTGGGGTAAGAATTATGCTGACATCTGGATCAAGACAGAGGTAATCCACCACATTGCTTATAAAGATGCACATAAATCAGAAACTCTGGAAGCACGTACAAGTTCAAAGTGGTGTTCACCTCTGGACTGTGAGTAGACAGACAGATGAGACTTGAAGCTGAGAAGAAGTTATGTTGGTTCCGTACCACTTGATTAGCAAAACCAAACAAGGATGGAGAACAAAACCAATAAGAAAACCACAACAACAAAAAAAAGATCAGCAGAAGCAAATAAAGCAAAATGAATGCTAACTCACTAATTCTGACTGGACAGAAAAAAGAATTCTTGATTTGTTATTTCTGTTTATATGTTTTTATTCACCCTTCCCCCAAAAGGGCAACTTACAAAAATCTCCAAGTGAAAGATGATAGTGGCCATCTTTTAAATTGTCCCTTTCCTTTCTGAGACATAGTGGCTCGATTTTTTTCTTTAAATCTATGAACTACAGTTAGAACTAGGCTCTGTATTTGCTTCATTCCACTTAATCCTGAGGCTATCTCTGTTCCTTACAGCCAACGAGCCTTAATTCATCCAAGTTCACCATCAGCTGTTGGTGATGAAGGTGAATAATTTTCTAAGGTGGAAGGGATTCATTAACTTGGCTCTAATCCAAACTGGAGGCCCTTAGATGCTAGTTTTATGTGGCACTGTTAGGTCTGGGATGACCACTAGGCCAAGCTAGCTGACCCACCCCAGCATCATCTCTAGACTGGGCTGGGCAAAGTGTTCCTTATGAAAAATTACTCTGCTTTCCCAAGAGAATTGGAGTTGGGAAATAAGAACAACCCTAGGGGGTTTGAACTTTCAGCCCTACTCCCAGACCTCTCAGTTAATAATCTCCAGGCCAATCATTTCCTATTATGAAAACTCTGTAAAAAGAACTCTATATGATAGAGTTCAGTTCCCAGTTGGTGAACACATCAAAAAGCTCTGAGTTCCTGTATCCATGTCTTACCCTATCCATCTCTTCCATCTGACCAGTCCTGATATGTTTTATTCTTAAATGGATCATCCAGATCAGTATACACTTAAGAATAAAACTGGGCAAGAAACCCAATCAGAACAGTCCTCGGCTGTCAAGATGTGTGGCCACCTCAGTTATGAACTTAGTCACATGCCTCACCTAACACCATAGAACTAATCAGTGGGCAAGCTGGGCTCTATCTGGGTTTATCTACAAGGAGAAAACTCTTACTGGGAATTCTGAGATTCCATGTGTTGGGGGCAGAATTGTATTTCCTTAAAATTCATATGTTGAAGTCCTTACCCCCAATACCTCTGGGAACGTACCCATATTTGAAGACAAAGTCTTTAAAGAGATGATTAAGTTAAAGTGAGGCCTTCAGAACCAACAGCTGATGCCCTTATAAGAAGATGAAACTTGGACTCATGGCGAGACAACAGGAAAGACCACATGAGAATTCAGAGAGGAAGCGGCCATCTGCAAGCCTGGGAGAGAGGCCCCAGGAGAAACCAAGCCTGTCAGGACCTTGATCTTAGACTTCCAACCTCCAGAACTGGGCAGGATGCATTTCTGTTGCTTAGATCACCTCGTCTGTAGTGTTTAATTAAAAGAGCCCCAGAAAACTAACACACAGTAGAAGGAGAGCCAGCCGTGGCCGTGCAGACTCTGGGACTGTGGAACCCTCGCCATCTGCCCTGCTGTGTCCCTGTGGAGATCAGCGGTAACGCACTCCACCCTGAGGAGCCCTGTGTGCTGGTACTCCTGGACAGTGCACCCTAGGCTGCCACTCAGCAGCCAGAAACAGTCACTGGCAGGATGAGCAGCGACAGTCCTCAAGAGGACAGGGAAGGGGGCTGTGTCCACTGGTGAAAGAAGCACTTCAGGAGCCCGCTGAGCCCAGGGCAGCCCCCACCCCCACACCTCCCCACAGACTTGAAAGTCAGAAGGTCTGTGCTCCATCCCCCGCCCCCCACCAGACTCCAGGAAGATTCAATTACATTTAGAGACACAATGTCTGCCTCCCCTGGATTAATTTCCGGATCCTGCCAAAGCTTGTCCTTATCTCTTTTTTCGTGCTGAGAGTAAGAACCCTATAAAATTGTTTCTAACAGGGACCAAGAAATGAGCCAGGGTAAAGTGAACATGAGGAGCAGGGCCTGTGTCTTTCCTCTAGAAGGCCCCAAGCATGACAATAGGCCCTGGAGCTCACACACCTCCATTCTGTCCAAAGGGATCTGTTCGTTAGGGCAGTGCCCGGTGGCCAGTCACATACTCTATCTCAAAGCCTGCAGGACCCCAGGTTCTATGTCACTGCTCTTAAGGATCTTTATAACAACATTAGTAGCAAAGAAGACAACAAAAGATGGCATGGTGCTGACCAAATGCTAGCCTCTTCCATGCATTGCCTTATTTAATCTGCCCAACAGCCCTGTGAAGTAGATAACATTTTTACCCCCAATTTGTAGACTGATAAACTGTACTTTGAACAAATTAAGCAGCTTGGCTCCAGTCATGTAAGCGATAAGGAGAAAACAAAAATCGTTTTTGATGCTGACACCAATAGCAATGATCATCTCAAGAATCAGTATAAGGTACTCCATAGAGTGTGAAGTTATGACCAAATGCTGATGGACACTGTGAGTTTGAAATATATGTATATGAAACATTCATTGAGTAGATACTACGTGCCCACATTTTACATTCTTTGCTCATTTAAACTCTACAGCAACCTGTGCATTTTTCAACATCACTATTTCACAGGTTAGAAAGATCTCGCCGAGGTTAACCAGCAAGGAAGTGGAAGAACACAAATTCTAAGTTCAACACATTACTCTTCCTTCTGATTCTATTTTCTGTTCTCATTCTTCTACTGAGATGTTTTTCAGGTTGACCAGTTGGCCTCCTGGGTGAGGTAAAAGACATATGATGTGGTATAGCCAGAGCTACATGCTGTAACACAGTCCCTAGAGCATGGCTTTCCCCAAAATTCAGTTGAAAATGTATGTCTCCCCTACCCAGCTCAAATTCCCTAAGAAGGCTGGACGGTATTGGATTTCTCAGATGTTGTACTGTTTAATGTTCTTTCAAAGTGTGTTAGACCCCATCGCCCACGATTACTCCCAGGTGCAAAATTGTATGCACAAACAGTTGCGGCAGCAATTTACTGACTGTGAGCTCAATCAGCCAATTGTGAGCACAATTAGCTGCTCCCTGCTCATTTGGAAGGAGCTGGGGCGATGATTGCCTATGCAATTAGCCAGTTGTGGGCAGCTCGGTTTGCTTGTGCAATTTTGCACCCTCAGACAGGGAATGTGCAAAAGTGATACATGCTCAGAAACTTTACACTCTGGGCTCCAAATATCCAACCTGACGTCCACTCACCAGTCTCTACACATGGCCAACAGGGCCTGCCTCTCTAGAGGCTGAAGCCTTAGAAAGAGAATGAGAACAAACCTCACAGAACACTACACCGATTGTAGAAACACACCTTTCCATTTTGGCAGAGGTCAGAGGAAAAGAAGTGAAACACTAAGTTGGACTGGCAAAGGGAAGATGTGCCCATGATTGGAAAAGACTTAATCATTAACAATTTGTAGTCAAGAAAGATCCACATGAAAAATTTTCAGCTCAGGATTGGGAAATATTTGTATCATCAGATTGGGATTCAATAGAAACCAGAAAGTAAATTAAATTTTAAGTCACTAGTTGCCATCAATAATTTTCTGTTCCTTCTTCCTGTATCCTGCTGAAAAAAGAACAAATCATATGACTGGAGTTGAACTGTTTGCTACCCACCTGTCCCTGCTGTCGGAAACCTGGAAACTCAGAAATTTGCAGCCATCCACAAAATGAACCACAATCTGATTGAATTTGTTCTAGTTTTCCTTTAATTATGAGTTGATTTAAAAAACAACAGTTTACTGTATTTTAAGTGAGATTGTGTTGCATTGATAGGCCTTTATAACTAGAAGCAATCTGTTCATAGGATTATAAAGGAAACCAAAAGTAATGGTAACTCACTGTATCAGACTTAACTATTTGGTTACCCAACCATCCTATGTGACTTCTGTGAACCAAGGGTATGGATTCACTCTTCCTAACTACTCTAGGCCTACTAGAACAGCACTGTATTATTAATAACAGCCAAATATGGAAACAACCAAAGATTCATCAACTGATTGATAAACAAAGTGTGGTATGTCCATACACTAGAATATTATTCAACCATAAAACAGAATGAAATACTGATGAGCTTTGACAACATTATGTTAAGAGAAAAAAATCTAGGAGTAAAGGCAACTATTGCATGATTCCATTTATATGAAATGTTCAGAAGAGGCATGTCCATGGAGACATACGTTGAATCATGATTTCCACTTTGGGGTAAATGAGAATCAGGAATAACTCTTAATGGATTTGAGGTTCTTCTTGGAGTGATTGCAATGTTCTGGAATTAGTGTTGCATAACCTAGTGAACATACTAAAACCACTGAGTTATATACTTTTAAAAGTTAAACTTTATGATGCATTAATTGTACCTTAATTTTTTTAAGTTATTAGAATAGAGAAAAGTTGCCCTTGAAGAGATTAGGAATGGATTGAACCAGGGTAAGGACATCTTTCATTGACCTGTCAACAGGCCAGTCAGGGACCCCTGAGAAACAACCAGAACAGAGAGAACTCAAAGGTTGTCTCTTATGTGTGTCACGTGCCATTCATCAAAATTAATTATTGAATTCCTACTACAGACACAATTATTTAGTGACCATTGAGAAGAAGGACTCAGTGCATTTAATCCAGTGGCAGGGTCAGGGTGTGTACGTAAGGGGAAGTTTAAATAAATAAGTAGCCTCCCCTAGGGTCAATATTTCCAAGTTTCCATTCAACATTTTGACTCACATGGTACATTTCCTTGAAACATAATGGAAAGCAAGAGTTGACAAGTGAATTATTCTGAGCTGCAACACATTAGCTGGAATAAAGTGAGCTCAGTCAAGGGTACACGTTGGTTCTTAATCTCTCTTCTATTGAGTATACTGAAGTTTTCATTTCTCTACTGGATGTTTGACAAGGTGTGGATTTTAAGCCAAGCAGACATGCAGAAGAAGGGTGGACCAGCTCAGTATAAAGGGAAGCATCAGTGCCCTACCCTTGACAGTCACTTTCTCCCACTGAGTGGCAGTCTAAGAAGCCGTACACATAAGGAACAATAGTCAAGTGGGAACAAATATTTCATTGTCAGTGACTGACAGGTCAGTTCCCCCAGATCTCTCTTCACCCCACTATTCTGAGACGTATTTCCTGGAAGTGGTAGAAATGCACATTGTCTTCATGACTCCACTGCACCCTCATTTGTGCTTGGCTCTGGTGTTTCTTCCATTACTCCACCAATCTGTATCTGGTTGATTGTGCCAGAAACATGTGAATCCTGATGTCACTCAGGGTTGTGTAGCAGAGGTTGTGTGCAATTCATAATTAGGATCTACAACCTCAGGGTTTTAGTCTTCTACTTTCCACTCTGATATATCTCCATTGTATCCCTTTAATCCAAGTCTTGATTATCCCATCCTGGAAGACGTTAGAGACCTGCTCCTTGATGGCCTGATTCCATCCACACTTGCTCCGCGTCATCGCTGAGCCAGCTTAAAATGAGTACATCTGGTCATATTGGTCCCTTAGTTAAGACCCTTCACTTGGTGACCAATGTTCTTAGAACAAAGATTAGAATTCTTTCCTGATTCAAATGCCAATGCGACCAGATGTAAAGCAAATATTTCTGAAATGTAAATATAATCTGTTTTTCTTCCCCATCCACCATTACTGCCTAAGCAGGTTTCAAGTAACAGAGGGGGTTGACATGTATATGGAGGGGGAAGGAACATTCTGAAGTGACATGGAAAGATAGATGTTTCCTAACTCCTCTTTCAAAGCCCTCTTCTTAGAAACACAGGAAGACTACATTTCCCAGGCTCCCTCAGTGTTGGGTCAGGGCCATGTGACTAGGTAGAGCCAATGAAGCATGAGCAGAAGTGATATTAGCCAGTGAGTCTTAAATTTAACTATGCATTGGAATAACCTAGGAGAGTATATAACATACTGATGCATGGGTCTTAGCCTTGGAAATTCTAACTTAATTGATATGCAGTATAACTTGGCCTTCAACATTTTTAAAAGCTACCCTGATAATGATTTTTTAAGGCCCAACCAAATTTGAGAGCCATTATAAACCACTCCCAGTCCTTGAAATTACAGATGTTTTATCCTTTTATACCTTTCTTTGTGACTTAAGGGTCCAGGCATTCCAGGTATTAGAAAATATCAGCACAGGAATCTGAGTGATTCATGAGTCTATATTGAACATGTAACCTGACCAAGAAATACATTTTTATTAACTTAAAAATTAATTTGTTATCATAGCACAGCTTCTCTTATTCTGACTAATGTAGTGAAAATTACCTTCAGCATGCTTTAAGAAATTGTCCTCGGTGGAGTGATCAACACAGCCCATTTTTCTTCCTGCGCTTCAGAAAAGAAATAAAAAGAATTCTGAGCTCACATTTAAAAGATATATTACATGAAAATACAAATTATAAATATTAAAATTATAATATGATTCTCATGTCAAAAGCAGTGGACAGGGCTTGGGGTTTAGCTTAATAGTAAAGTGCTTGCCTAGTATCTGTAAAGCCATGGGTTTGTTCCCTAGCACTATGAAAAAGAATAAGGAGGAGAAAGTGGCAGTAACCTGATGGAAGAACAGTGAATGCCCTTTGTCTAGCTAACATTTATTATAGGACAGTGGCTCTCACGCTAGTGACATGACTTAGAAGAACCCATGCAGCTTTTAAAATATGCCTTAAGCCACAGCATTGTAGCCCAAGCACTGAACTCTGGATAATGCGACTGTACAAGTTCTTATTCAAGGAGGTGAAATGGAAATCATTCACACCACCAAGCAAGTGTTTCTGAATTTTCACATGGGTGTTTTCCAAATTTGGTAAGATGCTTTGTCTTCCAATAGCCCAATGAACTCAAATTTCATTCTTCATTTACCTTTCCTATTTCTCTTTACTGGGCTGTTAAATCAAAATGTAGAAAGGATAGATGACTCTCAAAATTATTGTTTTTAACAAAGGAAGGCAGATATAAAAAGTACCTTCTATACAATTCCATTTGCATGAAGTTCAAGAACAGACATGCTGATCTATGTTAACAGGGATCAGAGGAGTGGGTGTCTATTGGGTGGAGCAGAAGTATAGAGATCGACTCAAAAAGGGTGAAAAAAATTTAGGGATGTAGCCTTGCTCTTAGAAATATGCTTCATCTTGATAGAAATGGCAGCTACATGCATATAATACCTATATCATGTGTCAATTGATTCTTAGTGAATTATATACCTAAAATATACATAAATCACTATACATAAACGCTATCTTGGTAAATTTAAAAAAAAAAAAGATAGTAAAATCAAGGTCAACAATACTGTCAGGGCAATGTGCTCCTCAAGACCCATAACCCTCCTAGGCTGCTTGTCAGTCTTCTTCTATTAAACCCTAAGGGTTGACGCTGTCTTGTCCATGATCAATGCACATCACCACGAAGGGCCTTCCTGAGCAGGACAACTTACACATGACAGTCCCTGGCCATAGGAATTAGCAGCCAATCAAGAACAAATTCCTCCTTCATGCCACTCCCCGCTCATCCCTACAAGAACACATAGAAAGCCTGGGACAGAAGCAAGATGGGGGCAGATCCAGAGAAGATTGGATTAAAAGGCTCTCAGTGGGCACCCTCAAGAAGCTGAAGGCTACAGTATTACATTTGAAGAAGACAGAAGAGACTAGGCCTGCTTTGCTCATTGCAGAGCACGAGATAAGGATCGGGGATGTGTTCCGACCAAAAAATCTCTTTTGCCCAACAAAGCTGGTTAAAAACCCCCAGCTGGAGGTTCCTCTGAGGGAAAGATAAACCCCAAGGATTGGAAGAGGAGAGGAAGGACGTTTAAGCTATTGGACTGTCCTGTCATTCGCACCTCCAGGTTAGAATAGGTCAATCAATAGACGGCCTCCTCGTAATAGCTGCTTGGAGTCAGCCACCCTCAGGTCACTTGGGTGGGTCTTTGCACTGTTCTTAATGATGACCCTTCTTCTGGAAACATCCATGTGGAAGGGCAGCTAAAAATCCATGATCAATCCTGTGACTTTAATAAGTCATCTGCATTTCTAGATTTCCCTGACTTGTTATTACTATGAAAAACAGAATACTGCTAAAATGTCAAATTAACATTTGTAGTGGGTGCTGGTTGTGGACATGCATGCCACTCTTATTATTAGAATGTCATTTAGAGTTAGGCTTACTAATGACTAGTTTTTGAGGAGATGTAGAAAAGCTATTGGCTTTCTTCAATTAAGTTTGTGTTTAGTTATTTTTATATTGAAGATAAACAATTTCCAGTTGTTTTATTCCTAGGAAAAACGTCGTATCTCCTTCTATCCAATTGTTTATTTTCTATCATATTTCCTTGTCCAGAATTTGTCAAGTGAAAGAAATACTTATTGACTCTGTACCTCCTCTTTTTATATGAGTGCCTCACATAAATAAAAATGTTACTGTTAAATATGATATTGATGTTGGCTTGCATTTTTCAAAACATATTTAAAGAATTTTCTTACATGTTTTCCTTATAAGATTATGGTGAGCTGATAATGGCTGCCAAAGACATGTCCATACCCTAATCTTTGGGACATATGAATGTTGCCCTTTATGGTAAAGTTTTGACTGGTGTAATTAAATCAAAAGTTTTGAGATGAGATGATCCTGGATTTCCTGGTGGGTCTCACTTATTTTCATGTGAGACAGAGGGAGATAGACACATAAGGAAGAGAAGTTGATCTAAAGACAAAGCAGAGATTGAAGTGATGCAGCCCTTAGCCAAGGAATGCGGGCAGCCACCAAGCTAGAAGAGGCAAATAAGTACTCTGCCTCAGCCTCCGGAGGATACATAGTCCTGCTGATACCTCAATTCAGACTTCTGGCCTCCAGAACTTTGAGAGGATAAACGTCTGCTGTTTTAAGCTGCTAATTTTGGAGCAATTTGTTACAGCAGCTCTGAAAAACTAACACAAAGCCCAAAAGAGCAACAGGTAATGATGTCCACTGTAATCGATTCAAACAGTGCCAAAAGATCCGACCACCAAAAAAGAATCAATTTTAATAATGCAAATTCTGTTAAATGTTTTGATAGTTCTTAAGTGGACATATGAGCATGTTTATTCTCTCAATGTTATTAAAACTTACGAACTCTAATCTAAAGGGGAATAAGTATAATGGACTCCAAGAGGTGCTGTCAGAGTGAGATAGCTAGGGATAACCAAAGACCACCTTGTTAGGAAAGGATCCTGGGATATATATAATGTCCCATATTTGCAGCATTTCTCTTACTAATATTGCCTTTGTATTCCTAGTAAAATATTTGGTCATGAAATATTAAACTTGTGACACATAACTCTATTCAATAATGTAAGATTCTTGCAGTGGCAGTCACAACTGTTATTGGTCCCCACACACTACAGTGGGGACTACACTGCAAAGATTACTTTAATCTTTCATCGGTAAAAATAGTGGCTAATACATAATGACCCCTTCATTATGGGCCAGGTACCATGTCAAGGACTTTTCAAGCAACACTGACTTTGAGGCATCACAATCCTATTTGATGCATCACAATACTATTGTTGTACCCATTTCAAAGATTGAGCAGTGCCTCACAGCATCAGAATTCAACTCTGGCAAGATTTTTAAGGTTATTTTATTGCATTTGGAACAAACTCTGGGTTGGCTCAACCAAAGGTATATTTCAAGACTTGTCTATTTAACACAAAATCCTAGCAATCATGAATAAGTAAAATGCCATTATCCTCATGCCCAGCAGATGAGGGAAGTTTTGGAAAGCGGCTTCCACCTCTTTAGATGCTGGCCAACAGAACTCAGTTTCTGTTGAACAGAGACAAAAAAGGGATCGGTGGTGTTCAAAACATCTCAGCCAAAGGAGGACTGAGAATGGGCATACACAGAGCCCACAGGTCTCTTTTGTTTCAAACTCATGCTCCTTGGAGTCCATTCAGCAAATATGGATTGAAATGGTTTCTGAAAATGCAAACAGATTCTACTGGGCTTAGAATGAAAACTTTTCCATCCTACAAGAAATTGCAAAGCTTGGGGCTGGGGTTGTGCCTCAACACTTACCTCACACATGTGAGGCACTGGGTTTGATCCTCAGCGCCACATAAAAATAAATAAATAAAATAAAGGTATTGCATCCATCTACAACTAAAAAACAAATTTTAAAAAAAACTTTTAAAAAATTGCATATCTTCACTGTGGCTTGCAAGGGGGTGTCTGCTGGGCACCTGCTTACCTCTCTAGCCTCATTTCATGCTGTGACTCATTCTTACCATAGACTCCAGGCGCATGGTCCTCCTTCTGCTTCTTCAATGGACCAAGGTAGATCCCACCTCAAGGTCTTTCCCCTTGATGTCCCCTTGATGTCAAAGGCACTCTTCCTCTGCCTTTGGCAAGCCACACTGCTTCTCCCTATCCAGAGCTTGAGTCACCTATAACCTTCTAGAGACCTCTTCCTTCTCAGAGACATGCCATCCCAAGCTCCCTCCCAGGCTCTCTGTCTATCTCCGTGTGTCTCTGTAGCCGTCACTCTCTCTCCACACACACTCCAAGGCACCCACTGATATTCTCATCACATCGACATGTTTCATATTCTCAGTAAAGCTTGTCACTGTCTCCAATTATCTTTTGTATCCATTTATGTACTCATCTACTCTGAACCGCTCTGTGTACAGATCTATCTTCGGCAAATATATACCTGGAACATAGTATGAGCTTCATCAATATTTGTTGAATGAATAAACGGCTTTCTAAAATGTACAACGGTCTCAGGGATCTGACATGAAACTTGATAAAAAGGGGATAATGAATAACAACCCCTAACTACCAGAAAAATCCTAAGTATAGGCCATGAAATTAAAACTTTGGAGGAGGTAGAAGAGAGGTGGTGTGGAAATTTCTGCATGAGCTCCAATTGGGAAAAGCAAACAAGGTTCCGCTAAAATTCTTTCTTCTAAATATCTCTTTGCCTCCAGGGTTTGGTCAAAGTAAATAATGGTGAACTTAGGAAAAGAACTCTATTATTTTAATATGAAGAAGCAGAAATAGAAACTCAAATAATTTGACCAAAAAAAAAAAAAAACACCCCCCAAAACTAGTAAGGAGTCAATAAGGAGTCAATAAAACATATGTTTTCTATTTTAAGATGTATTTTGATCATCAATAAGATCAAATTGATTGTGCTCTGGTTGGCAAAAGTAGAAAGCATTGAGAATAGTAGAAAGCAAGGAAAGATACCCCACCCCACTCATAAAGAACCAAGCTCCCAAATTTATGCACGTGTCCTCCAGGTTGGTTTTCTCTGGCTTATTTTAGTTTCTCAGAGCAGAATTTGGGCTGATATTTGAGCCCAAAGATGGCAAGCCCAGCTCAGGGTTGCTGCTAGAGGTGGCTTGGCTGTGAGAAGGCCCATCTCTGCCCACTTTTAAATAATGCTTGAAGCAGCTCCCTTTTCAGATGTGATTTCTCTTTTAATCACTTTCAGACCTTGCAGGGAAACTCTAAAAAGAGACATCTTTAGTTTGACTTTGAAGTAAGTTGTTTGTTTTGAAAGGCTAGCTGCAAATTAGCAGAAATTTTAATGGTGGATGTTTCTCAGGATGATTTGTGCTTGGTGGTCTGTGTGGTTGCTTGGCAGAGTGAGAATCAATGCTCTGGGTCTAAAACTCTGATCCTTCCACCGATCTAAGGAGCGGGGACCCCAGCAGCAGTGTGGGTGCTACTCCTGTCTCCAACTGAGTTCCAACCATACTTTGTCCTGGAAAACCCCCGAAATACATTTGGCCCTGGGCACTTTTTCCCCTTGATTTTTAATCTTGAGAGCAATTTAAAGAAAATTTAATCCATATGTTTCTGATTCATTTAAATCACAAAAACATTGGGTTTTGAGAGTTATTTGATGTCAAAAATGCCTTTTGAGATTTTTTTTTTTCTTTTAATAAACTTTCCAAGTCTTATTGCTTTAAAGACACATACTCACGTTTTGCCAAGGGTGAACAGATTCAGGCTTCAAGGATTTGGATTGAATTTGAAATTCTGAACTCATAAATTATGACCACGTTAAGATAAAGTCTGTGTCTACACAGTACCCAAGCAGCCCCATAGGAAGCCAGAATTTTAGGTTGTCATCCAGATGTTGCACAACTTCTCCTGCATGGTGAAACATCAGCGAAACACCAGGGTGGTTTACTAACTTTCCCCCTCGTTACTCAGATGTCTGCTGTCCCAGAATTAAGGACCTGGGCAGCAGCTGTCCATCCTGGCACACGGTGAGGAGTTTATTTTACAAGAATCTCTATGCAGATGTGGAGCACAATGTCTACCGGGTGGGAGGAGGAAGGACAGAAAAGCAGGTTATGCTAGTAAATTGCAAACTCCGGAGGGCAGAGGAAAGAAGCATCCACAGGTGTCTGAACAGTCCTCAAGGACAGTGAGGAAGGTGGCTGAGTGCTCCCGTAACAGATTTGCAATATTTTTCTTCTCAGAAGGAATATGTGGTAATGTGGAAAGGCAAAAGCAATGAGGAAGGGTTTTGCAATTGCAATTTTGGAATGGCCCATGTTGGGATACTAATAGCTGTATGGATTTTTAAAGAATGAAAATTTTTGAAAAATTTAAAATTAAGAAAAGAAAGGATTTCATGATACTTTCTCCCAATAGGGAGAAGATTTGGGAGTGACTCACATATAACAAAGGCAATTTCAGGTCCTTCATGAGATGAAGAAAACATAATAATTTTTATATATAGGTATTTCATGAGATCAAAAGAACAATAATAATTGAAGCAATGATATACTAACCTATAAGCTTATATAGATCTTTCATGGTCTATATATTATTCAGTGATAATAAGAAAAAGAAGAAGAAGAAGAAGAAACCTAACTCATGGGTGAAGTATAATAAGTACATGCTGCTCTAAGAACTTTTTTAGATGTTTACATTTAATACTCGGACAATCTATGAGGTGCATACTGCTCTTTCTATAAAGAGGACCATTTACTTCATGGCCACCAAGAACAAACAACAAGTTATACTCTCAACAAAAGCAGATAGACAAATGGTCCTCAATCGGTGATGACTCTTGCATCCAAGAGGATACCTGGCAATGTATGCAGACATTTTGACTGACACAGTTGGGGGTGGGCAGTGTCCCTGCATCTAGTAAGTAACTGCTGCTAAACATCTTACTTTGTACAAGGCCCTGATAACAAAACAATTAACCAGCCCCAAATGTCATTACTGCTGAGATCCAGAAGGAAGCCTGAGATGGACAAGAGAACTGTGAAAGCTCTTGACATTCAAGTTCTAAGCTCTTGGCTGACAACTTTAAGCAGATTGGAATTGCAAAGCTTTTCAACACCTGGAACACTGCAAGTTAAGGAAAGTGAAATTGTACTTGAGCAGTGATACCAAACGTGAACAGCACACATCAGAACCGCCTGAAACAATAGTTAAAATGTGGATTTCCCTAGAGCCTGCCTGTGATCCAGAGGGTCTGGAAGGGCTTAAGACCCTGCATTTCTAACAAGTGCTTGGAAGATGTTGACGCCGCCGGTCTACTGACCACATTCTGAGAATCACTGTCTTCGGGCAGGAGGGCTGGGATATGAAATCTGAAAAAATATATTTTCTAATATTTAGCCCCAGAATTTTAAAAAATGTGATGAACCACTACCCCCAAAATGGGTTTCTGCCCTAGTAAAACCTACAGCATGAAGCTGTGGCATAAAGAAGCAGAGTAGAATATGTGTTCTTTACAAGCACCTCACTCTGCCCTAAAGAGAAGAGGGAAATGGCTGACCTGTGCATCTCAAGTCCTACTCCCAAATTCCCCACAGGGAAGGTTGTCAAGGGAGGAGAAAAGCTTGTATAGAGGAGTGAAAGGGAGCAGAACAGGCCAGTTAGCTCTCCCTCCTGGGATAAGACTTCAATACTGGGTAAGAACTACCCCTGTGATGCCTAATCTAAACTGTCAACTTGATTGGATTAAGAGATGCCTGAGATGAAGAGGATTCTGGGTGTGTCAGTGAGGATGTCTCCAGGAATGATTGGCATGTGGGACAGCAAACTGAGGGGAAGACCCTCCCTAAATATGGGCAGCACAGTCCAAAAGTGTGGGGCCTGGACGGATCAAAAAGTTGGAAGAACAAGGAAGCAGCTGCTCATCTTGAGCAGCTTCTTGATTGCTACTGCGATCACCTGAGGACATCAGACACCAGCCCCTTTCCGCTTCCAAAGTGGACTCTAACTAGTGCCTCTCCAGGGAGTTCCCAGGCCTTCAGTTTGGGGATGGGGTTGCATCATTGGTCTCCTTGTTCCTAGGCTCCAGCTTCTTGAACTGAGCAGCTACTGGTTCCTCCAGCTCTCCAGCTGCAGATGACCTTTGGGGACTATCCAGCTTCTGGTCATGTAAGCCAATCTAATAAATCTCCTTACCTTTTTCATAATCATATAGAAGCCTGCTGGTTCTGTTCCGATAGAGAACTATGACTAATAGAATCCTCCCAAAGAACAAGTCAGGCCTCTCTTTATTCCTCAGAAATGTTCTTCCTGGCCACAGAACTCAAAGTTGGTCCTCTCCCCCTCCCTCAGCACCTCCCTACCAACTCAGCCAGCCACATTTTCTGTAGCAGATATTATTATCTGAAGCCCTGTCTTTCATGTTCTACGGTCTTCTCCCTTTCATCCCACACACAAAATTCATGCAGATAACAGACTTCTTATCTCTCTACCACTATGGCATCTCCAGCTCCCAGACGAATACCTGAAACAGAGAAGGCGCTCTATAAATGTCTAAGTAAAGTTTCCTCTCCAGGCCTCCGCTCTCTCTCCTAACATCCTGTGTTCTCCCTTCTCCTCTTGGCTCCAATCTTTGTTCTTTTCTTCCCCTTTCACCATAGAGTCCTCACATGCCAAGGTTGACTGATGTGCTTCTCTGAGAGTTCACAAAACCATAAGGACCTGGGATGGACAATTCTTTGGAGCTCATCTTACCCATCATATACCATCAAACCAGCCTGGAAGAAAAGAAAGCCCATGCACTAACCTGGGACACCCAGAAATGACAGCAATCATAGAAACCACACAATGAAACCATAATACTACCTGATACTTTCGGAGTCTTTGCAACTCATCTGGTTCCCACAACAACCCAATGAGTTAAATGCAATTATTTTCCTTAGAGGAAGAAATTGGGGCTCAGAGAGTTTCGAGAACTCTCCCAAGGATAAGTCACTTTTTACATGGAAAACTTGAATTTTCAGTTCAGGCATCTAATTCCAAGGTCTGTGTTCTTAGCCAAAATTGGAGATCAATAAATAGTTGCTGATTGATTGATTGATTGGTTGACTCAAGCAGAATTCCAGGTTGAGGGTTGTCACCATCTGTACTCATCTGTCATTAGGTTGCCATGAGAGATGAAGATTATTTGTCTTTCTGGAGCCAGTTCTTGTCACTGATCTTTCAGTAAAACTCCTGTCTAACCTGTCATATTAATGTTATTTTTGCCACTTTAAAAGTTAACTGAGTAACAAAGAAGTACTTGATTCTAATTGCAACAAAAAAAGAGTCTATCTCCTTGGAATACTGTGCATTCCGCAACTTTCGGTGCCTAAAGCAAGTTTCCAATGGAAAGAAAAAGACAACTAAATCCAGACACATAGACATCTTTTTATACTTAAATTCTTTTTTAACTGATACATAAAAACATAAAAAAAAATTGTTTTTCATGTTTATGGAGTGCTATGTGGTACATGCATGTATTGTGTCATGTTTAAATCAGGTTAAACATATCCATCTTCTCAAACATTTTTCATTTCTTTATGATGAAAATGTTTTAAAATCTTTTCTTCTGGCTTTTTGAAATGTACAGCATATTATCTTTATCTATAGCCACTCTAATGTCACAGCAAAACTACTTATTTCTCTATGCCAATGCACATCCATGAGCCTTTTCCTGACCCTCTTCCCCCTACTCTCCTGAGCCTCTGGTAACCACCATTCTACTCTCAACTTCTATGAGATCAACATTTTCAGATTCTACACAGGAGTGAGATCAGATGGTATTTGTTTTCTGTGCCAAGCTTATTTCACTTAACATAATGATTTCCATTTTTATCCATGTTGTCACCAATGGCAAGATTTCATTCTTGTTTATATGGCTGAGGAGTATTCCACAGCATGTATGTACCACAAGTACCCTAACCTTTGATCAGCTGATGGACACCTAGGTTGTTTGCACTTTGTGGCTACAGAGAATAATGCTGAGGTAAACATGAGAGTGCAGATGCCACTTCTATCACTTCTTTCAACCTCTTTCATTTCTTTTGGATACCTACCTAGTGGTGGGATTGCTGGATTATATGGTAGTTCTATTTTTAATTCTTTGAGGAACCTCCCTACTGTTTTCCAAATCTATATTTGTTCAAATTCCTACCAACAGTGTTAGCATTCTCTTTTCTCCACATTCTCACTACCACTGTTTTTTTGTTGTTGTTGTTTGTTTTTTTTTGTTTTTTTTTGTTTTGTTTTGTTTTTTATAATAGCCTATACCTTGGCTATACCTCATGGTGGCTGTAATTTGAATTTCCCTGATGACCGGTGATGTTGAATATTTTTTCATATATCTGTTGGCCATGTTCAGTCATTAGAAAGATGTTTATTTAGGTCAGTTGCCCATTTTTTTTTAAATCAGTTTATTTGCTATTGAATTTTCCTTATACACACTGAATATTTCCCCCTTGTCTATTATATAGTTTGAAAATATTGTTTCCCCTTCTGTAGGCTATATCTTCACTCTGCTGTTTCCTTTTCTGTGCAAAAGCTTTTTAGTTTGATGTAATTTTATTGGACCACTTTTTGCTTTTGTTTTCTATCCTTTGGGAATATTGTCAAAAAAAAAAAAAATCCTTGCCTATTCCAATGTCCTGAAGCATTTCACTTACTGTCTTCGTCTAATGGTTTAGAGTTTTGCTGTTGTTGTTGTATCTTACATTTAACTCCTTAATCCATTTTGAGTTGGGTTTTCAAACTAGTGAAAAATGGAATCCAGTTTCATTCTTCTGCACATGGCTATCCACTTTTCCCAGCACCATTTATGAAATTGGATGTTCTTACCAACTTAGGTGAAAGTCAGTTAGCTAGAGATATAGGATTGACTAGGTTCTCCAATCAGTTCTCCTGGTCTGTGTGTGAATCTTCATGCCAGTATCATGCTGTTGGATTATTCCAGGGTTATAGTATGTTTTAAAGTCAGGGTACATGATGCCTTTTGCTTTGTTTAGTTTATTGTTGTTGTTAGCTAAAAATTGCTTTGGGTATTATAGGTAGAGTTCCATACAGATTTTAAACTTTAAGTATTCTAGTTCTGTGATGAATATTAACAGGGCCACATTGTCTAATGGATAAGGTGGACATATAGTTATCTTCAGACATGTAGGAGTCTTTGCCCATGTAGCTCCCCAGGGAATCATAAAGCAAAAAGACAGGTTTAGTGAGAAAATTAATTTTATTCTTTGACATTTTGTCTAGATTTTCCAGAAGCTCTGTAACCTTATAAACTAGGATTCTGGATTATGGCCAAGGTGAGGTTGACCTCTAGGTAAAAGCAGGAGCAAAGCTAGCTTCCATATGGCTTTAAAGACCCCGGGGTAGTTTACCTAACATGATTTTAGAGGATAAAATATTCTTCTTTAAAATAGAAAGGCTCTAGTGGGTGGGGAATGGCAGTCAGCAACCTAACCCCAACTTGTCTTATCTGCTTCCCGGGCACTTCTTGTTCAGAGATCTTTCCTGGATCCATGGGTACCCCCACTGTTTCTCACTGTTGTGACCTGCTCACATGCTTCCTTTCTTTATTTCAAAACAATCTTTTTCATGCTATTTTCTGCTTAGCCCACCAGCTAGAAAGACAGTGTTAGGTGCCATTTCTGTAATTAATTTTATAAAATATTAAGTACAGTGCCTGAATATTCTTAGATGTTTTAATCCTCTCTATTCTGTTTCTCTACCACTGTTCTTCCAGCTGCCCACTGCATGATCTCACCCATTCTTACTCTTTGACTTTCATTAAGGTTTTGAGAATTTCCAGATCCCCATCTCCAGCAGGGATCACCGTGGTGAGACACAGTGCCCAACGTGTGCCAGCTGAGGTCTCAAATGCAGCACTGCATCACACTCCTCCAAATCTGCCTTCCATACTTCCCCTCCTCCTCAGTTCTCTGAGTCAGCCAGGGGAACCAATATTTGTCCAACCCCTTGAGCCAAATTCTGAGAATCACCCCAATTTTTCTTTGCATTCCCCTAATCAGTTCCGAGGCCTTGTTGACATTCCCTCACCATCTCCCAAGCTCCTTCCTCATCTCCACCTTATCACCATCACCTCACAAGAGACTCCCATCATCTCTTCCCTGGACCACTACAGTCAGGTCCCAGCTGACCTTCTTGACCTCAGTTCTGTCCTTCCTCTTTAGCCCTACCCTCAATATAGCTACCACAGCATTTTACCTGAAATGATTCTTACCTTGATATTTGGCAGTCTAAAAGCTCTCCATTGATTCCTACCTTTTAAATCACAAATCCCAAGCTTCTCATATAGCCCACTGTGCAATGCTTTCCATGATTCCAGGCCTCTCCATTCCCAGATTCCTGCTTATAAACTATAAGCTCCAGCAATACTGAACTTCCTGGAGTTTTCTGGACGCTCCACAGTATGCAAGCATCAGTGTCTTTGCTTATACTGTACCCCTCTGTCCCTTTTATCCTTGGTTACCATGACACTTTTGGATTTGAGGTTTAAAGTCACCTCTTCCTAGAAGCTTCCTTGCTATACATTCCCACCAATTTAGGTTAAATGATCCACGTCTGATCTCTTACTGTATTCTATGCTTTTCCGAATCCCAGCCTTCTCCATAGGGCATAATAATTTCCTATCCACTTATTATTTCCAAAATATAATGAGATTCCACAAAGCAAGGAATGTATATTTATTTATATGTCCCCAGGCCTCACATAATTGCCTCATGGTCAAGGGCATGACTTTTGGAACCAGGAAAACCATGATTTTGCTACTAACATATCACATTGGAAATGGGCTTTGCTTCTATGGACTTCAGATTCCATATGGGGATAAAAATGGTGCTTAGCTCATTGTGTTATTGTAGAGTCCAATGAGAATTGTATATAACATAATTTACACAGTGCCTGGAACATGGTAAACATTATATAGGAAATATTCAATAAATTATCATTATTATTGTTGCATAAACATTTTGAATGGGATAAGTCTATTTATAGAAGTAAATGTCTTTCATGAGTGACAAGGGCCCTACTATTTTTGCACACCAACCAGAAACCCCTCATGTCTTAAGAGACCATTCTGATCCTCCTGGGGGAAATGGAACAGAGAATGAAACCCCATTAAAGTTCCTGATCCTATCTACCTTCTGCTAAGACACCTTCCCAGCTCCTCCAGCTAGAATCATAACCTTGACATTTACGCTCCCTTCTCAGCTTTGTTTTCTCCACTATACTTATTGCCACCTAAAATTATATTATATATTTAATTGTTAACATTTATTATCTGCCTCCTCAGCTAGAATGTCCATAAAAGCAAAGGCTTTGTCTCATTGTCTTCCATTCCCTACAATCCACAATAAATAGGGCCTGGTATACAGTGGGTACTCAATCCTTGAGCAAACAAACACATCAACATATGTTAGAATTGGGTTTATGATTGTGGGCCTCTTTAAAAAGTATCACTACTCCAAAGAGCTGCGTTCACGTGGGTTGTGCCTATTGGTACAAATCATATTAAACTTTAAAACCAAAATGCACACCCACACATCTTCCTTGCCATTGCACCAGGGCATGTAAAATAGCCTTTGCAAACTCCACTCTGTGCTTGTAAAATAAAGAACATCAATAGGTAAAACAACACCTTTGTCTCATCCGGAAGAAGGTTTTGACAACATGGACTTCCGAGAGTGTAGTCCACGCTTTGAGAATTGTTGGAGTCAGCAGCCCAGAAGAAGAGAGAACTTTTTAGACTGAATTGTTGGAGGAGAGCCATTGTGCGGACCCCTCTGCAGGTTTGCTGGCCACTCACAGCAGGAAGAGCCACTTCTGAGTAGAGCACCCAGAAGCAGCCAGCTCTGAGCACTGTGTCCCTTCCAGACTGCCAACGCACAACAAGCAAGGATTTGTTCTGAGCAGGCAGGAAGCTGAACATGGAGGAAAGATTCACTGTCTCAGGAAAGCAGCTGGGCAGGTCTGAGAGGTGCATGGTGAAGCTTGCGCACCCAGGAGAGGTGTCTGCACGGAGAGCCACAGTGGGAATGAACAGAGCTCATCTGGAGGGCACTGGGATAATCAAATCCATAGCCTGGACCCTTAGTGCCCCACAGAGGTCCATGTGTGGAAGGATTGGTCCTGGGGTGGCACTTTCAGAAGGTGGCAGAATATGCAAGAACTGGACCTCTCAAAGACCTTGTGAAGGTCTTTAGGTCATTTGGGGGTACCCTTGGTGAGGACTATGGGAGTCTGATCCTTTCTCTCTGCTTTGTTTCTGACTTGTGGTGAGTGGATCTGCTCTGCCATGTGCTCCCTCCATGATGCGCTGACTTGCCATGGCCCAAAGTAACAGGGCTAAGTCATGGACTGACCCTCCAAAACTGTGAGCCCAAATAAACTTCCCCTTTTTATAACTTTGCTATCTCTGGTACTTCGTTATAGTAAAAGAAAGCTGACTAACACACTCTCATACGATTGGGAAAATAAAGGGGTCCAATGGGCATTCCCAGTGATCCCAAGGGGGCAGACTAAGGATCAAAGGACTTACCTATTTACTGCCCTTCATATTTCCACTGGACATTCTGGGAAGATGGCTGCTCGACCTTTCTTTCCAGATTTTCAGTTAGGTTGGCTCAGAACAACTGAACTGGCCAAAGTATGGAATTCAGAGAGGGAACCTGAGCACACGGAGGGCTTGAGATTCTGTGGGAAAGACAGTGGGATGAGGAGAAAGGGTAAGACGGGGTTAAGACAGGCAGAGTACGAACCTTCCAGAACCAGACCGTACATAGAATTCCCATTTCTATGGATGCAGAGTGAATTCATCCCCACGAGACGATGAAGAAACATCCTTCCTTCTTAAAGTGACTCAGTAACATGAGAGGGGGCCTGGGAACAGCTGTTCCTGTTGAGGCAGAGTCAGAACAAGGGAAGAAAAACTAACTTTGATAGGAAAATAGTGTTCCCTCTCAAAGAGATGTGATTGAGGAGGAACTGTTTTTTTAGAATTTTAAAATTTAGACTAGACATGGTGATATATGACTTTAAAACTCCAGCCATCCTGCAGACTGAGGCAGGAGGATTGCCAAGTTCAAGGGCAGCCTGAAAACTTAGTGAGACCCTGTCTCAAAAGATAAAAAAGGGAGAAATGTAATTCAGTAATAAAGCCTCCCCAGGTTCAATCTCCAGTACTGCACACACAAAAAAAAAAAAAATTAATAAAAATAGAAATAAAAATTTAGTAGAAGATTTAGAAATGTAAAAAGCCACTCCTGAGGCCTGAGTTAGTGTTTAGTAAGACCACTTAGAAGAAAAATCTTATAAATCATTGCAAACATAAATACAAATGCTTTAGAACTTAAATGGGCCAGGCATGGCGGCACACGCCTGTAATCCCAGGCGGAGGCATTAGGATCCCAAGTTCAAAGCCAGCTTCAGCAACTTAGCTAGGCCCTAGGCAACTTAGTGTGACCTTGTCTCAAAATAAAAAATAAAAAGAGTCAGGGATGCAGCTCAGTGGTCAAGTACTCCTGGGTTCATTCCTTGGTAGCAAGAAAAAAAAAGTTCAAGGATGAACCAATAAGATATTTTGGATAAATATAGAGAGTCTTCATAAGTAATCAAAACAGGAGAGAAAGAATAATAAAAATAGAAGAAAACCGAATTGGAGCCCATGCTGATCTAGTCTTCAGACTGAAAGGGTTCACCGAGCCCCAGGCAGAGCTAATAAAAAAAGACATGTACTCGGGGTATCTTGTGAAATTCTCAAACTTCAAAGGTAAAGAGAGATCCTTACAAGTTTTCAGAAAGAAAACAAGATTTTTAAACGATTTTTACCCACAGGCCTCAGGCTGGAAGAGCTTGGGGGAGCAAATGTTAAACATTTAACTAACTATAACCAGAGCTGGCTGGGAACAGGGCTAAAGGAGCAGACGGATAAGGTTAGGGAAGCAGAAGGAGCAGGGAGTTGCACAAGAAGCATGGCTGGCGGCCGAGTTCACCTGTGCTCACAGGAGGGCAACAGAACCTTCAGGCAGCTCTTCACGGCAGCGTGTGCCCTGCGGGTCACGGATCCCCACCTGAGGCTCACTGCTGGGGGAGCCTCACCTCTGCTTTTCATGCATGCATAGCATTCACTTTTCCACCCAACTCACGTTGGTTGAGTAACTACTATGTCCCAGGCATTGGGACTAAGCTCTAGGGTTGGAGCTGGGAACAGACAGGTTTCTGCCTTTATGTGATTTATTTTAGTAGAAAAGATAGACAAGCCAGTGGATAGATGAGCAGACGAGATAATCAATAAATGAAATCCATGTTAAATAGAAATAAGCAACCGGAGAGCGAAGACAGGGCTAATGATCCAGACTGTGGTGGTCACGGAAGGAAGGCTACATGGTGTACAACCAGAGAAATAAAGAGTTGTGCTGCAATTGTGTACAGTGAATCAAAATGCATTCCGCTGTCACACAGACCTAATTAGAACAAACAAATAAATAAATCTAAAAACACTACTGAGAAAAAGATATAAAAATAAACACACACACACACACACACACACACACACACACACACAAAGAATGAATCAGGGAAGGAACTGGCAAGGATCGAAGGCCAGCCCACGGAACAGCAACGGGGAAAGGCCAGAGGCACAGAAGGTTGTGGTGTGTTTTAGAACATGAAGAAGATGGTTGTGGTTAGAAATCAAAGGGGAGGGACAGGGAACTGTGGAATCACAGACTTAGGAGGCTGAGGCAGGAGGATCGCCAGTTCAAAAAGAGCCTCAGCAACTTAATGAGGCCCTGTCCCAAACTAAAGTATTTTTTATAAAGGGCTGAGGATGTGGCTCAGTGGTTCCATTCCCTGGGTTGAATCCCCTGTTCCTGGAGAAGAAAAGACAAAGCAATCAGAGGGGAGGGTAGAAGACCAGGAAGAGAAGGATGGCAGCATGGGATCCAAGCTGCACAGGGCCAGCCCTTGGAAGGCTGGCCAAGGAGGTATCTGTCCTGAGCGCCCTGTCCTGAATGAGGTCCAGGACTTGGGGGGAGGGAAGCTCAGAAGTGGGGGTGGAGGGCTGCCTGTGGTGCCTGTCACACCTGGTGGGCTGAGGAAGCTGTCATTATGGAGCATTAGCATAAGAAAGGGAGGCTCCCTGTGTTTGGGCTTGTCACCCTGCAGTGACAGGGTGCACAAATGTGGGCAGGCAGGGGGAACAGAGGCCTTCAGCGTCTGCACTGACAATGTTGGGTACCACAGCTGTCACTCTGCCGGGGCTGGCCCGCCCCCACTACCCACGCTGCCATTAGAAACAGCAGCTACTCGCCCACTGCTTTTATTTCCACACAATGTGTCAATAGTCACTTGGCAGGTCTTTCCTGAGAGACGGGGTGGCAGCACACCTACCTGCTCGTTGGGGCAGAAGAGGATGCAGGCATCCACCTCCTTCCCCTCCGCCCCAGGATTCAGGAGTCTGCCATAGGCTGGGATGGAAGAGTTTCCTTGACCTCAGCCCCCACTTCCTTGAATACCTACTGAGACTAAAAGGAGTTAAAAAGGACCAACAATAAAGCAAGAAATGGGTTATTTATAAAGGAGATTCACAAAGAGTTCAAGAAATCAGGTTGTGGGGGTTTTTTTGGGGGGAGGGGTGCTTTTTTATGTCAAGACCTCCCTTTGCGTCTGGTCCAGCCTTCTGTTACAAATAGGAAACTGGACAAGATTGTAGCATTCCATGAACCTGGAAAAGTATAGAACAGAATAAAGATAGTTAGGGAGAACCAATATCTACTGGGGGTTCACTATAACCAAACATAGCAACAGTACCAAATGGACGGCTGTACCAACCCTGCTAGAACTCTCTGATATTGATAGGATGCTTGCAAGGAGCTGGACACTAGACTCTGTGTTAAAACTCTGATTCTCCCAAAACCTTTGCAGGGAAACACAGGCCCAGGGAAGGTAAAGAACCAACCCTGAGTTCACGGTGAGTTCAGAGTAGGGCCATGAGCTTTGGTTGCCTGAATGCACAGCCTGACTTCTCATTATCATCCTCAGGATGACCCAGTGAGCTAGGAGTTAAGGATTCAGAAACAGATCAAGTAAGGTTTGCAGCCAGTGCCAGGATTCAAACCAGACCTTGCTCTTTCACTTTTCTTCTTGGTTTTAGAACAGCTGCTAAGACTCGCGCTTCGCTGGGGCCGGCTTCGCATTGGGATCCTGTGTTGCTGCTTCCAGATGTTTGACACCAAGCAGACTTCAGCTGCCAGAGTGAAGCAAGATGCAAGTGCAGGCAGGAAGTGGGGCTCCAGCTCCCACAGACCTGCCTCCAACCCTTCTCCACACCCTCCCATTTTTTCCTGAGGATCACTGTCCTCTCGATTGTAAGACAAGGGCATTGAGGTGTAGAGAGAGGACACACAATTTTGTGCTTGCAAAATTCAGAGTGGCAAAGCTAGAAGGCCCAGCGGGACCACCCAATGCTCCCCCCTCATTTTACAGCTGAGGAAACAAGACCCCAAGGTTAAGTAACTGCCCCAAGGTCACACAACCCATTAACGGCAGAGCCCAGATGGGAATCCCCAGACCCAAGTTTTGGGCCTGAAGGAGCAAGCCAAGTGGAAAAACAGATGCAAATGCTTGCCTATGCCTCTGGGAGCTGGAGTCTGGGTGGCATCCATGGAAACCATTCTCCAAGGCTCCGCCTCGTGCCTGGCTTGGGCCTGCTGCCTGGCTGCCCCACCCTGCCCAGTGTAGGCACATACGGGCACTCTTTAAAAAGCTGCTGCTACTGCTGCTCAGGTGTCCTCAAGCTGATGTGCAGAGGATTACAGTGATCACACCTTATAAATATGCTCAGTTCCTTCGTTGTATTAACGGCACAGCATGAAGCTGCTCGGTGCAGACACAGAGCAATAAGCCTGAATCCTACCCTCCATCCAAAAGCTTGATGGCATTAAGGAACAGGTTGCCAAGTACACAGCAACATGCTCTTATTAAACCCTTTTTGCTTCTAGTTCTAGGCCTCCTAGAATTATAGTCCCTAAGATAAGCTTTCCCAAGAAGACTCAAGTCCCCTTAAGGTTAACCATATTGCCCATAAAGAGAAGTTTGGAAAAATAGAGGGGTGGGGGAGATGATAACAAATTCACCCTTGTATTGTAGCTTCTTATGAACTTTTTTTTTTCTCCTTCTTACCAGTCTGGGAGATCTTGAAGGTAAGATTGTCTCATTGATTGCTACCATTCCTCTGTGCTCACAGAGAACGCTGCACACAGAAGACATTCAATAAATATTTGTTTTATGATAGAGCTGAGATCCAAATAAAGACTGCTCAAACAGAAAGCTCCATTTTGTCAAGTAGTTAGCTCAGCAGCAGGCAGGACAGTGAGATAAGGGTAAAGTACATGTCCAGAAAGTGCCCCCTGCTCAAAGGAGCTACCTGGGCACATGGGTGTACAATACAATGAGATTTCAAAAGATCCTGATTGGTTGCTCAAAGCACTCAGCTAGACTAACAAGGCAAATGCTCATGTCCTCACGCCTGCTCACCACGGGACTCATTCTCAGGCCAGATCCTGCTTTCCCAGTTCAGCAAACAGCACAGAAGTCCCTTCTCCAGAAGGTTCTGTTCTGGTGCAGTTCTGATTGGGTTAAAGTACAAAAGTCATCTACTAATCCATGTGGGTTCTCACCAGGGAATGGAGTCTGGAAGTAGACTTGTTGCCATAAAAACTTTGTGGTGAGCTACTATTATGAGCTGGCCATTTTCTTGGCCCCCCAAATCCATTATTTGCCATTCTTCACCCTGCTCTTAGTTCCGGTGTACTGACCTTTGTGGACAGCCCCAGTGGGACCTCTTATCTTCTGACTCACAGTGGGAGTCGGTCAATGGAAGGGCAGCAGAGGTGGCCAGAGGGTGGGAGAAGAGTGAGATAACCATACTTGCACCCCCAGATCCTCCCTGCTGACCTTTGCTAGCACCCACTTTTCTCTAACTACAGTCCCAATTACTGTCATTTGCCCTTCCCACAGCTATGGCTTTCCTGGTGACATCTACCAGCAGCACTCTCTCCCAGCCTCTTCAGCCTAGGGATCGCAGTTCCCCCACCTTCCTCCCCACTGACTGCCACACCCCAGCTGTTTCACCATCCCCTTTGGGCTCGCCTTACCCTGCCCACATGCCTATGAACAGTTCCTTAAACTCTACCCTACTACTCCATTTGACTCTGCCATCTGTTTCCCATCAGGACCTCAACTATGCACAGTGGGGTGACAGAGTAGTAGCCATTATTTTTCACTCCATCATGCTTACACGTTCCACATAACAGATTATTTTAAATTTCTTCATTTTCCTACTGGACATAGAATTTTATCCTGTACCCTTCACCCACCACACTTTGGCCCTCTTCTCCATCAGAGAGTCCTAGCGGGGGAGGTCCCAGCTGCTGATTTCCTCAGACCATGATGCAGCCCTTGGCTGACCTCAGCCATTGCCCAATGCTTGTGCTTCCTAGTGCTTTTCCCACAGGGTTGGAGTTCTTTGGAACAGACACCTTCACACTATGGATCTTATTATCCATGAACATAATAAATCTCCCTCCTAGATTTACTTTTATGACCTTCAATAAATTATTCTAACTTTTTCTAAAATATTGCACATAGTATTCCTACACCATTTGTCGTTTTGCTGCTATTATAAATAATATGTATTTTATATCATGGTTTCTAATTGTTCATGATACATATAAATCTAAATTTTTCATACATTGGTTTCATATGCAACAAACTCACTGAGCTCTCTTATTAATTGTAATAAGTAAATTATTTTAGAGTTTCTACTTGAACATTCATACTGTTTGAAAAGAATGATCTTTATGTTTATTCCTTCTCAAGCCTCATACCTTTTATTCCTTTACATTGTATTATTATACTGGTTGAAGTTTCCAACATAATGCTGGACAAAAGTAATAACAGGTATCCATGGCTTTTCCTTGGTCTTAAAGAGGATTTCCTTTAAGGGAGTGTTTGCAGGGAGTGCATAATGTAATTTGTTACATTAACTGTATTACTTGCTGTCATTTTACAGAAGATTCTATTTATCAGGTTAGGAAATTATTTTCCTGACTAACTAAAAGATGTTTTTAAAAAATCTTAATGCCAAAAGAAAACGTAAATTACTCTATCAAGTTACATTGCTACATTTATTTCATTACAATATATAATTTTTCACTTATTTTATACGTAATGTTTCTCCTTTTTAAATATCTTAATGTAGTGAATTAGATTAATAGACACAAATCAAACATCCTCCTATGCCTAGGATATGATCTTAGTTGGTCAATTTGTCACATTAATATATGCTCTTTACATTCATAGGTGATATAAAGCTTGAAGTCACGCAGAGAATATGATAAATAACTAGAATTAATATCGGAGCATCGTCACCATCAGGTGATTTGATACATATTTGTCAAATGAAGGAACAGAACAAATAAGTTAAAATTGAAAAAAGAATTCTGAAATAAATGGGAAGATGGATAGTATCTAATACAATACAGCAAGATGATAGAAATGTACACACTGATACCTAAGTCAATAAGTCAAAGAACAAAATGGAAACAAGGCTGAAGACAAACAGGGTGAAACATCTCAGAAGGGCAGATGAATGGTATGTTCACTATGAGACACTTCATGAGAAAGCTGAGCAATATATTCAACCTTGGGCTGCATTCACTTTCTCTCCAGCTGGGTGTCTTCTCTTTTGATACTAGTATATTTTGAGACTGTGCCCTCCATGAGATATCCTCTCTATTCACATTTCAAAAGTGCTATTGCTAACGTGCAGGATCAGTTTAGGGTAGACAAAGCATCTGGAAACCATGTCAAAGGAAAATAATAGAAGGACTTATTGCTGTTTGCGGGGAATACCTAAGACTTTCAGGATCGGAAGATCTTTAGGTAGCTTTATCGAAATAATTAGCACCAGCATGCAGAAGAGGAATTAGGTGCAGCTATAGAATTTCAAAGGGTCAATAAGAATACTCAATAGGGAAATTGAATTTGTTTAATATAATGAAAACCTCTCAGAAAAGTGAAGTGCTTGGTAATGAACTGAATCACCTTACACGGTACTGAGTACTTCTCTATTAGATGTGTTATTGCCATTTACCCAGGAGGTTTTATGGAGAAAAGGCATATACACATAGACTCTAATAATGGCTGCTAAGGCCCCTTCAAATTCCAAAATCATGTGAGCTCACAATCAGGTAGTTAGTGGCCTGGATCTAACATGTTACATGTAATGCAGACAAATAAAAATCCCTGATCAACATGGACTTAGTGTAATGCCCTAATAATGGTTTTTAGAATGTTTAATATTTTTGATAACAAAAAGACTGCATCAGATCCAAAAACATAATCTGTCTGCTGAGTTATCACAGTGAAGTTTGACTCCAAACCATTTGCTAGGGCAGAGGTTAAAAACTTTCAGCCCAAGGGATACATTCAGCCCACAGAAATTTTGTTTGGCCTTCACAGTGAGTGTGTGTGTGTGTGTGTGTGTGTGTGTGTATGCACATGAACACTTAAAAATAGGAAATTGCATATAAAAATCCTAACTCCCAGCTTCTCTTGAAAAACATGATGATTTGGCAAGGCTGGGTCAGTATTTCCATCCAGCAGCAATCAGCTCCATTAGACCAGGCACCCATGCTCCAGGGGAGCACTTTCCACCACATTCTGTGGTCTTCCACCTGGACCAAAGCATTCAGTTTCTCTCCCCACCAGAAAGAGATGAATATACAGTCTGAAAGATGTGCAGCAAACAATGAAAACATGAAATGAGAAGTATTTTAGTGGATGTAGATCTTGGTATAGACACATATAGATTTGGCAGCTAACTTCACCTATGGGATTTCAGGAAACAATCTCAGAAGCAGTGGCCTGAAAGTGAAGAATCAGAAGGATTCTGACAGTCAGAGAATTGAAAACAGGGCAATAAGACATGGCAGTCAGAATGAGTTCACAGACACGTAGGAGAGCTGTCTGAGCATTGGTTAAAAGTTCAGTAGAAACAAAGTACAAGCTTCATGCCAAAAGATGGAGGGGAGGAGGTAAACAGGCAGCAGATTGTGAAGAATCTTAAACACAAAGTTTAGGAGTTAGAATTTTTATCTTTTGTTTGATAAGGAGTTATTCAATGACTTGAAGTATGAGAATGACAGTCAGATTTTTTTTTTAATGCCAGCATGGGAATTTCATCTCCAGCCATATTACTAGACATTTCCCTCTTTCCATTAGTAACTAGAAAACTGAAATACATAGGAAGCAATGTTTTCAGACAGTGGATGATAGGCAACAGAAGCACATGAGGAGCTCCCTAAGTCCGTCTCTGATCTTTTCATGTGCAGTTTCCTGCTATGTCGCATGGAGGTGGAGAATTCAAGTGGAGCAGAAGTGTCCTGAGTGTGGAGGTGGACAATAAAGTTCGGTGTTGTTGAACCTATTAGAAGGGTGTGATCCATGGTAATAAATAAGGGAGCTCTGGAAGTCTATGTGGGAGTTACTGTAGAGGCCTGGCTAGGGGTTTGGCTGAACATGTACAGGGAAAGCCTCCATGAGACCTAGCAGGCAATGGTTGTCAGTGGGGCGAGAGTGTCCGAGAGTTTCCCCAGTGATCAGAGATGGTATCTCAGTGTAGCCAAATGGAGGCACTTCAGTAACACCCTCGATATTTAACTGAAATACCAGAAAAACCACAGGCCCATGACTTGTTTCTGTTTGGCCCAGAACCTAAGGATGCTTTTTATATTTTTAAAAGGTTGCCAAATAAAATGAATAAGAATATGTGGCAGATACCATATGTGGCCCACCAAATCTACAATATTTTCTACTGGGACCTTTACAGAGAGCACACCAACTCTTACACTACAGTAAGAGCTACTCTGAACCCAATTAATTAAACCTATCAACTATTTCCCAGAAATAGAGAAAAACAATGAATCATCAGGGAGCAACCAACATACAATAAAAAATTGACTGGTAATATGAAAAAACAGGAAAGCTAGACAATAAGAAATACAAAAAAGACCTTAATTAAGATGCTAGAGTTAACCAAAAAAAAGGATTTGAGCAATTTTTACAAATATATTCAAGAACATACAGAAAATGAGAGAATACATTGGCAACATCATGAAAGTAAGGGTAGGAAACAATAAAAGAGAAAAATAAAAATTCAAGAACAGAAAAGTTACCTGAAATGAAAAATTAGCTTAATGAGCTGAGCAGACAATTATAGATAGCAAAAGAACTTGTAAAATTAATGACAAATTCATAGGAATTATCCATTTTGATAAAAAATAGAAAAAAAAGATGGAAACTATTCTCAGAGGTTCAGTGATTTGTAGGACAATATCCAGCTGTTCAACATACGTGTAATTGGATTCCCAGAGGGATGGGAGACAGAGAGTGTGGCATGAAATATATCTGAAGAAATATGGTGAAAATTTTCTATAAAAAACATTCTAATGACTGAAAATTGAAAAGGCTGAGCTGAAGAGACCAAAAATTATGCCTAAAATTAGGACCATGTTAATTAGAACAAGAATAAAGTGGGTCTAAGAGATAACTTTAGCATTGAATCAAGGAGATATTTGACTTTTATGGAAAACATACCATTTTAAAAATCAAAATGGGGGGTGGCTATGAGTGTACTTCAGTGGTAGAGCACATGCCGAACATGTATGACGCACTTGGTTCAATCCTCAGTACAGCATTAAAATAAAGGTATTGTATCTATCTACAACTAAAAAAAAAATCAAGAGGAAAAGTAATTAGATGTCTAAAAATTTAGGGAAATGTATACATACAATGTGTGTTATAAATGCAAAATATTGTACATATATGTAATGTATATAATTTATAAAATGAATATATGCATATATGTGTAAGTATGTTTGTGTGTGTGTGTGTGTGTGTGTGTGTGTGTGTGTGTGTGTGTATATATATATATATATATATATATATATATATGCACATGGAGGGAGAGAGAGAGAGAAAAGAAACTTAAGGTATATACAATTCAACAGGAGTCCAACCATTATCAGCCCTATATACTGATAATGTAGATCCACTTTAGACAGCTAAGAATGGCTCTATTAAAAAGCCTATTATTATATACTGTTTTTGTATTTTTAATGAGTCCAAATTCTGCAGCCAGAATTGGCTCTGCCTGAAGGGGCAGGAAGAGAAGGAGAAAAGACTTAATTTTACTCTTTGATCAGTGCATGCATGCCTGAACTTTGAGGACAGCTGCACAGGTAGCAGATTTCCTAAGTACCTGTAGGATCCTTCCCTAAAGACACTCATGACTACACCCAGAAAGGGCTTGAATTCTGCACTAATTGGGTTTGTGTTGCTGCAACCAAAACACCTGACAAGAACTTCTTAGAAGGGAAAAAGATCATCTTTGGCTCAGAGTCCCAGAGGTCCACTCTGTGGTGGGCCAACTCCATTGTTCTGGGCCAAAGATGAAGCAGGACATTATGGTGAGAAGGTCTGGCAGAGTGAGGCTGCTCCATTCCTGGCAGCCAGGAAGCAGGGAGAGATGGGCAGGGCCCCAGGGAAGACGAGCCTTTCCAGGACAGGACCCCAGGCACTCACCTCTTCTAGCCATGCTCCACCTGCCCACCACCCAGTTAGTTACCACCCAGTCAGTCCATTCAAATGAGAATGACTGACTAGTTACAGCTCTCACAATTCAATAATTTCACTTCTGAACATCCCTACGTTAACACAGGGGCTTTGGAGGGAACACCTCATATCAACACCGTAATAAATTTCTAAATTCTTTAGGAGGTGACATGAGTTTTAGGTGATTATTTTCACACATCATTTTGTTAAATACAAGAAATTATGGAGAAGAAAGTCTCCTAAAATGTCCCAAATCTAATGTATCAGGTTTATTTTTTCTGAAGTTCCTCTCTATTAAATAGCTGTAACGTTAACAAAGTTTTTACTAAAAAAAAAACGTGTACAAATCCGTATGACTTTTTTCACTAAGATTATAATCTATTTTATATTTTTCTGTTGCCTACAAAGTAGCTTAAACAGTTGTGAAATAATTACTAGGTACTAAGTCAGAGATTGGCCAACTTTCTTAAAGAGCTGTTCAGTAAATGGTTTAGGATTCCCAGGCCATGTGGTCTCTAATGCTCAACTCTGTGGTCTAGCATAAAAGCAGCTATAGATAATATGTATCAAAGTACCAGCTGTATCTCAGTAAAACTTTATTTACAAAAATGAGTACCAGGTCAAGTGCTATCATTTTCAGGAATCTGTACTAGATTTTAACCCTCCCAGGCATTGTACTATCTTCTCTGTACCCTTTATTTTCATTTGTCTTTTACACATTGTGAAGCAAGAATCTTTAGCCTTATTTTATATAATATAAAAGAAATAGACATCAAATTTTCTTATGCAAGTTTACTTAAAGGAGTCAGAATGTGAACCAAGGTTTGTCTGATTTCCAACATGCTCTGCTATGGTTTGAACATATGCCTTCCAAAATGTAGGCATTGCCAATGCAGTATTATTTAGAGATAGATCATTTAAGAGGTGATTAGGTCGTGAGCATTTCTTTGCTTTTAATGGGATTGGGTGTGCTTTTAAAAGGGTTTAACGGAGGGAGTTCATTCTGTTTGCCCTTCTGCCTTCTGCCATGTGAGGATGCAGTATCCCTCCCCTCTGGAGTAAACAGCAGTAAGGTATCATCATGGAGGCAGAGAGCAGCTCTCATCAGACAGCCTAACCCTCTGACCCTGGATTTCCTAATCTCCAGAACTGTGAGAAAATAAACCTCCAACTTTTTAAATAAATTATCCAATCTGTGGTATTTTGATATAGCACCACAAATAGACTAAGAGATGCTTAAAGATTATTTTATAATATACCATTGAGCTGCATGCTTGACACAACATTTAATTTCTATGGGGCATTTATGACATAGCTTTGCCTTTGATATGTTAGTAATCTACAATGAATTTCTTAAGACGTGAGATTATTTTTTTCCACTTTTGAGACTGTTTTTTTAGACAATAAGTAAGAGAAAATGGGCATGGGAAAATTGTCAAAAGTAGGATTTATGGGATAAAGATCTCTGACCTCAAAATTGGCACATCTGGATAATAACCAGATATCTCCCTATCTCTGCAAGGACATGTAAATGTCTTGTTTTCTTCTTTAAGTACTGCCTGTCTATAATATATAACTATGCATTTGCTGGTGTCCAAATTTATTTATTTATTTATTTATTTGTTTATTTATTTATTTATTTTTTTAGAGAGAGAGAGAGAGAGTTTTTTTTAATATTTATTTATTGCTTTAGTTTTCAGCAGACACAACATCTTTGTTTGTATGTGGTGCTGAGGATCCAACCTGGGCCGCATGCATGCCAGGTGAGCGCGCTACCGCTTGAGCCACATCCCCAGCTCTTGTGTCCAAATTTATAGGAGTTCTGGGTTTTTGTTTTTTTTCTATTAGGTACTCACCTATAAAACATAATTATGGATTTCCTTCTACCTGGATAAGTAGAGAAGGTAGTTTTGAGAATTGTAAGGAAGACAGGTCCTGAAGCAGCATGAACTGAAATGCTAATCCATGCTGCTGCTCACATAAAATTAACAGGGTCAAGAAAGATCCACTAGGGGCTGCATGACAGTAGATCAGCAACATGGGAATTGTGAGTAGAAGATGAGTTCATTGTTACTTAGGTTTACATACTTCTGCAATCTTTAAAATATCAGGGTTAGTCTGCACTTTTTCAATTGTTGGAAGTAAACAGGTTTGACTTTTGTATTTCCCATTTCAACCAAAGGACTCAGACTATTCCTCCAAAGCCGGTGCATGTTTTTCTGATCACAGAAGCTTCGTGTACAGTATACTGAAAATACATATCTATATAACCAGTACCTGCTGGTTCTCCTGTCATTCCGTTATAGATGTCTTTAAACTGGTAATAGAAATGATAATAAGAAATGATACATAAACAGCATTTTCCCTAAAATTTTGACTGAAGCTCCAACTTATCAAGTAAACAGAACATTAAAGTATGTGTGATGGGCTTGCAAGTATATTTCAGAAAGGAATTTTGCCCTCACTAACAATATTCAGCTACCTGAACTCAAAAGCCACCTTTTGCATGTCCTTTGCATATCAGTCTCTCTTGCTGGAAATTCTAGCCATTTCTATAAGTCATGAGAAATAAATAAGGTGTAGAGATTGGAAGGAAAACAAATTTTGTATTTACAGATTACGTGACAGTCTAAATAGAAAATCTTAAGATAGCAACAAAAGAAACATTACTAAAACTAATAAATGTTTACTAATAAACAAAAAATTACTAAACTAATAAATAAATGTGTTCACTAAAGTCACAAGATAAAGAATCAACACACACACACACACACACACACAGCCATTTCTAAATGTTGACAATGAATAAATGAGAAAACAAAATTTAAAATACAGTATCATTTATAACCATATAACACTGGGTTGTACCCTGGAAGGGTTCATCTTTTCTGAATCCCCTTCTCTCTGTCTTCTTCCTGGATCCCATGAGCTGAGTAGCCAGCCTCTACCGTGCCCATCAGCCTTGATGCTCCATGTCACCTTGGAACCAGAGAGATAGAATTGGCTGATCATGAACGGAACCTATGGAACTCTGAGCCCAAAATAAACTTTTACTTCTCCAAGCTTTTCTTAGCAAGCAGTTACTTTGGTCACAATGATGTAAAGCTCACACACACACACACACACACACACTATTGAATCAGGGACCCACCTTTATGACCTCATTTAACTATAATTGCTCCAATAAAAGTCCTATCTTCAAATATCAACACATTGAGGATTAGGACTGCAACATAGATTTTGGGGGAAATAAAAAATTTCAGTCCACAACAATTAACAGACATTTAAAATAGAAGACAGCAAGATGACTTATTTCTTTTTTAGATGCTCAAAAAAAAAAAGCCTATCTGTTCTAAAATGTTTCAACTCATTAAATTTAACCTGAGTTCCCTCTAATACAAGAAATCTCACATGTTCCTCTTAGATCTTCCCCAATTTTTCCAATCCCTGAGGATCCAGTAGTCCAAAGCAGACCATGACTGAAGGGGGAGCTGTAGGCACAAGGTCTTGCCATTGCTTCACTGCCATCCGTGATGCTGGCGGTAGCTAAACGTCCACAGGATGTAATGGTCCCCTCCTTGGGGAGCCTCAGAGGTCCAGAGGGAGGACCGGAAGCCACGTACAACTTGACCCTTCCTCACCAGGCTGAAGGGAGGGACCCTGACAGCTTTCTGCTGACTTTCTGCTAAAGTCACCGAAACTCAACCTCAGAACATGTCTGGACTTTCTATTGCTCCTAGAAGGGAAAAAGGAAGTGGTTAAAGAAAGGATGGAATTAAAACCAAATCAGAAAAAAAAAAAAATCTGAAACAGCTGTGTTTTAGAAAGCAAACCTCTGAGGTACAGTTTTTATCTCTAATAGACCTGTTCCAAAATCCAAAATTGAAAATGACCTGGTCACAGATTTATTAAGAAAAGAGTACAAAAGAACACCTTGTTCTCAAAGCAGAAGCGTTGCAAATGTGTGGGTCAAATCTGTCTCACCAGTCAAGACACAGTCTGGAGGCTTTGTCCCATTCAGCAACTGAGACATTTGATTAATAAATCAAATCCTTTCTCTCTCTCTCTCTCTCTCTCTCTCTCTCTCTCTCTCTCTCTCTCATACACACACACACACACACACACACACACACACACACACAGGCATACCATTAGGAAGAAGAAATCAAATTACAAGATCTTCAATAAAAGATTAATCCATCTAGTCAAAACTGCCCACTCCTCTTCCAACACACTGTTATAAAATTACACATAGACAAAGTCTACTTGAGAGAACACAGGTTAGTGAAGATCAGATGCTTAAGTTGAATTTAGAGTGACAATTCTTCTAGCTCTGTGCTGAGTTTGGGGGCGGGGGTGGCCACACAGAAGGTATCTGTCTGTTATGAGTTCCCAGGTGAGTAAGACTGACAGCCATGGACACAACACAGTGCAATCCACAATTCTAAAGAACAAAGTGATCTGGGGGCCCAGAAGCAGAAGTTTCTAACTGCCTAGAAGTCATTGAGAAAGTCTCCTCACAGATCATATATTTAAAATATGTCTCCAAGGAGGGAAAGTAGTTCCTTTTCCAAAAAAAATCTTTTTTTTAATTTTGCATCACTTGGGAGTTTTCTGAAATAAACACACACACACGCACACACACACACAAACTAGACATATGAAGGTTTAAGTAGCTCATAAAGGTAAAAGCTCTTCTCTGCTATTTAGCCAACCTTTCATGGCACTAGGACCAGATAAAAATTTCTCCCAGAAGTCTTCATAAAGAATACAATGTATGTTATAATAAACACCATTTTATAGCATCATTAAAATGGACTTAACTACAACCTAATAGGTCTGTTTCTTATCAGAACCTCAAAATGGACTAGCAAAAGGCCATTCCGTGGAGGTAAATCTACAAGGTGCCATTACAATGTCCAAGTACCCAGCTCTGCTTCCCTGGCTTATTCCAATAAAACATTTGAGAGTATTTAAGAGAGGAAGATGGCAGATTCTTCAGGCATGGAATCTTTCTTGACTATTACCTCTCCAAAAGTATTGTAAGAAGGGCTGAGGAACTGTGACCACCAGAGTTCACTCAAATGTTGGTAATGGAGCCATCCTGTGCTGTACTTTGGGAATGGCCCCAATGACCAAGGCAAGCACTCTTAGGATAGTGTTAATGTCACTTTGTGAAAGTCAAGGAGGTGAGAGGGGATGTGGGCTCCAGTGGGTGGGGAGAACCATCAAAACTCTGTCCTATCAGATGATGGTGGTAAGCACCATGCCTGCAGGAGCAAACAGGAAACAAAAGTTACAGAGATTACCCAGGCTCCCCTTCTTGGAATAAAACATCCTCTCCTACTTACAGTCAACCACCTGCAAGAAAGTTCTTACCAGTCATGTAATAATTTCTTGGGCACCTGCTATATGTTATAAAATGCACCAGTTGGCATTAGAGGTATCTAAAGTCTAATTTCTGCCCTTGATGCAGGCAAGTAACTTACAATATAATAATATAATACAATATAATAAACACCTCAAAGGTCTGCCAGGTTTTGCAATTCTATTGTTAATCATGAGGCAGAGCAGAGAAACCTGCCCTCGTAGATAGGATTCCTTAAGTTTTCCATGAAGGTCACAGAAACAACCCAGACTTATAGATGTTTTCCAAGGGTGAGCAGAGGATCCCTGTGTACTTTGAGGAATAGCATCTCACCACAAAGAAGACAGATGAAAGATCAGGGGGCCCAGACAAAACATCTCTACCTGCTTTCCCAGTGCCAACCTCACACTGATAAAAGACTGTCTAATTTATCATCTTTACTGGTAAATGTCCACTGATCCTGTGGAACAATAGGGCTGGGTAGAAGTGATGGGCCAGCATTGCTACCAAGACCTCCTAACCCTCCTTAATAAACTCAATAGCAGCACCAAGGTATCTCAGGAGGCAGCAGGTTATAAGAAGTGCTTTTCCTTAGGGTGTAATTGCATGTTCTTTTTCTGTGCAAAAATAATGTATTTATTCCAAGTATTTTTCCTAAAGTCAGTTAGCTGTGCTCTTTGAGTGGGATCCTAAATTGACAAATTCCAGGCTGCTGGGACTTGTCATCTAGAGGAAGAAAAAATTGAGAAGCCAGTAATCAATCTGTATTGTGTGAAGATTAACATGCCTGCCCCTCAGGTTAACCAGACCTAAATGCAAATTGAATTGAAATGTTCAGAAAGTGTTCCTAATCATGCACACTGTGATTACGAATCCTATGTTTATTTATCACTCTTTTGAATCACCAGACACCAGGCAACTAGAAGAAGACAGAGGTCAACAAACCCAAAATGAACTATTATCCCAGCGAGGTGGCAGGCAGCAGATTCACTGGAGCAATACCAGGTGGCTGCCGGTCCAGAAAAGATGCAAATGCTTTCTCCAGCAGAGGGCGCTAAGCGGTAGCCTCGCCCTAGCCCTGGGATGGGCGGCTATGCAAGAGCAAATCCGGGAGAAGGGAGGGTTCCGGCATAGGTGAGTTATGTGAGTAACACCCATACCGACTTTTTCTAAACTCTCAGGTCCATGGGGGAAAAGAGCTCCCAAAAGCAGACATGTGGAGCTTGATGGAGAACCTTGGGATTGGAGGGGAATCCAGAAGTACTTTTGCTTAATTACAGCACCGGATCTCTTGCTTGAGCTCCATATTTTTCCAGCCACTATGCATGCCTGTGACTGTGTGTGTGTGTGTGTGTGTGTGTGTGTGTGTTTTCGGGTCAGTGTGGATGTTGTTAAGCATGAGGCATTAACATATTTTACGTTAATATAAGCAGGGGAACGCATGGCTATTTGAATTGAGTGCATGCATGATGTGGGTCTGATTGGGTACATGGTTTGTGTTAAACTCATCAATAAGCAATGCCTAACTTCAAAATAGGCTATATTTTTAAAATTCACCTAAGCCAATGGCTTGTGTCTTAAAACACTTTCCCAAAGAAATAATGTTCCACCAAGTGTCCGGTTTTCTTCAAAGTTCACAACTTACCTGAAGGGCATAGCATTGAAACACATGGTGGGTAGTCCCAATTATCTTATAATTAGCATAGGATTCAATTAATACAGCAGCAAGTATTCAATGTCATGCTAAGTGGTTTGGGCTTTATTATGTGGGTCAGTGGTTCTCAAACTTTTATTTCAAACACTAAATTTAAAAAAAAAATTAAGAGACTAGCATTTAGTGACCAACTTTTTATTTTGCTTAGTAAGGATTTTAACAGCAAGAAACAACAAACAAGCTACTTCCGTTATTTTATTAAAGAAAGGACATTTTTAGCACCAGAAAGTAGGAAGGATATAAATTTGAGGAAAGAAAAAGAGAGCAAGAAGGAAGGGTGGGTATAGAGATAGTTCCATAAACATAATCAATTTACCTGTAGGACAATCTTACCATGTAAACCCTACTTTGTCACATTTTTTTTGCTGAGAATCTGTGAAAGACTCTCTATAGTCAAAGGTACTAACACTCGGACATGGGTTTGGGGAGCTGATAGCTTCAGGGACCTGACATAGCTCCATATATCAGGGTGCAGGGCAACCATATTACAAATCCTGAGACTGGGAAACCAGGCAGAGAGGGTTCTGCCACCAGCCTTTACCCTATGGCCAAAAGGGATCCACAAGGGTCTTGATTTGAGGATTGAAAAAGCCGCAAAAGCATTTTGTAAAGATTATTTGGACAGAAGAGTAGAAAGATTGGAAGTGGTAACCCAGTTATCACAGCTATGCCACAAATCACCCCAAACTTAATGGCCCAAAACAACCGTTCACTGTGCCCTCAGATTCCGTGGGTCAGAATTCAAATAGGAGGCAGCAAGGACGGCTTGACTCTGCAGCACTGTCTCTGGGGTCTGGGGCACAAAGGCTAGGGGCTGGGACCTCACTGACAGGTCCAGAGGTAGGAGGTGGGCAGGGGGTGGCATACACACAGGCAGCCATCTTTGGAACATGCCATCCGCCACAGAGCCCATGATGGAAATAAACGGAAATGGGCAAGTCATTAATTCCTGTAGGTCAACTTGACTAGACCATGAGGTGAGCAGCTCTTGGTGAGACTGTCAGGGAATCGGCAGAATGAGTAAAGAAGATTGCCCTCAGTGTGAGTGAGCCTCATCCAATCCATGGGAGGGAGGCCTGAACGGAACAAAAGGGGGTCATTGATAACTCGCTGTCTCCCCTGACTGTTTTGGAGCTGGGACATCAGCCTTCTCCAGCGCTCAGACTGGAACTTACAAACCAATTCTGGCTCCCCGGCCTTTGGACTTGGACTGGAGCTACACCATGGGCTCTCCTAGGTTTCCAGCTGGCAGGTGGCAGGCAGACCAGCAGCCTTCTGGGCCTCTGTGGTGACATGAGCATAACAAGTGAGTGTGTAAATGAGCCCATTGAAACCAACTGCAAAGGTGTGGTGCCATGCTAGGTGCATTTGTGTCTGTGATATATGCACACAGCCTCTTAGCTCTGTTTCTCTGGAAGACCCTCTGTCAAGTGTGTTTGTGCAGGGGTATCGTAAACGCATGTGCACAGAGCACAACACCACACCTTTGCATTTGGTTTCAGTAGGCTTATTAATCCCCTGAAGATCACTATGACCCCCAAGACAGAAAGCCCCATTCGTGGGCATTTCCTCATATCCTAACATGTCTGTCTTTCCTACACAGTTCCACCAGTGGCCTTCAGTAGAATTGGCACTGGTCTTAGAGTCAAAAACACCCATGTCAAATCCTGGATCTTGTCTCCCATTAGGTGGTACTACATGTGGCCCAAGAGCTCCCTGAGTTTCGCTTGCAGATCAGCATAATGGGTATCATAGTATTTGTTTACTATAATAGAGGTCCCTGCTTACTGACTTATTTTTCTTTTGGCCCTATTTCTTCTTTGTCCCTCTTTCCCGATTCATCAAGAATCTTGCAGCTGGTGCCACCTCATCTCCCTCCGCTTACTCCTTCTCTCTCTGCCACAGGCCTCACTGGCCCGGACACTGCCCATGGATCATCTTCAGCATTTCTCTGAAGGAAGACAAGGTGGGATTTGAAGTCATGCCACCACCTCTGGCCCCACACTTTAGATATGGACTATAGGAAATGCAGCTGAATAAATATTAATCCCAGTTCCATGATACAGGTAGGGGTTGGTTATGAAAGATTTCCTAGTATTCTATTTTCATAGTTCAGAGAATTTGTTCAGATAAGCAGAGACATCGATGCTGCCTTTGTTGAAGATATAATATGGTTTAACACCATATTACATTCCAGCCTCTAGATATACCCCTTACAAGCTGTGTGACCTTGGGCATGCTATTTAACCTCACAGTCTCCGTGTTCTCAAAATGAAGACAATAATAGTACTTACCACAGAGAGTAATTTTGAGGAAGAGATGAGATAAAACCCTAAAAGCCTTTGGCACAATCTAGCAAAATGATGCTCAAGCTTTAGCATACATGAGAATCACCTGAAAGATTTGTTAAAATAAAAATTTCTGGGCCCGACTCCAGAGTTTCTGATTTATTAGGTCTAAGACGGGTACTAACATTTTGCATTTCGAACAAGTTATCAAGTGATGCTCATGCTACTGGGGCAGGACCACACTTTGAAAAACACTGATCTAACACAGTGGTATCCACTTTGATTTTGATGATGATGATGATGATGATGCTTCATCAAGATGGCCAGGATGATTGTAATGGTGGTGATTAGGATGATTTCTATAAGGGACTCTCACCTTAGATAAATGATAAGGTTAAATATAAATATGTTTCATAGACCTTCAACATTTTGGCATGTTTCATGTTATAGTCTGGAAACTATTGCTACCACCTTCAATGTCATAGTTCAATGTATTAAGCTTTACCTTTGTATGAAGTTCTTAGGATATGAATCAGATCTAATAGTCCAGACAGAACATGGAACATTAGTGGAATGACGACAGTTTTGCTGAGAAAAGGACAGAATGGGGCAGAGTGAGAAGAACGTGGCCCTCTCTGTTATTTCCTGTGCAAAATTATAGGATTGAGTGAAATCAACTCGAGGATCCAGCCCAGTTCTGCCAAGCAGAGATTCTATAAGTAATTACAATCTTGTCCCCAGGAAACCTCTCATAGTTAAAAACCTTTGACCCATTCCCCAGGAAGCCCCAGCAGACAATGTTTCTTTCCATCCAAGATCAGCATCACTCAGCAGTTGAAGCTTCTTGGGGGCCTGGGGAAGCTGGCTACTTATTGCACCAGGGTCTCAGAGGTCTGTGAAGTGAGGAAATCCGCACCTATTCCTCACTTTTCTGAACTGAAATTGGAAACTTGAAGTCCAAGGATTATTTTTAGCAAATGACTTCATAAGCCTCATTTTATATCCAGACTAGAGGAAAAGGAAAGTCCCAATCTGCCACGCCCAGCCCAGCCCACATGAGCTGTTCCTGCTGATGTGATGTCAGAACAGGATCTTGATCACATGCCATTTGGCTTCCTTAGGTGGCTAATGGATTCCTCCAAATACAAACAAGTTAGAAAGCCACTAGGGCTACCACTGTGGACACTCTGGTCCCAACCTTCAAAATCCCTCTCATGCTCATGGATCAGCCCACAGTCACTCCACCCACTCATACAAAGAGATGCAGCATGGTGTAGTCAACAGCACAGAGGGTCTGGCCTCAGAGCTGAGGTCTCAGGAAAACCAGGAGAGAGAACAGACAGTGAGAGCCTGTCAGTCTGACTCTCTGCTCACGCTCTGGAGAGCCTCATCACATCTTCATAGAAGTCCTCCTTAGCAGAGGGCTCAGCCCTCATTATTCCTAAAAACACTCCTCCAGGGAAAGGGCATTGACTCAATTCCCAGATTATTTAATAGTCCTCTATTTACTCCTCCCAAGTCTCAATGCACCTGTTTGCCAAATAAGGAGAATGAACTAACAATGCTTATAGGCTTAGTCCCAACCACATGTATAAGGTCACAGATACACACACTCCAGATTCTAATGGCAATACAATCCTCTCCTTTATTGAACAACCACTAACTTGGAAATATCTATTAAAGATCAGCTGATACTTAAAATGATGAAACAAGTCCAATTCCCATCATACATATGCTAAGTGAAATAACAAGGCACAGAAGGACAAACACTGCATGATCTTACTTTGGTAGAGATTCTGAAAAAGCCAAACTGGTAGAGCAGAGTATGGCGGCCAGGGCCTGTGAGAGGAAGAATAAAAAGATGTCTGTCAAAGGGCGCGAAGTTTCAGTTACACCGAACAAATAAGTTTGGGGGATCTATTGCACAAGACGATGACTGCGGTTAATAATATTGAATTGTTTTCCTGAAATTTGCTGAGAAAGAAGATCTCATCCCACCCCGCCACACACACACATGCACACAAACAGTAACTATGTGAGATTATGGACATATTAATTAGTTTGATTGTGCTAATCATTTCACAGTGTATACATATGTAAACATCACATTGACACTATAAAATATACAATTTTTATTTGTCAATTATACCTCAGTAAAGCAAGAAAAAACTAAGTCTTTTATGAATTTTACTATTACCTGATTGATTTAAGTAAGTACCTTTCAACCCTATCTGTGCAGTACAATGACCTAATAAGCTTTGGGGGAAAGAAAACAAACTGGTTCCCACCCCCACCCACAGAGATCTTATTCTAGGGTGAAATTCCCACATTTGTATTTATCAACTTTCCTGGCTGATTCTAACAGCTCACGGATCTAAACCTGCCAAGAATAGGTCTGTCATTATCTGTTAATGGAACATTATTTACTCGCTCCACATGAGCCTTAAACACTGGATATTCAGTTGGATGCAGAGGCACAGGCCTATAATCCCAGCAGCTCAGGAGGCTGAAGGGGGAGGATTACAAGTTCAAAGCCAGCCACAGCAACTTAGAAGACCCTACGCAACTTAGTGAGACCCTGTCTCAAAACAAAATTTATAAAGTCTGGGGATGTGATTCAGTGGTTAAGCAGATGCCCTGTGTTCAGGACATCTGAACCTTAGTGCCTTCAGAAGGTCAGATATGCTAATGAACTAACCCGCTTATTTGTACATGGGGTGATGCGGAGGCTGAAGTAGTGCCCTCCAAGATCAGCAGGCTCCGTCACATCCTCGTCCTTCATGTTAGCAGCATCCCGGGTATAGGCCTTAATTCTGACTCTCCAAGGGTCAGATGAGGTCAGAAAGCATAAGGTATTTCTGTCCCCATCATTCAGTGGGTCAAAAACGCCTCTTCTACTCATTTCCATTTTGTGTAGGATGAGGACACAGGGACAAATCATTTGATTCCTGGGCTCTGATCCTCACCAATGTGCCCCCCATAACCAACTTAGTAGCTGCTCTTCTATCGACTCTCCCAAGATGATCATCAAGTCCATTCTTTGAGCCCCCACTGTGTGCCAAGTTCTATTGGAAGTGTTCAAACATTGTCCACCCCTTTTTCAAAAAGAGCTTTCCTCTGTTTACCCAAAACCACAGGCCAATGTACCAACAATACCTCATGCTGCCCTCCTTTTTACCAGTATATTACATCTGGCACAAGAGGCCCCCAGGAATGGCTGTTCCACTATTGATCACTGTTACACCCTGTCATCTTACAGAGAAATCCATCAGGAATAATGGAAAGCTGTTTGCAGCTTTTATTGACCACTCATTGGCCTTTGACTATGAGCAGGAACCAGCTATGGGTTAAGCCTCATAAACTCCACATCGTCTTTCAGTAATTGAAGCTCAGTCCTGAGCCATGTGAAACAAGGCTCGCACCTTCCTCCCCACCATAAATGTCAGGATGTTGCTTTTGGATAACATGTTTCCCTGCGGCAATAAATAGAAATGCCGTGTCATCTTAAATAGTGATGAAAGGATTTGTCATCGTCGACTGACGTGTGATGCCAACCCACTGATTACTCAGTGTTTCCTGCAGACCTACTATGTACTGCCACCATGCTAGGTTCTAGGGATGCAGTAATTAATAAGATCAGCACAGTGCCTCCCTCGATGAGTCAGGAGGAAGACAGATAAATAACCTGCCAATAAAAATAGATTCTGAGAAGTGCTTTTGGCAGGGTCAACACAGGTGCTTCAGAACAGCTCCTTGGTGAATCTGTTCAGTTGCTCGCATCATCAATCTGAGAAGCTTCCTGTCCTCTCTACTTCCTTTCTCTTCACCACCAGATCCCATCGCTTCTGCATCCTGAATATCAAAGCCTGAATATCTGTCCTGGATAGTACAATTCTACGTCAAACAATATTCCATGAACATCAATCCTATCAGCTTTGACTCCTGATATGAGCTAAAGAGGTTTCACCTTCCTTTGCTCATTTATTCATTTCCCTCATCCAAAACAACACCTTTGAGCACTTCCATGTACCAGGCCCTGGAAAGGTGATGGCAAGAAAGCATGCATAGTTCCTGACCACAGATGTCGATACAGACCTTGACACATCCAAGCTGATCCATTGAAAATGGAATTGGAAAACTAATTTCAGTGAATTGGCCTCAAAAGGCTGCTCCGATACAACCCTAGATTTCTCAGCCTATGCTGCATGTCCCCGGAATTTATCAGAACAACTTTAGTTGATCTTTCCTCCCACTCTTTATGTGCCTGCCCCACTTGGATTTATATGCTTTAACATCATTTATTCTGATGTCTGACTTCAGCCTTTGAGGACCCAAAGAATTAATTTCACAATCCGAAGGGCAAAATTCTGGTTGGCCTAGTTCCTGAGGTGGTCACTGTGGCTTTCCTGGTGACAAATGTGACAAGTGATAGAAATAGCATGCTACCTAAAGCCAGGACTCACACCAATCACCACAAAGAAATAGCATCTGTCACTAGATAAAGAATGGCAAACACCTGGCTTGTTTACAACCATTCCTGTTCCCGTGTCAGACATAACTAATAGATCACAGATTTCTTTTCCTGCTGACCCCATGCCTGACCCGACATCCGTTCCTAACCCAGCACTCCAGCAGTCACTGCCAGTCAATCAGGCTTGGGCCCTGAGATAAAATCTATCATACCTGCATTAGAACCAGTGAACAGGGAATGAGACACTTCATAAAACAGGACAAATTGACTGAGGCGGAGCCACACAAAAACAGGAGCAATGCAGGGTGAAAACTGCAACTTCCTGGTCTTTGCCACTTGCAGGAGTGACTCCTCCCCCAAAATGTCACATGATCCCCCAAGAAGGTTTCTGCTGGGTTCATTCTGGACCAGTCTCTGTGTCCAAGAGGGTGATGACCTCTACTGGCCAGTCTGGGACAAAGAAGCAAGGTCCTTGGTTAAACACCCACCAGAACCTCCAAGGAACAGAAGAGGGGCCAAAAGAAAGAGACATGATCTGGACCAGATAATTAGTGCTCTCTCCAGAAACACAAAAAGAATTGAAGCATGGAGGAGGAAGAGCTGTCATTTGATGGCAGGGGGACCTCCGACAAGACTTCACAAACGCTGAGACATTTGAGATCAGGGTGGACAGGAAGGTGGTGGGGGGCAGTGTAAGAAGTCCACACAGACAAAGTGGTGTACATGGAGAGACTGAACTGTCATCGATCCCTCATGTTCACAGCCTCCATCCTGGCCATCTATAATCTAGTTGTTTGCCTAGGACTGAGCCATCCGGGTTGGCTGCGGGTAATCAGATGTGAGCAATTGTACTGAAGATCAAACTCAGTTAATTTGTATGATTAGGGAATTAGCAAGTGCCTTCTTTGATCTCAACAATTATTCAAAACACAAAAAAATGCTCAGATTGAAATTGAAATAAAAGTGGCATGCTTTTAGGTACAAATTAAAGTTCAACTGAATATTGCCTACAATAATGTGTTGTAGAGATTTATAGTAAGAGGTCATTCTCCCTAGGGTCTCACTTTCCATAAGGTATTCTCTGCTTCTTTCTCTACCCCATCTTCCTTCTCTCTCTCTCTCTCTCTCTCTCTCTCTCTCTCTCTCCACACACACACACACACACACACACACACACACACAGAGGCACACACCCTCTCTTGGCCCTTTGAACTGGAACAGCGATCTGTTCCCTGTGATTAAATTAGTGTAAGTAATAAGATATCATAGATTTGATTGATTTCCTCAGCAATGGTTATTAACCAGCCCAATTCAGAGCCAAGCAGGACCATTATTCTAAACATTGATTTCTGAACAGGCATGCAGGGGAAGGAAATTCTCAGCTACAGAAATATTCCATAAGGAATTATCAGATAGGATGATATATAGTGAGGATTCCCAGACATGGCAACAAACTCCGTGGAATGCTCCAACACCACGATGCACAGATGTCAGGGTCCACGGGGAGACTGAGTGATGTGGTACATATACTCACCAACATTCTCAGAGAAATACTTCTTAGAAGCACCACAAAATGTAAGAACTCAGAACTGTATCATATTCCCGTCACTACATTTAACCCGGAAAATATATACTTAGTAACTTCTCTAAACCACATTTGCCAGAGTCTCGGGAGACAAGAAGAAACCTGGCCACTGATTTCAAGAAGCTCACAGACGACATGTTGTTTCTCAAGAAAGCTTGGAGGCACCCTCCACTTAGAAAGGAAGGTGGATCAGAGGGTTCTCCTTGGCAGATGGCTGCCATCTTTCAACAAGGTATCAGAGGTGGCACACACCAGATGGAAGACTCTCATGGCACTGAAGGGGCATCTCTTTGACAAGATACAAGGTGGACAGAGCTGTAAACCATGGCATGAATTTCTTGGAGCTCCTGAAAAAAAATAAATCTGAAAAGTAAATGTGAGTTTATTTTCCTGCTCTTTAAACCCCATGGCTTCTTCTGTCCACTGAGTAGAAGGGAAAGGGAACGGAAATGGCTTGGTGAGGTTCCTGTCATGGCTTTCCATGTCATATCCAAAAGCCAGAGGAACACCTGTACTTCAATCAGGCATTAAACCTGAAAAGTTATTTGAGCTCTACACATAGTTTTTTCTTCCTGTGATAAGGGCAACAAACTCATGAGAGTGGTATTTTAAAAAACAGACTCTGGAGTTAGACTTCCTAGGTTTGGATCCTAGGCCCAACATTTTTGGGCACATATCAATCAAACTCTTTAATTCTCAGTTTCCTCATCTGTAGTATGGGATTAGTAATAGAAATTGCTTGGAAAGTTTGTTGTAAGGGTAAGATAATATACATATACAAAGAACTTATTCTGGTACCTCGCACATAGTGAGGCTCAAAAACTGTTGCCATAATGAGTCTTGTTCTTTTTTTCTAAGGAAGAAAACACATGAAATGGTCTATAACTTTAAAAGGTGATAAATGAATTACAGAGTTCTGTCATCCTTCCCTTGTTATTTTTGACACTAGAGGCACAGCCAGAGCCCATGAAAATGTTTCAGAGAAGCAGGTTTCTCTAGCATTAGAAAACACCCATTAACCATTACAGTTGTGCCACAATACGATGGACTACCTGAGGAGATAATGAGTTCCCTGTCATTAGAAGTATTCACGCAAAGGCTTGAAGAGCTACTGTAGTCTCAGAGATTTCTGTCTTATTATTAGGAATGAATGACATCCTATGATGGCTGGAGTCTCTCCTAATTTAATCGGCTGTGATTTGGTGACCGTATGCAAGTGTTTTGCTCTGGCCACCCATAGAATGATACTGAAATTCAGTCAAGAAGCAGAAGTGAAGAGTTCTATCTGTTTCATTTCTTACCCCCAGCATCCAACAGAGAGCTGGTGAAGAAGAAGAATTCAGTGACTCTTAATTAAACTAAAAATAAAAGGAGTGCAAATGGAATTAATGGATATTGATGTTTCAGTGTTTTCAGAATACAAGATCTGAGTTTCCTAAATACAGAATCTGCAGATGGCTTCTTTGTACATGTTTGGGGGTTTTGTTCATAAAAGCTACACACACCTTCTAACCCCCTGCGTAACATGCATTTCAGTTTTAAAAGTGTTTGTGTGTGCATGCACATGTGTGTGTGTTTGTGTGTGTGTGTGTGTGTGTGTGTGTGTGGCTCGTGTGCCTATGGGACTTTTTCAAGTTTCGTATTTGTCTGAATGCCATCGATTTTTTGCCTAATTGTTATTCACTATGCTAATTTCACCCACAAATCTCACATTCTATTGATCAAAAAGTAATAAACTCTCCAACAAACAAAACAAGCATTATTGCAATGTTGGGAAAACATCAGTTAATATCAATAGCATATTTACAATTATCTTTAACCCAAATTTTACTCATGATGCAGTAAATAGGCAGCTTCAGGGACCTAGGCTGGAGGCACAGGCCAAAAGGATTTTTCTGCCTTTTACTTGGTTGAACAAAGGGAAGCAAGTACAACCAGGAAACCCATAAAGAAGGAGTCAATGGCTAGAACAAAAGTGATTATCACAATGGAGAAATCCATCATCTCTCTCCTGTTTTTTTTTTTTTTGCCCCCTCTTCCTATTTTCTCCTTTAATTTAAGTGCTTTGGTAATCATTGTGAGAAGTACAAAGGTGAGCAAGGCATCTTTTACCATGCTCCAAAGTTAAAGTTTCCTTAAAAAGAAGAGAATGTGATTATTTTAGTAGGTGCTCATAGCCTTACTGAGTTGGCTCGTCCAGGGCAGGTCACCACAGTAGGTGTAGTTTAATCTGGGATGGCAGTACCACCCTCTTCCTTTTAGAGAACTCCTTTCTCCCACACTCCAACCATCCAGCTGCAGAGAGAATAACCACAGTCTCCACCTGGGTGGCCATATTCCATTGGTCCAGCATAGATGAATAGGCTGGGCAGTCAGAGGGGCCGTAGCAAGATCAGCCTTAGTAAAGGGAAGTTGATGCTACTAAACCCACTTGCAGTCTCCATCTGTGCCACCATAATCCCTATTTCACATGGGTGTAGTTCTGGGATGGCCAATGATAAAGTCTGGGAAAGGTCAACTGGCCAAGTCATCCTGTCTAATTGGTAATTCAAGGTTTGTTCCATGGTGAATGTTTTAAGAAATGTGAACCCTGACAGATGACACAAGCACCTTCAATTCTGTGTCCACCCATATGCCTTTATACCAGACATCCTCTTCTCTGATTTTCTAGTTCCTCTCCTTCCAGCTCTCTGACCACTACCCCCAAACCTGCATGTATTCTCAGGCCACTTCTCCTCTCCTTTAAACTCCACTTTCTGGAATCCTTTTCCTCCCTTCTGTCTTCATAGACACTGTTCCCCCACATTTTCCAAATGCCTGATTCATTACACCAACAAGAATGGTCCACACTTAAGAATGTGGTTCTGGGCTGGTGCCAGTAACATTTTAGGGATAGGGCCATCTTCTTCCTCCTTCTCCACCCTTTACTCCACTTGAGATGTTAATTCTCCTTGACAACTGCCAGTAAATGACTGTGTCTCTCACTGTGTTTCACCAGTCTTGGTACCAACAGTGCTAGTTCATGTGTTCTACAGAGGAGACACCAAGACTGAATTATATGTGCAATGGAGTTATTAAGGAAAATCTCATGAAGACAAAAGGAGGAGTTTGGATAGAATCTTAATATTGCAATATTGAGACATCTGTGAAAGGGGAGAGGGAAGGAGAAGCCTCAGACTGCCACTCTGAGAAAGTCTTGGCCAGCCCAATCGGGAGATCCAGAGCCAAGACGGCTCTTCTGAGAGTCCCATGTTGGGGAAGAACAAGTCCACACTCTGACACGCATTCCCTGGCTGGGAGGAGCACAGGGAGCCCAGGGCCTCCGCATGAGCACTGTGAAGTGTCTGAAGGTCAAGGGCTGCAGGCAGCACACCAATGGCCTTCTTCGCAGGGGTTCTCTTAAAGTGGTGAGTCTCGCAGCTATTATAAACCTGGGCTTTACTTTAATAAAATATCTAGTCACAAAGGGAATACATATTCATGGTGAACAATCAAAATAACTCCAAAGAATACAATACAAAAGATAATGGTTTCTCTCCTCCCCATTCTCTGACACCCAACTCACGTGCCATAATCAAATCTAGCAGTTTTTTTGTGCTTCTTTGCAGAAATGTTCCAAGACGAATACTCATTTTCTTTTAATTTATATAAATGGTTACATATTTTTTCATGTTGCTTTTACCCATTTAAAATTTTCTTTTCCATGATATAGAGCAAATTCCCTCCTTCACAACTCTGTGATATCCCATGACATACCTGTGCCTTAAAAAATTTAGTCAATCTTATATCAATGAATGTTTAGATTTTTCTCTAGTATTTTTCTAAAAACTAATGGCAGACCACCCAGGCATCATGGTATACTAATACAAGGACATCCATGGGGTAAATTTCTAGGTCAAAGGGCAGGTGCATTTTGTATTTTGACAGGTGTTGACTTGCAAATTGTTCTTAGAATTATGCACCCACACAGTGTTTGAGCATCAAAGCTTGCATTATTCTATGTTGCTTCAGATTAGGGGTAGAAGAGTGGAGTAACAGACAGAGATGAATACGTTGGTAGGAGCAGAAGCATCCATTTGCCATATGAAGAATCACAGGGCATTCAATAATTCTGTGTTGTTGGTGACAGAGTCCCTGACAGTGGCACAGTCCCTGGGAAAAACATATACTCACTTGCATTGAATATGCATTCAATAGTAATTTGTAGGAATTTCATCCCAGATTCAGTGGAATGAGCTGGAGAAGTTTATGCATATGAGTAAATTGTATGTGAAGATGGCTGAGAGGCTGCAGTCCCTCGAGCATCTAGCCCAGCTTCCCAGGAGAAAAATAAGATGTGTTGACTGGAAAAAGTTAACAAAACTTCCAGGGCAGATTGATGAAGGAGGTTGATTCTAATGAGAAGGAAGGGACATCAGGAATGGAGATTTGCAGATAGGGTCAGGATGCCATGGTCAGCAGAAGAAGGGATTGTGACGATGACATACAGGGAAAGGAAAAGAAAATGGTTTGCTGAAGAATGACCAGAATGTGATAGAGACCTCCCCATGAAGTCAGCAAGAGGTGTACCTCTGGAAAGAACCAGAAGAAAGGGTGCCACCAGCTACATCAATAGAAAAGCAGGAGCCCTGCCAGTCACGGTGGTACAGACCTGTGATCCCAGTGACTTGGGATGCTGAAGCAGGAGGATTCAAATTCCAGGTCATCCTGGGTCACTTAGAGAGACCCTGACTTAAATTTTTTTAAATAAAATAAAAAAAAGATGGGGATGTGGCTCAGTGGTAAAGTGGTTCTGGGTTCAATCCCCAGTATAGGGAAGGAAGGAAGGAAGGAAGGAAGGAAGGAAGGAGGGAGGGAGGGAGGGAGGGAGGGAGGGGGAGGAAAGAAGGATGAAAGGAAGCGGGCAGAGAGAGAAAGGAGGGAGAGAGAGGCAGGAACCATGAAGGTGTCCAGAGAAAAAACCCAGGGGAGCAGAGACAGGCTTCTGTGCAGGACACCGTGACTCATTCATGAGCCTCAAAGTTACAAGAGATTGTGAATTCTAGAAAGAAAGAAAGAAAGAAAAGAAAAGCCACTCATCAGGTACATTTTTCTGTCACTATTTTAACCTGTGCTATTCACCATTCTTTCTGATTGACCTTCTATGTCAATCTATCAGCCAAGAATTCTTTGTGGAGTTTTAGCCTATGGTAAGGAGCTTGGGTCCTGGAATCAGACACAGTTGGGTTTGAATCCTGTATCCTCCACTTATTAGCTGTGTGGTCCTAATTGGACAGATTCCTTATTTTCCACTAATCTTCTTATCTCCTCACCTATAAAATATGGATATTAAAAATGCACATCCCAGAGGACTGTTGGAAAACTCATGAAACATATGAAATGCGTTCCATACAGAACAGAGCATTTCACAGGTTCTCAATAGGTAGATATTGAATAGATGCATCAATCGGTGTTTTCTCTTACCATTGTTTTTATTAGATACGATGAAGTGATAGGTATATAGAATGTTCTTCTCAAAATCCTCCCACCCTAAAGATGCTGATATTAACCCCCATTCAGTCAAGGGGAGGTGGTTAATGAGAACTTCCGGGTGAAGGTGGAACCTGAGTCAACGCTTACATGAAAAAGAGAAGTTACTCAGATAAAGAAGCAGAGCGGTGCATTCCAGAAAGAAGGGGCATAAATGAGAGCATCGGGGAAAGAAAGGGCGTGGTGGATAGGATGAGCTGCAGACGGTGTACTGTTGCAGGAATTTGAACCGTGAACTGGGGGAGCGAGGGAAGAAGCAGGGGAGGCACTTGGGAGACCTGATTAAGATGCTCAGACTAAAGCTGATGGAAACTCTCGGTTATTTCAAGAAGACAAGTAGGAGGGACAGTTTCGCTTTTTAAATGGATCGCTCTGATAGCTGTACGAAGGGTAGCTTTGAAGAGGAACAAACTGGGGAAAAGGGGTCCCATTAAAATACATTTCCATCTAACTAAATGAAAGATAATAAAGTCGCACATTCCCTTAGAGACAATTTCAGCCTTTTCTGAAATACCTCTGATGCCAAAGGACGGACACTACCCCACCCAGTTCAGTGGTACTTCTGGCTGTGACAGAGGTCTACCTCATATTAAGTAGAAGTCTCTTTGTATCTTTTACCCATTGATTGTATCCATGGAGGAAATTTAGGATCCATCTAATCTGGGTTCCGCACAAGGATTTTTCAAAAACTTAGATGTAATGATTATGCTCCCAAAGAATCATCTTCTGGAAAAGCCCTTCTGCCTCTTCCAATAAAATCTCACGTGATGAGGTTTTGGGGGCTCTTCACTACATCTGGACGCAGGCTTCTGGAGGTAAAGATGTCCCAAGACACCAGAATGGACATGGACTCTTCTTTATCACCAGCCTCTATACTTCCCTAGAGCAGGCTGGGGTTGAGAGCACTTTCTCTGAAGTTACAGGGATGATTGACACCTGTCACCCAACCATGCAATATCTTCCCATCTGATGAAGTCAAGTGACTTCTTCCTCACAACTTTCTTTGTGATCATGAACTTTATATTTGCCCTATGTGTAAAATATTAGATCTATGTCTATTTAATTTTATACATGTGCAGTGGGGTTGGCCACTCTTGTTAAAAATCAAAAAATTATCAAATTTGTTCATAAAATAGGTAAAATGTTATATGAACAAAGGCACTGAAACCAAAGATGAAATATTAAACTTTGGAAAATGTTTACTATGTATGACATTAACGTGGCTGATATTCCTTATCAATAGATATACAAAGCAATTTTATATGAATATTCCAACATAATAACATGAGAAAGAACATAAACTGTCAAGATTCAATGTTTGACCTCACAAATAGACAAGAAATGCAAACTTAAACAAGGGCACGTCTTTTTGTGCCCATCAAATTGTCAAAGAGTAAAATGATCAGTGTTATCCCCTGTTGTTGAGGATGTGGGGAGAAGCGCCTTCAAACCATTGTGAGGCTTTTCCCTGAAACAGACTTTCTGGAAGGCAATTTACTAATATGAATCCAAACTACCTAACTGTAGCCATTAACTTTCTAGGACTTCATTCTAAGAAAATGATCAGGCAATTATACAAAGATATATGTACACAGACTTTCCTATCAGAGTTGTTTATAATAGCAAACCTGGAAAAATTCTTGGAGGGCTATTTATAGGACTGATAAATAAATTATTGCATCTAAAATATTCTGCGTCTTTTCAGACATATGTAATAAAGCTATGTTTAAAAAGAAACAGACGTGGAGATGTATTAAATACTATACTATGAAATGATATAAGCAGTTTACAAAACACTTCGTATGTGTTGTACACTAGCATGCAAAAGCCTACACAGGAAAAATCTGGAAAGCTATGGCCCAAAATATGGATAGTACTTATTTTTGTTAGATCTTATGACTTTTTTACATATCTGTATTTTTTACATTTTTACAAAATTTTTATAAAATTTTATTATGATGAGGAGGGGGACGCATGGGGGAAATGGAGAAACATTGGACAAAGGGGAGGGAGGGAGAGAGGAAGCATGGGGGCAGGAAAGATGGTGGAATGAGATGGACATCATTACCCTAGGTACATGTATGACTGCACATAGGGTGTGACGCTACATCATGTACAACCCTAGAAATGTAAAGTTGTACTGCAATTCTGTACATTGGATCAAAATGTATTCTGCTGTTATATGTACCTAATTAAAATAAGTAAATTAACTTAAAACATTTATTTCATAATTTATTTCAACATTTATTAGGAAATAAATGTTTTACAAAAAATTTATAATTTTACAAATTGCCTTATTTCAATAACCAGGAAAAATCAGTAAAGACATTTTCACTCAATAGAGGAAAAAAATTAAGAAGAATATTGTGGGAGGGTTGGGAATTCCAAAGAAGAAGAAAACCTGAGAATGTTTTCACTGATGTGAGGAAGAAGAGGGGAGGGATAGAGGGAGAGGCCCCAAGATCGATTGTTAATGCTTGGAATTGTTACATGAGGCTTCCCTCTCCTAAGGGTATACCTCTAAGTCCCTGTTCTTGTCAAGATCCCCCAAAAGAAATCCTATGTGGAAAACGTCCAGTGGTCACACATCTGGAACTCACTCGGGTATGCACACACAAACCGACACCCTTCGTGTGCCCTTCCCTAGGATCCAGAGCCCATTCCTTACTGATGCATCAATTTCACATGCACAAACCGTTTCCTTTCCAGTGAACTTACCAAAGTGGTCCAAGCTCCACACAGAGATCTGTGAAAACTTCCCAAGCATTACACACAGAAACAAAACCTGTTTAATGCATAATCTTTTGAATATATAGATAGATAGAGACACACTCTTTAATCACATCTATTCCTTTGTGTCTCTTCATGCACGGTTCTTCTGTGGCAGAGGCATTTTTCAAAAACACAGACCCTCTTTTGTTTAATTAATAATCCCCCCAGACATAAATCACCCCAGCGGCACCCTCTCTAAGCAGCCCTGTGGCAATGACCTACTTTAACAGCCTTTCATGTACAGCTTGGGTTTACTATGTATTTTGAAAATTACTGCTCAATAGCTATTTTGGGAGATCAGCGTTTTCCTCGGTAACTTTAGCAATGGGGACCCATTTTTCCCACCTGGGAAGGAAGGATAATAGAATAATAAAACGGAATTAAGAAATAATGAAAAAGGGCTACTCGCTTTCCTAGGAAACTAGTAATCATAATGCAGCTAATATCTAGGAGGCACTTTGCATGTACTGCCTCTTCAATTCTCCCAGAAACCCTGAGTATTAGACAATATTTATGGATCCCATTTAGCTGATTGGGAAACTGAGGTCGAGAAAGAAAGACTAAATAACTTCTCCAAACCCTACAACCAGCAAGTAGAAAAGACAGAATTCAGACTCATAGATTGGCTCTACAAACAATGCCCACCATCAAGCCCTGCACACCTCCCCGGTGGTTACAAAATTGATATTCATTTGCTACCAGAGATGTGCCAGACATCCAATAAGCAGGATTGCATTTAGTTCTCACAGGGACACTAAGTTGGCATTATCCCTATTTCCAGAGAAGTGAAATGAAGCTCAGAGAAGAACCGAGTGAGGTTTGGAGTATGCCCATTTTTTATCACTTCAGCACACTATGCATGATACCCTCTAGGCAGGGCTGTGAAACCGATTCCTAGAACTTACTCCTCCTGCAGAACAGAAGCTTTCTACCTATTGAATAATGAACGCCCACCACCATTCTCCCCAGTTTCTATGTGTTTGACTATTCTGTGTACTTCATAGAAGTGGCATCATGTGGTATTTGTCCTTCTGTTCCTAACGTATTTCATTTAGCATAGTGTCCTGACGGTCTGTCCATGTTGTCACTTGCAATGGGATTCCCTTCTTTTTTAAGAAGAACGCTATTCCACTGTGCATATATGCCACACTGTGTCTGTTCCTCCTGGAAACACAGTGGCTGGAAGACAGGGAAGGTCCAGAACCAAGAAGAAAAGCTGGTAGGGAATTGGGTGCTGAACATGAGACAACCAACTCCAATTGGACTACATAGAAAAGTGAGGATGGGTGAGAAAAGGAGCAGTTGTTGGAGGAGAAGGTGTTGTCAATACCACGTCTATCTTCTTATCGACCCTGATTTTAACCAAGATCCAGGTTACAAGTGGGAGAGGCTGTGGTTTCAATGATGCTATTAATTAAATAAAATCTTTGTCTTTTCCTGGAATGACCCAATTTCTTGGATGGTACACTAGATCCCAGTGAGTGTCCTGGCCACCTCACCTCAGCCAAGCAGCTATAAGCATCTATGGAATGGAGCATTCTAGAAGAAAACAACAACAAACCCAAATCTAACCTCCTCTTTGCTACAGAAATGATTTGAAAAATTGACTTGAATTTGAGAAGACTAAAATAGATGTGATGAATGTTATTTGAGAAATCTAAGATGTCATTATGCTTTGCATTTGTTTGCCCTAAATCCATTTTTATTAGGTTATTATTAATTAGCATTTGTTTAGCATCAACTATGTACTCAAAGCCAGACTAAATATGCAAGAGAATATCATAGCTAAGGATGGGCCACAAGTAGCAGTTTTCTGAACACCTCACCACCCACACTTAACCCCCCAGAGGAATTATACATACTCCAAAGTAATGTCCTGACAATAAATTATCAGGAAAACAACTCAAATGAAAAGAATCACTTCTCACCAAGGGGACTATGCATGTAATCACCATATGGGACAGGTAGAGTCTTATGCCAAATAAAATGTTAACGGAAAAATAAAGGTGAAATTTTGCAACAAAAGGATTCAAAATCTATTGGACTCAAAAAAAGTTTCCCTGAATGTTGAAAATAGATACTGGGCATAAAATTATTTTCTTTTAATTTTTGGTTGCAAGAACACTTACTAGAGATACAGGTAAATCTAATAACACATAAATGTCAAGGTTCAATCTAGAGAAAGAAATGAAAGCATCTCTCTGAACTGCATCATTAAAATAAAAATTCTTGGAAGTATTTTTGCCAAATTTAGAAGGTATGTATGAGGACAGTGTATGGTAGATGATCTTTGTTAGAATTCACCCCAAAACAGCAGTCCAAAAATGCTTGTCCATCACTGGTTATAAAACTCCCACAGGATGAATTTTTTAAATCTCAGATTGTATGTAGCCCGAGAAAGTCCTTGGGTAAGGAGATCAACACGTGCCTTGTGTGTCTTGGTCCACTTCAGTACATGTGTGTGCATATATACATCATATCTCATACACATAAGACAGCATAATACTTATGCTTTTGAACAAAGCAGGCATGGCTTCCTCCATTCTCTTTCTCCCACTGTATTCCCCCTTTAATTGAAACATCCTTGACAACTCTGCCTTCAAGGATCAGCAAAAACAAACAAACAAACAAAAAAACAGCAACCCATTAGACCACTGACCCCAAGGATCTAAGATGAATGTACTGTTCAGCCCTATCAATTATTTAGCCAGTAACAAAGGCAAGCATCATACCTGTGTCACATGTATCATGACTAAACCTGATCCTAAGATCAGGAGCCGGAGCATTTCACAACCTGGTGCATCTCTAAGTTAGTCTTGCTGCACCTGTTGGAGCACCCAGCTGTTCCATCCATCTCTGGGCATCACCACCTCCGAGATGGGCTGAGGATCCTGTGTGATAACACCTGTGACACTTTCCCTGGTCCTCTCAGGCAGGATTCATTCATCCTTCTCTTGTGTTTCCTTGGAGTTTGGGTATATCTGTGTCATCATTTATCACATCGTCCCCAAATTATTTGTTGACACATCTGGATCTCCAGTGAGTCTGTGATAGCCCCTGTCACGGACCAGTTATTCCACTCACTCTCACATTCACTTATTTGCTCATTAATTAACCAAGAAATACTCCCAGGTGCTTAGGTCTCAGCAGAACAGGCCAGGGGAGTCACCGTCCTCCCAGGGCTAAATTCCAGCTGCACAGACACCAAGGCTTATGCTGGACAGACAACCTCTAGCTCTGAGTCTCACCCCAGGCCCAGTTTCCCACTGAAGTACTTTTCCCTAACTCCCATTAAGGGAATAGTTTTGCAGCAAGCTCTTTCTATTCAATCCTTTTTGGGAAAACCACCAATTGGTGTTACCATTTATCTTCTCGAAAAGTTCACACAGGGAGCTCAGTTAGCAAGGGGCACACAGGCAAGTTGCTCCAGGTCACCACGCCTGTTTCTTCATATAGCATGAGCATAATGTGAAGACAAGGTGTTTAAATAAGGAATGAGATGGAGCCATCAAAGCACCTTAAATGATGCTTGGCAGAGTGCTTCTTAAACATAAACAAACATTAATATTACAAGCTACTTTCCTGCCGGTACTTGGTCTGTGTTCATCCTCTTTCGTAACTGATGAGATAAATATAGATAAATTTGTTCATTTAAGTGACTCCTTTCTCTTTTCGGGTGGTTGGGAGGAGTTGGGAATGGGGAAGAGGGGGACTGGTCAGTGCTAGGATGGGCCCAGTGAATGCCTTAGGGCCTTAGCAGAGCCCACCAAGACACATCTAGTCTGTCCCATCAAAGGACAGCAATAGAGAAGACATGAGAAGAGATATGAAACATGAGAGAAATACCCTCATAATTACTCCACGCTTCACCTCATGGGTTTCTCTGACCTGATGACTTTCTCCCCATCCACTTCTACTTGAAGGTCGAGTCATCACTACACCTATATTGGATGGAGCAGTCCTCTAATTGGTAGCAAAGTAGAGGTCGTAATATCATGCACTTGGGCTGGGATTGTGGCTCAGCGGTAGAGCGCTCGCCTAGCATGGGTGGGACCTGGGTTCGACCCTCAGTACCACATAAAAATAAAGGCATTGTGTTATGTTCATTTACACCTAAAAATAAATAAAATTTTTAAAAAAAGTCATACATCTGGGAGTGACCACTATGCAGAGGTGGAGGAGTCAAAATAAAGCAACGTTGCTGGAGATACGTGTGTTCTGTCAGTCCACTGAATGCACGGCCCTTCTTGACCTAAGTTCCAGGAGAGCATAAGGCCCTAAGGCATTCACTGTGGCCCATCCTAAGGAGACCCTGAAAAATATCTGCTCAAACCATGATCTGTGAGGTTTATTTCCTTTGCATAACCTGGTTGAGAAAGGCTGGAGCAGGCCTCTCCTCTAGGTCCAGGCAGCTTATGTTTTATATATTAGGATTTTGCTTAAGATGCACTTTGGGAAAAGGTTTTTATGAACTTAAAAATAATATTTATAGACTGATGTCTCATATAAATGATAGATGAGAATGATAAGTACAAATCCATCTCTCTTAGCAGCCCTAAACATTTATGCTCCAAACAACATAGTATCCTATTATATAAGGTAAGTAACTCTAAATATACAAAGAGAACTTGATTGGAGCACAATTATAATGGAAGAATTTAATATACTTCTCTCTCTCTGTTTAAGACTAAAAATCAGAACTGTATAAAGAGGCTCAAATAAAACCTTTGTCTTGGGTACTTTAAAAAGTAACCACGCTTCTAATTGCAGTAACATTGTAAAGAAAATTATAGGTTAATGGACCTAGTCAGGAACCCTTTCCCCTTGCTTTTCTACCATAAAACAGTTAAATTATTTAAAAAAGAAACATTCTCTTGAGTGGCGGCAGGTCACTTTGGATCAGCGAGGTTTCCCTCCGGAGTTTAGATGTGAAATATTAATAGGTCTGAGAGAGACAAGATTTATCAACTCGGGAGATTTATCTGCCTTGTCCATTCCGCCCTCTGGGAGAATTTTCCCTTTAACATCCCAGATCCTAGGATTTAGAGAATCAGAGTCAAAGGACTCAAGAAGAAAAAGAGGGCAGGCTAAGGGGCCAAGGGGAAGACCTTGGGACTAGAATGAAAAGTAGCCACTCTACCCCAGGCGTCAGGAGAACTGGAAAGGCACCTAAAAGCTTTTGAGAACCTTGCTCTGGCTTTTGTAACTGGTCTCTTTTAATGTTCCTTAAGAAAAAGGAGTCTAAATAAGAATTCCCTTTAAATACTCTGAGCTGCCCTTTTATTGGGCTATCTTTGACTATTGCACACTGTGTCTACGTGGCTCTCTGTAGAATCTGCCTCAATCAAAGTGCTGTTCAAATTACGGTGCCCGCAATTCACAATAACCAAACTACGAAACCAGCCTAGATGTCCATCGACAGATGAGTGGACGAAGAAAACCTGGTACCTATACACAACTGACTTTTTTCACTCAGCCATAAAGAAAAATGAAATTTTGTCATGTGCAGGAAAACGGATGAAGCTTGAGATCATTATGTTCAGCAAAATAAGCCAAACTCAGAAGGTGAAGGGTTATATGTTTTCTCTCATGTGTGGAAATGAGAGAGGAAAAAGGAAAAGAAAGGTGTGTGGGAAGGGGAGTCTCATGAAAATTGGAAGGGAGATCCATACAGTAGGGGAAAGGGACCAGGGGAAGACAGGGGGAGAGGGAGCGGGGGAAATATTGGGCCACGTATTGGCCAAATTATGTGGTTATGCGGTGTGCACATACAACTACAAATCCCACAAGTATGTACAACTATAACGCACCAAAAAATGGGGAAAAAATTTAAAAATCAATAAAAATGTAAACCTTCTTTGGAAGAAAAGAAGTGATGCCCAGGGAACAGCAGCAGCATCTGGAAGCTTGTTGGAAATGCAAACCTCCAGGCCCCAAATTAGACCTACGGAGGTCTGAGTAGCTCTGTACAAGAAGTCCAGGAGTTTGTGCTTTAACAAGCATTGCAGGTGGTTCCGCCATGCCTTGAAGTGGGAGAACCACTAGCCCAGTTAACTTGGTGGCCTGTCTGGGGACTCCAAGAGTTTCATCCCCGAGTCCAGAGAGAAGGTCTGCTTCAGAAAGTCTTGGATTCTGGTCTTGGTTCTCTGGGCCCATCTACAGAACCAAATGTATTGCCGCAGAGCACAAAGCTCTTCCAGCGTTGAAAAATATTTAGGGTCGTTATGAAGTTTCCATAATGAACACCTCTGAATGATTGCCTATAGATTGGGAACTGGAGACGAAAAAGGATTAATTAAAGAATTAATCCCTTGCCGGGACCAGTGACAATATGAACTGTATCTAAAGTTAAAAGATTATATGAGATACATACTTTGCTCCTGACTGTCTGTGATAGTGGAAAATTTAAATATAAAACCATGAGTCAGAATTTATCCATAATGAGAATAAAAATGGTGCTGGCCTATTGAGTGGTCGTGGGCTTTGCATAGATAATGCAAGTGCAATTAGGGCTGCTCTTCCATTTATTTTGAAAGTGGAATTTGTTCCAAAGGGATTGATGTATTAGGGAACAATTTGAGTGTAATGAGAATTCTGTGTCTGCTTTTATTCAATTTTCTCTACACAAAAACACTAGATGAGTACAGAAAACTGCACCCAGTGTGCCAGACACACACATGCTTCAAACATCTACCTGCCCCTTAGTTCACTGCTTGTGTTCTGAGCCACATCTGGTGGCACATGGTTCCATCCAATTTCAAATGACTCTCCTTTCGAATGACTTCTAAGCTGCAATCCTATGCTCCCTTTATTCAGCAATCTTTGGGTCTTTTTAAAAGCAAAATTGCTATATGTGTGGTAGTATTTGCATATGTCTAGCCATTTAACTTGAAAAACTACACTACTGTTGTTATTAGGCTCCTTTTGTTGGTTGCCAATGAAGGCTTTGAGTGTTGTAGCCCTAACACCTTTATGTGAGCCCCTGAGTTTGACTGCAGGATTTTGCATGGAGTGCTGATTTTAGGAATGCAAAAATCAAGGGTTGTAGTAAACCTGACTGTGTAGTTCACAGTTGCAGGGCTGGATCCCATTTCTTCACTCAATAAACAGCAGCCATCCATATTTATTAGACTAGAACGTGCTGGGAACATAGTAACTATTCAATAAATGTCCACTTTCCTTCTTTTTTTTGTAATCAGTTTCTAAAGATTCCAAATCAAATTAAACCATCAACTTACTTTTGACCTAACAAAACCAAGAGGCAATAGGAAATAATGACCTTTCAGATAAAGACACCAAACTCAAACTGAGTGCTGAGAATCTCTTGTTATTCCTCTTTTTTGTTTCTGTTTTGTGTTTGGGGATGCTTGTTTTATTTGTTGTTTGTGATGCTGGAGATAAAATGTGTATTCCCCTGACCTCACCACATATTCTTTTCAAAAGTGTTTTTTTTTAAGAAGGTCAGTTATGAAGCATAAATCCTCTTTCCTGTCTGATCTTTAACCAACCTCTTAAAGCTCATAAAATTAACCATTTATACTAGAATAGAGTGCCTGTATTTCTTCTATTTTCCTGAGGATTTTCATTTCTCTTGTCACCAACAGGGACAAAGGTGTCAAAATCAAAGGAGGGGGAAATTTTTTAGAGATCAGAGTCTAGGTTCAGAATTTCTATTGACTTGCTGCCCAATTCAGAACTTCACCCCATTCTCTGTTTTGCATGATTCACCTGGGCACTGCCACCTATAAGCAGACATAGTTTTCATTGCCTGACTTTCTAGACTGATCAGAGCAAATCCTCCAAAATTCTAGAAGATGTGTGCTTCCATATTTGGTGTATTTCTTCTGAAACAAACCACACACATTCTTTTCTGTACTGATGCATTAATGGTAGAACTCAGATTCTTGAAGACTCTGGGAGAGGCCAGGCCAACTGTTAGGGAGACCAAAGATCTCCTCACTTTTCCATCTGGGTTCTCCAGAAAAGATGGGTTTAAGATAACATCTCAAGATGAGAGAAATGCAAAGTCCAACTGTGAAGCTAAGAAAGCCAGGAGAAGATTAAACTTACAAGCCACTCTTTGACCAGATACGGAGTTGTGGGTGACTCTTGATCATAGCCCTTGCAGCCTAGTGGAGACTCAACTCTGTCCACAGTGAATGTGCAGGGCCCCAGCCCCAGTGCATGTCACAACAGAGGACTAGAACAGAAAGAGCTGGCAGAAAATGAGTGCAGTGACACTCTTCTTTGGGACAAAATCAAAGGAAAGTGCCCCAACACCCCCACACACACACAAAGCCTGGCCTTTCACTTTCCTTCCCTAGCGGAATCCCTAAACATCTTACTGACGCGCTATCTCAAGTAGCCAAATAGCGTCACTTTGATGTGTTCATTTCCTGATGAAGTCTTCCTCGCCTTACTTTCCCTCTCCACCAGAAGTGAAAGATGAGAGGAAAGAAAGGTCACAATTACTGCATAGAAACTCAGGAAACCTGAAATGGAACCTCTTAGCCTTTGAAAACAGCAGCATAGGAAAGAGATAACTGTCATAAGAACCAGATATGATCTATTTCTTGCTGCTTTCAGGATCCCCTAATTTGGAAACTTCCCTCATACCTTCTAGATGGTTCCCCTTCCTCTCACTCAGAGTCTCTGCAAAACCTCAGTGTTTTCTCCAGGGTTCTCCAGAGAGACCAAATCAATAAGATATGTATAGATATAGAAAGATTTGTCACGGCTTGGATCTGGATTGTCCCCTAAGGCTCATAGGTTAAAAGCTTGGTTAAAAGCCAGTGAGGTCGTTCCAGCTTAAACTTGAAGGTCTAAGAACGAGGGGAGTCAATGAGGTACAACCTAGTCCAAGAACAATGGCCCAAGAACCAAAAGTAGCATGGTCTGAGGTCAAGAAAATATGGTTCCCCATATCCAGCAAAGAGCATTTTTACCCTTCTTCTGCTTTTTTCCCCACTCTGGGCTCAACAGATTCGGTGGTGCCCAACTGCATTGGTAGAGATAATATTCTTTATTCTCTTCCAGAAAAACCCTATGGCCACACCCAAAATAACGTTTTACCAGTTTTCTGGGTACCCCTTAGCCCAAGTCTATTTGACACATAAAATTAACCATCACACATAAGAAGGCATAGGTAGGAAGTACTGAGAACAATGAAATGATGAGGATGATGAGGATGATGATGATTGATGATGATAAAATAATATACAGTAGTTCTGGACACTGCTCTGGTTCTTCGCCTGAATGGTACTGACCTATTTAGACTTCATAACCCTTATAACATAGGCACTAATATTATCCTAATTTTTTCAATGCAGAAAAAGTTAAGTAGTTTTCAAAACATCACACACCTAGTATTTATGGAGCAGGGACACAAGCTCAGGCAGTCAGCCTCATAATCTGTACTCGTGATCCCTAAGGAAAAGGTATGGAACATCATGCTTCTGATTAGAATCCCAATTTCACCATCTATCTGAATAAAGTTCAACCATTGTTTCATCACCTATAAAATGGAAATACTAATAGAAACCCTTGCCTTGAGCACCATTATGAGAAGCAAATAAGACCATCACAACTATTAGTGCACAGCAAGCATTTGTTCCCCACCACCCAACTCTGTCCCTCACTGTTGCAAGAGCTATTAGTTTCTCTTGTGCCTGAGCCAACTCAGCTCCAGTTATGTTCCTCCACAGTGATTACAGAAAGCACATAGAAATGGGGGACGTTTTCTTCTCCACTTTCACAAGTCCAGCTGTCATTTCCACCCCACTGCCCTTCAAACTAGTGTGCTGAAGTCTTTCTGTCTACCTCTCCTTCCTGAAGAGTCACAGCCTTCTGGTCAGGGTCCATTTCTGGAGAGCTGAGAAGGTCATTCATTTAACAAACTATCCAGCATGCATACTATGCACCAAGGATCAGGATCTAGGGATGAGCAACACAGATTCAGCCCTTGACTAACAAAATTTCCATCCAATTGGCAAAAGCAGTCAACATAAAGAGGAGGAGGGTGAGCAGGTACAACTGTAATCAGCACAGAAAGAACCAAACAGAACACTGAGCCAAAGCTTGAGTGGTCTGGGAAGACCACCCTGGGGCAGAGAGACGAAGGATGAGCAGGGAAGAACCAGGAGAAGGGCAGAAAAGAAAAGTACTCCAGTTCCCAGAGACGTCCCCTGAAAGATGTTCTTCCAACACCCTAAGTTCCTCCAGTGACATTCAAGTGCAAGGTCACTCTAAGTTCCAACACTCCAGCTTGGATCTGGCTTTCCCACTTACTTGGAGACTTGGACAAGCCATCTTGATTTCCTCTTCGTATCAGTTTCTCCATCCTTACAATGGTGCTAATATTTGTTCTTTTATCAAGGACAGTTAGTGCCAAGGAGGCTTAACTAGATAATGTTACCCATTATCATTGAAGAATATCACTGTTTCTCAGTATGCAGAAGGCTAAGGAGGCATCAGATCCCCACACAAGCTCCTGCATAGACTTCCTTTTACACTGGGCTTTTGTCCACCCTTGAACATTTTTAACTAAGTGACCCCCCAAAAAATACAGAAATGCTTTTGGTGGCCTGAAGTATGTTTGCAGCTTTGGGGAGATTCTGACAGAATTGCTCTGTACATCCATGTCCCCTTCATGAATATGGTGACGATCTTCCCTGGGTCTGTCTCCACAAACTGAGCCACTCATTTGGTAGGAGTGCCACAGGGGGCCCCCTGAGCTCTCAGGACAAAGGCCTCATTCAAATCTCCGCTGTTTCTCAGGCCCAGGCTCCGAGGAGAGACCCAGGGCTGGAAGGCCACTCCATGCTTCCTGGCGAGCTGAGGGGCCACTGGAATTTCACTAGAGTCCTTGCAGCGTCCTTTTGTTTGAGCTCAAATAGCATTAAAGATTCCATTTCCTATATTTACCTTGGTTCCTGTGTTTGGAAAAGATCCCACACCTCAGCCTCCACCTTCCTTTCCACTCTGGCAACCGCTGACCTCTGCTTCTACCAAACAGGGCTGGCTTTCCCCCACTGACAGCCCGGCAGGGTGAGAGCCAGAGGACACCTCCCTGTCTTCCAGCTTGGAGGAAGCGCCCTTTGACCCCACACTGTTATTATTGCTATTATCATCATTACTCTTATCATTATTATCATCCTGTTCCCGCCTGCCTCCCAGCTCTGCCTTCCCCACTCCCCATTGTCTGCAGTGTCCACGGTCACTCCTCTGGTGTAGCCACTTCCCCTCGCCCGCACACATCCCGTACCAAGCCCGCGGTGTCACCCAAAGACCCTAAGCCATCCTCTGACCCATGTCCCTCATCTGCTCTTGCTGCAGCCCGTCTGGCTTCCTGTCCACACACACAGCCTCCGCCTCTGATTCACTCTTTCCCTCTCAGCCTCTTCCTGGCCTGAGTCCTCGCTTCACCCCCACCAGTCTGTCAAAAGGAACTTCCTATAAGCTCCTGGCCCTCCTGTGAGCTCACCTAGCAGCTGGAATCCCACCACAGCCACCTCATGAGTGGGCTTGGCCTGTCCCTGGGCTGGCCTCAGCTCCCTCAGGACTTCCTCCTCGGGGGCTATTGAAGGAGCTTCCTAAGACTCAAAGCTGACCCGGTGACTAACCCTGGTCATGGACAGCCTTCGGTGACTCCTCAGAATACTGAACAGATTATTTCATATGAAAACCAAGTCTTTCATACTTGGGTCCCGCTGATATCGATAACCTTATCTAGCCACTCCATCACTGTCCCAAACATGCTAAAATTCATACTGCTTATGCATACTGTCCCCTTCCAGTGTCCCACCTTGATCCATACCTTGGCACATGCTATTTCTTCTGTCAGGCGTATCCTTTTCTAGATATTGTTCTGTCTGGCAAACTCCTGTTCATGCTTTGGGCCCCACTGCAAAGCCAACTCCTTACAGGAAGGCCTCCTCAATGGCACTCAGCATCGCTGGGCAAGTGTTTCCCATAAATCGCCAGCAAGGAAATATGTTAGGCCTTGTGGACCACACCTGTCTGTATGGCAATGGCTCCTCTCTGCTCTGACAGAGTGACAGCAGCCACAGATGACATGTAAAGCAATAGACACGTCTGTGCTCCAGTGAGGATTTATGAGTGGACCCTGAGATGTTAATTTCATATAACATCAGGAAATGTCATTCCATTTTGGAGTACTTTTCAACAATATAAAATTTAGAAAACATTTTTTAGCTTATGTATGTATCACACAACACTGGCCTGAAGGGCATGGTTTCTGCACCCTTGCACGAAACAATTAGTTTCTCCTTTCTCTGCATTTTCTTACTGTCCCATAGTACCTTAAGTGTGGATGTTTGGATTATTTAATGCCTGAGTATCTCACTTTGCCAGCATGCAATGAGCCACGGAGGACAAGAACCATATTGCATTTGTCATCTCCAGGCACCTAGACTCTAAACTGGGTCTAGAGCACAAAAGATGCACAGTTAAGGTTTATTGAATGAAGGAATGGACTAGCAGGACTGGGACAAAGTGATGGTAACAAAATTCAGACTGCAGGGTCATTCATAAAGTGATTCCACGGACAGAGAACGTCTTGTAAAAATTCTATCCTTTATTCAGATGGCTTTGCTTCTTCTTCCTGGTGTTGCATGGGTCCTGATAGACATAAAATGCAAGCTGTAAAAAAAGAATCACAATACAAATGCTTCTTGTTAACACTTTCTTTCTGAGATGTGCAGAACCAGGACGTGCCCTACTTCCCCGGTAAGATACCAACACAGAGACAGACAATCATGTGTAGGTGCTTATTGAGGCGGGCTTTTGGGGGCAACATCTACAAGGGCTATGGGAAGAATGGCTGGGAGGCGGGGGAGAAGATGACTGGACTACAGTTAGGACAGAAGCCCTGACCTGTCCCATTAGGAGTTCAAAAGCCAAACAGCCCATCAGAGCTTTCCAAAATCAGACTGAGAGGGCCAGACCACTACTGACCTATACTGCACTGACCTGTCCTTGGATGTGGGCTGCCCCAGAAAGTGGTGTGACCCTAGATCAGGAGGCTTTCTTTAACAGAAATGGCCACCAGCAGCTCTAAGGAAGAGATATAAGCATCCTAGCATTCCTAGAGCCACACTCTCCACATGGTCACTACCAGCCACAGTTTGCACTTAAATTTAAATTAATTAAAATTTAATAAAATTTCAAAATGAGCCAACCACATTTCCAATATTCAGAGGTCACATGAGGCTGGTGGCTATCATATTAGTGCTGATATAGAACATTCTACCATCCTACAAATGTAGGAAGTGGAGAAATACCTAAAATAAAACAAAAGTGCACATGACCCTCTGAGAGGTCAATCCAGCTGGGAGAATTAAGCCACAAAACAGAAATGACAATAACCCTTACTTAGATAATGGATTGATGTTGCCCACAATTCCCATCCTACCCCACCCCTACTTGATCAGGCCTTTGTAGTCCAGAATCACAAAGGCACACAGAAGTTACCACTGTGTTGATAATCATGCCACAGGGCTACACAATCAGTTGGAATCTTGTATGCATGAAGGGAATACATTTGGGGAGCTGCTTGGGGTCTCTCCTGCATAGTTACGGAGCTCTTTTTACACATCACCCAAAATAATGGGTTCAAATGGAAAGATTTTGCTTTTTTGGAACACTACTTTTCTACATGACAACAAATAATTGGCTTGCCCCGACTGTCCTTCTCTATTTACAAGCCAATCTAGAACAGAAGCAAAGAGTAGGTGTAGTGATCCTTTGGACTTATGTTCCATCTGTGCTGTCACTGAATAGAAGTGTGACCTGGGTAAGTCATGGATATGAAGGTGACAGTCCCATACTACCACCTTCTCCATACTTTTTCTTTTATTCCCTTCCTTTTTTTTTCTTTTTCTTTTTTTTTTTTTTTTGACAATAAAATGAAATAATGAAGGACCAAGTATTTTAAAAGTGGATATCCAACTAAAGTTATATAGAAATGATCTACTTAATGTGAGAGTCTAATCCAACTGTTCGGGGCTTGTGTTTAAACTGCATAGTTAGCCAAAAGTGACCCACTCAACATATGATCACCGGGTACAGTTCTCTGAGTTGTCAATTTGAGGTTCCCAACCCTCTCTAATAGTTGTTTTTGATTATTGTAAATTTTAGCACTCGTTAAAACCTCTGAATAGTAGATTTAATGAGTCAACAATAACAGCAGCTCAATCCCTGGTACATTATAACAATGTCTTACAGTGCCTATAAAAGCACCTGCAGTCCCTGGATTACGTTTGCTCTCCCCTCATTACTGTGACACCACTGGAATACGCAGCTCACATTCCAAGCCCAGATGCTGTCTCGGTGACTTCCTTGTGCATTCCAAGGGAACTAGGTCTGACCCTGGCACTGGTTTGGCTTCAAGTTGTAACTCCTGTCCCTTGCTCATAAGACATTACCCCTGCTCAATGTAACAACTCATGCCCAGCCACAATAGCTGCAAACTCTACAGTAGCTGAAATGTAAGGTAGGCGTTGATGACCAAGTCAGCCACATTCACTGGCCGTGTGGCAAATGACACCCACAAACCATGGCTTTTCTTTTAAGAACCATACCTCTACAGAACCAAGATGGAGGCCCTGAAATCTATAAGGTGGACTGAATTTAGAACCAAAATCCCAGGAAAGGTGTTATGTGTGTTTGCCTGATGACACACACCCGTGTGCGTCCCTTTGCCCATCAAAATGTGCTTTTTGGAAGATCATCTCCTCTAAAGGCCTACAGATCTCCGTGCTCTGACAACCTCTCACGCTTCCTACCATGATGCCATTTGCTTCGACTTTCCCTCTGCTGGTCTGAATATCTTGTGCCTCTCCCCAAAAAATATTTCACAAGTTGAAATCCTCACCTCCAAGGCAATGGTGCTGGGAGGTTGGACCACTGGGAGATAAATGATTAGGTCAGAACGGCAGAGCTCTCATATGAAACAGGTCCCAGAGAGCTACCCCAGCCCTCCTGCCACATAAGGGTACAGCAAGAAGGCACATCTATGACCCAGAGAGCGTCCTCGCCATACCCTGAATCTGCTGCCAACTTATTTTATTAGCACAGCCTGAGTGAACTAAGCAGAGTCTCTCTCAATCCACTGCAGCTACAGAAGATCCTTGCTTTCCTTTGTATATGCCATACTCTCTCATGCTCCAGAGATGTCCACACATTCCCCCTGCCCGGGATGCTTTTCATTTAGTTATCCACGTGGCTCACTCCCCCCGCCTTCTTGCTCAAATGCCACTTTACCCACAAAACCCCCAATGAATATTTCCATGCTTCTGCTCAGCATTCTCTGCCTACCCCCAACCCTACCTACCTCCTACTTGGCACTTGCCATCATCTGAATTCTGCACACAACTTTTATTGTGTTATCTGTCTTCCCTCCACCAAATAGCTTCCATGAAGCAGGGATGTTTGCTAGTATATGTTCAGCACCCAGGAGATTTTCTGATGATGCACAATCAATATTAGTTGAATGAATGAATGAACAAAAGCTATTTGGCTGCAACAATAACCCATGTCTATGAGAAAAGGAAAGATCTGAACGAGTTAGGAGTTTGTTCAAGGTCATACTATTTAGCGTCAGTCAGGTCTGGATTTGAATCCAGATCCAGGATTCACAAGCTTTGTGCCTTAGGCCTTCCCTGACTGGGCCTACCTTTCTTCCTGTCTAAAATGGGCATGGTCATCCCCATCTCCAGGCCTCGCAAAGCAGCCCGATCAGAAAGTACACAGGCAGCATGGAACAGTGAGGCAGAGTGAGCCTGGGGAGCTCTGGGTGGTCTCAGGGAACCCTGCCATGGTCACCAAGTGAGCCAAAGTCCCTGGACAGAGAGAGGAGCTGCCCGGCCACACTGAGTGAACCTCAGCCCACACGGCTCTCTCTGGTGTGGCGCCGGGCCCTTGTGCCATTTCTCTGGGAGGCTGCTCTCCTGCTAAGTAAACACTGAGGACTGAACCCAGGCTCCGGTTTCCACCCACTTTCTCTTTCACAGGCACACATGGCACGGAGCGCAGAGCCAGGCCCCCAGCACCCCCTTAAGCAGAAACAGACTGACGGCTTTGCCTTGCACCAGCAGGCTGTTTTCCATGGCTAGCCCTCCTGAGGTTGTTATCATTTTCCTTTTTTAGAAATGGCTGAGTTATCACCCCTCCTTTCCAAGTTTCCCTCTTCGTACCAGGGAGTATGGCTCAGAGATCAGACTTGAGTCGGGCGTTCACCTCAATTTGACATTTCCCCTCTTGCAATGGTGTTACTTGGGATGCTGTCAAAAGGGATGAAAGAAAAAAACTTTTTCACTCTGGCTTAAACTTGGCCTCATCTGCAGGTGCTCAAGTTGCAGCCCAAAGGAAGTGAGAGTTTGGGGTCTGTGATTTGAGCTGAAAGGCCAAATGGCTTTTCGGCAACTAGCAGCAAAGGTCTAGAAATGTTGATGCTAAGAAAAAAGAAGAAATAAAAATACAGAAAACATTGAGAAATTAAAATAAATGCAAGATCCCTGTCTGTGGATGAAATTGTCTTCAGTCTCTTAAAAGTCTAATATTCTTCATTTCAACAGAAATGAAACAAAGTGAAAATTTATATTTGATCCCAGAATTTTAACATTTACTATTTTACCTATAAAATAAGTATAAATGTACTGACTGAGTGTATTTGTAAAGATCTTAAATTGCTCTGCCCATCAAGTTATGCTTTGCAGACATGTGAAGGAATGAATGCTTTAGATTTACTAATATCTAAAAGGCCAAAAAACATGGGAATTAAGAACAATCTCTATAATGCTGTCAGACTCAACTGGAAATTCACTCACCTTCACATCACCTTCTCATCTGATAGTTCACCCTCCCCTCATGCCATAAAACATACCTAGAAACATTTAACATACATAAAGGCTTCTGATAAAACCTCTGCCTTCTTAGATTCCCACTGAAATGCACCAAAGACCATGAAAACCAAAGTCTGCATCCACCCCAGAAATATTCTAGAAGGGAGGGGAGACAAAGAAAGAAGGCAGGCCCCAGTTTCCTCTATCAAATGATACAAGGCTAGAAGGAGAACTCTTAGGGTTGAGATGGGCAAGCAAAGCAAGCCAAAGGACAGAGAGTGCACTCCATTTGGAGTCCATCCTACCACTAGGGGTCAGCAGCAATAAATACATCACACCATTGTGCCACTTGGTGGCCCCCACCATTCCAGGACCCATCCTCCAGCAGGTGTAGATGACCTGCCTGGCGTGTGAGTCCAGAGAGCAGGACACTGATCCAGCAATTTCTGACACAAATCTAGCATGTCCCGCTAATGAAGTCCTCTGCTGTACCACTGCCAGATTCATGTTTCTCCCTCTACCTCCTTCCTGACTCAGTAGACGCCTGCCAAGGTTGAGAAGCACCTCTCTGAAGTGTTTTATAAAGAATAAAAAGACCATGAATCTAAGTAAAGATACTTCAATTTTTAAAATGATGGACATTCAGAAGAACTGAGTTAAACAAAAGACAAGACCCCCCCCCCCAAAAAAAGTGTTGTTCTTGTTTATAAGAAGAATCAAAAGAACATTATATTTATGAAATTACTGCAGTCAGATACAAAGATAATTTGAGATCAGGGAAAAAAATTGCAGAGATAAACAACATAATTATAAAAGTTAAAAAACAAAACTAAGAGATTCTGAACTTTTGGAAAAATGACAGACTAAGAATTCTAAAAAGGTTCTCCCTCCCATCACATGGTGATGGAAATGTAATTTTTAATGCATTTAAGTTCTTGAAAGAAAGGAAAATAAATCCTAGGGTTCTAAGATAAAAGAAGGAAATGTATGAGTTGGCACCACAGTGGCCCCGAAACTTTCAGTGTCAGATACAGATGTCATTGTCCACAGGAGAATGGGAATATACAACACTAGGCCTGTAAAGGCAGAGATGGGATTAGCAATGTACACTAAGTCAATATCCTCAAAGAACTGTTCAGACTCAGAAGGGGCACCAGAAAAGCTCCAGACATCAGCATGAAGACTCAGAAAGGAGGCTTCCACATCACAGACCCAGCAGCTGGCAGAACCATCAATCATGACCGAAGATGAGTTCACAATCAAAACCCACAAACCAAATGGAAAGAAAGGACCACAACTATGGGTGGCCATCAAATAGGACAGATAGGACAATGAACAAGTAATGACATATTATCTCAGGGGATAAAATATATAAAAGATTTAAGAAAATTGTAAATAAAAAAGCTAAGGATAAAAACAGTCATTTGAAAAAGACAACTTACAGACTAACTTCTAGAATATTTTCTCTATTTTTCCAAGCATTATTAAGGTGAATTAACAAATCTTTAAAAAAAAAAGTTGTGTACATTTATAGTGTACAATGTGATATCTTGATATATATGTTATGAAATGCTTAGATCAGGATAATTAATCCCTCACCTCACATGCTTATCATTATAGTGAGAACATTTAAGTTTTACTCACAGGAATTTTCAAGTATACGGTACATATGTATTCATCATGTTGTACAAGAGATCTCCAGAAATGATTCATTCTGCATCATTGAAATTCAGTACCCTTTGAACAAAATCTCTCCATTCTTCCACTCCCCAGCCCTGGCCCTGCCAACCACCATTGTCCTCCCTGCTTCTTTGAGTTCACCTTTTAAGATGCCACAAATAAGTCAGACGATGCAGTATTTGTCTTTCTGTGCCCAGTTTATTTCAGTTAGCGTATTGTCTTCCAAAATAACTTCTAGATCTAAAAATGTCAACAGTGGATCATACAGTAGCCTTTTAATGAAAGCTAGAAAAACCCCATGTAACAATGTGTATATGTGTGCATGAATATAAAATGTCAGGTTGGACTTATGCCAGGGATGTCAGCATGGTTAAACATTAGGAAAACCTATTAATGAAATTCACCTCATTAACATATTAAAAGAGAAAAAAAATCATATGAGCATCTTAAAAGATGCCAAAAAAGCATTTGATGAAATGTAATAACCTTTCTTGATTTTAAAAAAACAATGGTCTTAGCAAACTGGGGGTGGGAGGGGGAGCTTCCTGATACAGCATATATAGCACATTGAGCTAAAAGGTCCAGAACACATAATATAGAGTGGTGAGAGTTTTGCAATACTTTTTTAAATTCAGGACAAGGAAGAACTGGAGTTGTGACTTAGTGGTAGAGCACTTGCCTAGCATGTGTGAGGCTATGGGTTCAATTCTCAGCACCACATATAAATAAATGAATAAAATAAAGGTCCATTAACATCTAAATTTTTTTAATTTTTAAAAAATATCTAAGAAAAATTCAGGACAAGGAGAGAAATAGCATTATCATTATACCTACTCTGCATTATATAAAAGGTTCTAATCCATGCAGACAAGTTAGAGAAATATAAAGGATCAGGAAAAAAATAGATATTACTGTTAATCACAATTGCAACATTGAAAATATGAGATAATATATAAAATTATTAGAACTATTAAAAATGTTTAGGAGTATCACTAGATGTAAGAGATTATGCTAAAAACAATATCATTCCTATAAATAATTGGAATAATTTTATTATGGATAATAAAAAAATTAATAATAATAAATATTAATAAAACACCAAATGAAATATAAGATATTTAAGAATGAATGCAAAAAGAAAGTCCAAAAAGCAAGGAGTTTATGAAAAAAAATTATGAAACTGCATTTAAGAGCACAAAAAGAATTCTGAATACAGCAATAAATATATCACACCATTTATAAAAGACCCCAGCAGTATAAATAAGGAAGTAACTTCTAGGTGTTTCTAATAAAACTTATAAGAGGGTTTTTCCATAGTAATTGATAAGCTAATCTTAAAATTTCTATAAGAGAACAAAGTGTCGAATTTTTGAAGACTGAGGACAGTTGATTTGCCCTACTATCTACCTGACATCATTGCAAAGCCACAGTCTCTAAAACAGTGCAATAAAGAGAAACAGTGCAGTAAAGAGAAATTCACCTGCAGATCTGAGTAAAAAGGCTGTTCCAAGACAGGCCTACTAATATGTGGGGGCTTTAAAAAATTGGACAAGAAAGGATTTACTTGATGATGTTGCAGCCACTGGCCATAAGAATTTAATAAACAAACAAAATGAGTAAAGAGAATCCCTACTTCACACCATACACCAGCACAAATTCTATATGGATTAAAAACCTAACTGTAGGAAGGAAAAGTCTCTTTGTGGCAAAAGATAAGATACAAAAAAAGTAAAAAGAGAAGGTTCCGATGTTTACAGTCATATAATAGGAAAAGTATATAAATTCAGAACATAACGAATCCTTATGAAGCAAAAACAAAAAAGACAAACCAATAGAAAATGGGCAATGGCTATAATCAGAGATTCATAGAAGAGAAAGCAAGAATAGCTAAACAACAATGGTAAAGATGATCATCTCCTCCAGCAATTAAAGAAACACGAGATCACAATGAGTTGTTGTGGTTGCTTTTTTGTTTTTTTGTTTTTTTTACTATCAGATTTGCAAATATTAAAAGAGTCTGACAATACCAATTGTTAGAAAAAATAGGATATTTCAAAAATAAAGCCAGAAAAAGTGCTTTCTTTTCCAGGGCCCTTGAGCATGTATGAAAATATGATTACATGATTAGGTCTGATGAAAACCTCAAAACGTTCCAAAGGGGAAAAGTCTCTTAAAGACTATTCTCTGACCACGGCAGAGGAAAGCCAGGATTCATTTCTAGAATGTGTACCAAGAAAACAGCCACTTGGAAGTGTGACCTAAATATGAAAAGCAGAATGTAAACACTTTCAGGAAAAAACATAGGAGAATATGAAATACACGAAACCTCTCCAGATAATGATTAAGTTGAATAAGAAATCAAATCTGCAAATGCAGTGTGTTTTGAGGATTATTGTAATAAAAATAGCATAATAAAGCTTGCAAAAATAAAGATGTTCTGTCTTCAAATGCCTATTTTTCTATGCTGTTCCTTTGGTCTGTCTTTCTATACACATCTAAAAATGAAGTAAAACATGAACTATTTCTACAAGTACATATTTACATGTGCATTATACACTTGTATATGCACACGTGCATGCATATAGACCTCCTTGAACATATATGTACATATATACATGCACACAATATAATCTCTGTTTTATATGGGGAAATAGCATAGAGAAATACTGAAAGAACATAGCAAAAAATAGTACTGGTACTTCTTGTTAGTAATATTACCAGTACCATGTAATTTATTTTTATTGTACATTTCCCTAATTTTCATGAATAAATATACATTAACTTTATAATTCAAAAAAGTAAAAATAAATTTATTAATTAGAAGAAGAGTCTTGAATCTTTGTTGAAATAACAACATATGCCCAAGTTTTAGTTGTTTTCCTTTGTTTCAATTGGTTGGTTGGTTGGTTTTGGGGTTTTAGTATCATGGGGTTTTTTGTTTGTTTGTTTGTTTTTACTATTGTTCTCTGGTATTTGCAAATTAGAAGTTTTCTAATATTGCTTCACCTCAATTTTTCTTCCATTTTATCTTTTTAAATTTATTTTAATGGGGGGTCAGCTCCATCCCCTGGGAGGTGCTAGAGCTGGTCGATAGAGCTCCAATTTTGTCCCCATACTAAGATCCTTGAGCATCCTCCAGGAGGCCTGAGAGGGGAGCAGCCTGTGTCCCTAACTCCCTCACCTGGGATATCTTAAGGATAGATCCCTATCGCCAAGGCTCTCTCCGCAGTCCTTTCCCTCAACCCTGCTGTAAGAATGACCATATGATCCCCATCTCCACGTAAGGAGGCTCGGAGAGGCAATTCAAGGTCATATAAACACTGCATATATTTGCAATGTGCAGCATGATATTCTGAGGTATGTCTACAGCAATGGCTAAATCAGACTACTTGATTCTCATTTCTGTTGCACACATTCTGATCTCTTTTTCCCCCACTGTCTGTTACAGATTGTTAGATTTCCTCCCTGGTTATGATCTTCTCTCAGAGGATGTTTATCTCTTTTGTCTTTTGGCCCCAAATTATGGAAGAGTTTTGCCACCAGTCCTCTCTATTACTGACCCACTGCTCCATGCTATAGGATCCGTTATTTTGTGTCAATCCCATTAGTATGCATTTTTCAATCCCATACCATCTTCCCTAATCTAACCCATCTCTTCCGATCCCCTGTACTTTTGCCCAGGTCTCCCTCTTTCTGGAATTACCTTTACCCCATTTGTGTTTCTTCTCTGTGAAGCCTTCTTTGACTTCCATGGGCTTAGTGAGTCAAGATTCCTCTTCAGATCCTACTTGCTCTGAAGATGCTCCATTTCTACCATGCAGATGAGATTTGCAGTCATATCTTCACAAGTCTGCTTTCTCCGCTGGATGGAAAAATACCTCAAGATCAAGGTTTGGGTCATGGGCCTTCTTACAGTGGCCCAGAGGACATTCTCACCAATACTCAGGATGTAAGACTTTTGGGATTTTGCAGTTCCAACAGTTGTCATTTGGTGCATATCCATGTATTTACTTGAGATGTTAAACATGTTATTTTCCTCTTCTTGTTACCTCTTTCATGAACTTCTGACAATAGCCTCACCCTTTTTCCTCTTGCCTTGTCTGTCTTCTTCTTACTGATTTGCTGGAACTCATTGTGAAGTGTGATTTCATTATATAAAATCCTCTGCTGCTCTGAACACAAGAAACACTTTCACCCTCTCTAAACCTCCTGCTTTTTGAACTTATGTGTCCTTTGTTACACCAAAGTTCTAATTTCACTGGACTCAGCTTATCAACATTGTTTTATTCATGACAACTTTTCCTACTGCTAGATCCTGTATATATTCTCCTATATTTTCTCTTAAAATATATATTTTTTTATATTTAGGTCACATTTGCCAGTGGTCATTCTGGTTAATGTTTCTGAATTAGGGAAACAAAGAACTTGCTCTTTGGGAAATCAGGGAATAGATTTAGACAAGGATTTGGCTCTGCCTCTGATAGTCAGCTTGTAGGGCCTGCTGTGTAATAAATAACCCTCAGATCTTAGTTGGCAGAACAAATCTTTATTTGTCATTCACAGCAGCTGCAAGTAGCCTGTGGCTCCGAGACTCTGCCCCAAGCTGTGAGGGAATCGTGGATCTGCTTATTATGGGGACTGGGCTGAAGGTGCAAACTGTATCTGGTTGGAACGTCCTGGTATCATGGTAGAGGGACAAAATAAGAGAGATGAAAGAAACTTATAATGTCTCTATAAGTTTCAAGCAAGTCACATGATAGCTCTACCATTAAAGAGGCAGGAAGACTATTTTTGCCTTCTGGGAAGAATGGCAGGGCACAAAGAGGATGAAAAGTTGTGAATAAATAATACAATCTACCGTGACATCTCTCTCTCCCAAACCACATGACAGAGGGTCTGTTAAGCCACAGACGTTCAGATAGGTATTTGGGAAAGATCATTCTAAAACTGTCCACTTAGAGCTTACTATCCACTGTGGGTCTCCTGGAGATGTGGATATACTGCAAATGGGCAAACGACCTGTTGATAGCTCCCGTTAGTCCAGGGGCTCAGGCTCTGGACACATTCATTTCTGGTGCAAATGAAGGTAGAGATCTTCCTCACCCCAGACCTTGAACTACTCAAAACTCCAGTGTGTCCAAGGCTCTGGCACCACCTTCCAGTACCCTGGCCCCCATCCTGACCTGGCTGGATTGGGCTACTGAGCTGCCGGTTAAGTGAAGGGGATAATAAAAGAGGAAGAAAATAGGAGAGAAAAGAACAACAACAACATACATGCATATCCCATTGGCATGGGAAATTCTGCTTGGCCTTCCAAATGCAAAACAGTCCTCTCATAGTTTGGCTTGGCTTTCTTATTAAAAAAAAGAAAAGTGAGTCTTGGCTTAACGTGCAGCCATTCACCACCTCTACCTGGCCAGTCTCTGCCCCGGCTTTGTTCTGCTCAGCAACAGATAATATGGCTAGACGTGCCCAAGCAGCTGCTTGTCAGTGTGCCCATGTCAGTTTCTCAAGACCTAACCCAAACAGCAACACCTCCCACAAAGCAGCGCTGTGGGCTGCTTGTGACCACACTCTGCCCTCCGTAATTAGAATGGAATCTGAGCTCACCCTGGAATGCATGGGACGTGCAGAAAGAGCCCAGCCGCATGGGTCCTCCAACCATATGTCCCAGAAGAAAGGCACGGCGGGTGAAAATGTGCACTGGCGGGGGAGCACCAGTCTCTTCCATTTGCCTGTGATTCACTCCACAGTAATCAACTCTGGAGGATTCACCCAAAACAGCACTCCTGAAATGCAGTAAGCATCACACAAGCAGTGCTCTAAGTGTGGTCCCTGGACTCAAAACAACAGCCTTGACTTGGAAATTATAAAAAACACAAATTCTCAGATTCTACCCCAGACCTGCTCCATCCGCAGCACTGAAGATGAACCCATCCATCTGCATTTTAACAAGTCTTCCAAGTAATCCAGATGCCTGCTGAGGTTTCAGAACCACAGTAACCCAAAGGTAAACAGTCCCTGGGGTTCATTCCACTGGGGAGGGAGCACTTATTTCATGGAGGAAAGTCACTTTAATTATAGTCCCCCAATAAAGTTTGAGATCAAAATCCCTCCCTGGCAAACTTCACCAGCAAATTCAATCAGTATAATTTGACACAGGAGGCAAGGGACACGCGCCACAGTGAGGAGACGCAGCAGGGCCACGTGGTTGTGAGCCTGCCCTCTGGGGCCCAGATTGCCTGTGTTTGAATCCCAGCACTACCCTCCTGCAGGTGACCTTGAGAAAGTGACTTAAAACTCGTTAAAGTAACAAGATTTCAGCCTCTCAGTGCTGAGATAAGGCAGTGGTTCTCCAAGTATGGTTTGGAGCAGGCTCAGGAGCACCACCCAGAAGCCTGTGAGGATTCAGATTCTCAGGCCCTACCCCTGATCAACTGTAGTATCTATTGTTTTGTAACAAAAGAATCCCAATCTCAGCAACTATAAACAACAAACACGTAACGTCTCGCAGTTTCTGCGTCAGAAATGTAGACACCATGTATCTCCGTGCCTCTGGCCCGGGGTATCAGGTGAGATTGGGGTCAAGTTGTCAGAAGGGGCTGTGGGCTCCTGTGAAGACCCAGCTGGGGATGGGTCTGCCACCAAGCTCATTCCTGTGGCCAGGGGCTTACCTCAGTTCCTGGCCACGTGGGCCTCTCCGTGGGGCTGCCTCAGAACAGAGCAACTGCTTCTCCCAGGGCAAGTGTTCCAATGGAGAGCAAGAGACAATGGGCCCAGGAGAGAAGTCAAGCATTTTTTTAACTTAGTTTCTGAAGTGACATCCCATCCTATTTGCTGTGTTCTTTAGAAATACATCAATAAGCCAGCGGACACTCACAGGGAGGGGATTACCCAAGGGGACCAACTTAAGGAGGACCATCTTAGAGACTGTGAACCACACCTACTGCCTTTGAAACTCTGGAGGTGGGTACTAGCTGCCTGTGTTTCAACAACCCTTCAGGTGATTCAGATACACCTTGTTTAGGGTTTGGATGAGATGATAGAGACAAAGCGCCTCACATGGTACCAGGCACAAGAGTACTCAAGGATGAGCCATTTAGGTTATTGTGATAATTACAGACGGCATCATCTGAACTTGGCATTCAATCTTTCTGCCTGCACCCAAATATCAAGTCATATACACCAACATTTCGCAAACGTAGCTGAACCTTCGCATCATCTGTGTAGCTTTTAAATATCATGTGTGGTCTACAACCTAGGCAAAGAAACAGGCTCTCTAGGGATGGGGCCCCTTCATCAATATTTTCAAAGCTCTCTGGGTAATTCTAATATGCATCTAAGATTGAGAAACACTTGGAAAGGAGTCAGGAAACTGGTATCTCAACATTTTCTTCACTATGAGTCAACCTTTTTGGTGCTAGTGTGTTGGCAAAAGAATCACTTATTTGTGGTTAAAAAAAAATCAAAACAACAAAGACTATACTTTCAGGTGTCATTTCTACAGTATGTTACTGGAGAAGTTTCTCTGGTCGTGTCAAGTACCAGAAACCACGAGGAGGAGTTGAGTGTTCTCTCCTGAGCATGAAGTTGGTCCTAGGTGTTGCATTACTGCAACTGCCTTTTGCCATTGATGATCATTCTTAATTCTCTTTAGAGATTAAGAGGGAGAGAACACAATCTGAGTTGTCTCCTTTATTAAGGGGGGAAAATCAAAACAAATACAAAATATACAAAGAAGAAAATAAATGACAAAGCTCTTACATGCATATCTTGGTAAGTCACCCCACATTCTTCCCGCCCCTTTGTCTTATAGCTTCTTCCCATTTTACTCTAACCTCTGGGAAGGAACTTTGCTGTCCTGTCCACTGAGAAAATAGAGATGACACATGAACATGCACATGCACATATTTGCACCACAGCACATGGCTCAGATGCTGGATTGAGATGCTTGCAAATCAGAGCACTGGGGGAAAAAAAAAAAAAGGAGAACCCATGTGTTCCCTCCACTCATGAAGAAAAATAATACAGCAACTTAGCTCTACCTGGGGTGGCTGGAAATCATGCTGTTGGGTAAGAGGGGCAAGGCCATGGGCCCATGCAGAACCTGGGGTAGTAGGACCATTCTTGCCATAAGACCTCTACAGAACCTAGCTCAGCCAATCTGCCCTTCTCCTTCCTGGCAGGCAGAATCCTCAGCCTGCCAACCCCTGGCCTAAAATATATCCTGATACTGAGCAAGCTTATGTAAGGGCAGCTTCTTTACCCGTCCCCCAGCAAGGCCTGGAAGAGATCAGCTCAAATGTGGGCTCTGTCCCAGGCACCTCCCCAACCTTCCTATGGGTTAGGTTGGGGGAATCTGAGCTCTGGTGGTTCTGGTTAACATCACAACCCAGCTGTGCTGACCAGGGAATCATCAGAGGCTCAGATGCTGCTCCAGAATATTCTCCTTGGGAGCTCCCACCAGAGGACTAATTAGCTCAAAACTGTACCTTTCACAGGACTGTTTAGATAGAAATAAAGAGGACACAAGAGAACTTTATCCCAATTTTAAAAATCAATAAATAAACCTCCTCTCCCACAGAACTTGTGAGCCAGCTCCGTGTCTGATGACTAGCCAAGGCATGCAGGACCCAAAGCCACTGCTGACAGCTGTGGGGCAGCAGGACAGGAAGAGCCCTGGGGGTGGGAAGGACAGCTGGCAGGGCCACCGACGTCATGAAGCAAAAGCTTCAGCTTCAGAGCCCTGGGTACTTTCCCTGGTTAGGTCACCTTGGCAGGTCCCTTTGAGGTTCTCTAATCTCCAAAAATGGGAAGGTGAGGGTGAAGGTTTTGGGGGGATAAAATAAGAGGATACATGTAAGAGGGCCTAGCAGGAATTAATCACAAAGTGAGTATCTTTTTTAGGACAAGTAGAGGAGAGGAGGAGGAGAAGAAAAGGAGATGATGTCTAAGAGCCAGCAACAGGAAAGCTCTCCTCTGGTGGGACTGGGGACCCCACAAGACACAGGAAGCATGCTGGCCAGCTCTTGGGGACCCTTGGTGTGGGCCATGCAATACAGGAGCCATTTCGGTCCTTGCTTATCTCCAAAGCAGACACCCTTGAGTGCTCTCCTTTGGGAAACCTCTAGCAATCATCCAGAGTGGACATGGGCTAGACGCCAGCCAACAACTATGGGGCTGGCTGAGCACTTCAGTAATGAACCTTTCCCAATTCTGGTAATATCTACTCGCCATCCAGATTTCTCTAAAATTTGCTCAATAACTTTTAAGCCTGAGCCTTTATCCAAATGATTTCCAAAAAATGCATCTCAAGCTTAGTGTCCACACAACAAAACCTCTCGTTGGTCAGTGAGGTGTCTGGCCAGCCTCACGACCCCCGAGTGACTTCTTTACTTTCTTGACCCACTGCCCATCTCTCCCTTGACTGGAGTGTCCTCCCCCAAGGAAACGGTTGTACCTTCACAGACTGCCAGGTTGGGCCCCTGACAATTTCAATCAAAATAATATTAACAATGGAGTCGCCATCCACATCAACTACTTTTAAGTGGTATTTCTCTCTCTGTCTCCCTCCCTCTCCAACATTCTCCTTTCATGAACTCTGTAACAAAAAGGCTGAGACTGACAGTTCCAATGCCATGTTCAAACTCCCAAGACCCCAAAATAAAAGAATTTTTTCCAATTTGACATCTGCAACAATTTCCTACACCCAAACTGCATCAGCACACACGCACTGTACAATTAAGAATAAAATTGGGTTGGATCTGCAAACATTTGCAAACAATTCTTTATTTTATTATAACCTCTTGTTTAGAAAGAAGCAAAAAAAATGCTTCCATGACAAATGTTTGCCTCCTGGCCGGAGGTGTACATCCAGGAAGCCCCGCCTTCCACTGGGAGGGGACGGGGACGGAGGCCTGGCAGCCGCAGCAGGCCCTCCTTGCCCACTCGTAATGAGCTGTAGGAAAGGACACCGTGGCCTACTTTTTAGGAAACCTGCTGCCAAATCCAAATGGAGAAGGAGGGGAACATGGGGAATGAAAGGAGCTTTGATTCTGGAAATTATGACTTGATGACATTCTTCTTCTCTTTCCTTATAATCTGTATGACTGTAGACACGACCTTAATTATAGACGGGCAGGTGGGGTCAGACCGAGAACAGGGCTGCAGCTAGAATTTGTGGCTGTGGAATTGCTGGGTTTGGAGGATCCAGCTTCTCCTTGCACGTCAGCTGCTCTCCCGGTCTCTTTCTGATTGGGCAGCACCCTCGGGGAGGGCTTCCCAAATGCTAAGTGGACAAGAGGATTCCCTGCCCTGATCGAATCCTGTAAGGAAAGGGACAGCTAGAGTAAAGCCATTTCACTGTCACCTGAACCACAGGGCGGCCCCGTTCTCGGGCCTCGTGCTGGATACATCTATGCAGTGTCACAAAAGGAAGGAGGAACGAATGACATCCTCATGGAGCAACGCCTCACTCCTGGCTCATCTTCTCACTGAATTCAGGTAATAATCAAGATAAGGTTGCTACCTTCCATTTTAAAAATTAGGGAACAGAGTCTGAAAGATTAGATGCCTTCTCTGAAGTTGCCCATCTGTGAAAGGAAAGAACCAGAATTGGAAACAGGGACTAGTCCCTCTGTCCACCTCTTGTTTCAGGCCCGTTTCCTTCCCAATTCATCTTTTGAAGTCACCTCTCTGCCTAAAATCCATAATGGTCCATCTTTCCCAAAGAACAGAGTCCAAAGTTGGGTTGAACATCTGGCAGAGCTGGGTGCTCAGCAAGGGGCGATGGCAGGGGCTTAGTGATACGGGGCAAGGTAGAGTGGCATGTGTGCCCCGTGGAATGGCCTGTGAGCTACTCGTGCACACAGGAGCCCAAGGTGGAGAGTCTGGTGCCTGCTCTAAGGGGTTATCCATTAACCATGAATGAAAAATGCAAGAAAGGAGGAAAGAAGGGAGGGAGGGAGGGAGGGAGGGAGGAAATCGCTGAGCATGGAGGGATTCTTCCCAGTACCTGAGGCTGGGTTTCCAGCAGATCCCTGTTGTATGGCACCAATCTACCTTCTGCACTAATTATGTAAAGAGTAGGAGAACTGCCGGGCACAGTGGTGCATATCTGTAAACCCAGCAGATCAGGAGGCTGAGGCAGGAGGATTGTAAGTTTGAGGCCACCCACAGCAATTTAATGAGGCCCTAAGCAACTTATATGAATCCCTATCTCAAAATCAAAAACGAAAAAGAGGTGGGAATGTGACTCAGTGGTCACACTCGGCACTCCTGGGTTAAATCTCTAGTGACAACAACAACAAAAAAAAAAAAAAAAGACTGGGAAAATGAGGAGGTTGAGAAAGTTACCTCCAAAACACAGACACACACACACACACACAGAATATATGCACATATATACACACATACAAACACATGCACACACATAAACACAAATACACACACAAGTACATATACACACTCATAAACATACACACAAAAACCTATATACACATATACACACATGCATTTGCACACATACACAGGAACACAAGCATTCAAACCCACATGCATGCACATGCACACTCACACACATACACACCTTTACACACATATACATACATACACACACAAACACACATGCAATCAAGCACACATACACACACACTGCTTAAAATAAGAGATCATGTGGGTTTTGACATTGGGAGAGACTTCGCCATACTCTTCACTGGACATGCTCTAGACCAGGCCTGGAGGATTGGAAGGAATTGCTACACCTGCAGGAACACCCTCTCTCCTTCCTTCCTTCCTTCCTTCCTTCCTTCCTTCCTTCCTTCCTTCCACTTCATTACTCCATTTGTGGTTTATGGATAACAACTTGGCAGCAGGCTCCGAGGTCTCCACCTCAGGCTCCCGTGTGTACGTGTGTAGCTTAGAGGTCATTGAACAAGGCACCGTCTAGGACCACGGAAAAGTCAACTGACCATACCTCAAAGACATTGTCCCCATCAGAAACCGTCCCCAACCTGCTGATGACCAGGCCCCAGTTTTTATCATGCTGCTCAGAAGGGAAGAGCCATGCCGATTGCTGCGCCTGCCCTTGGCAGGTACTATCCATATGTCCCTCACTTCACTTGTTTACCCAACCTTTGGGGAAAGTCTTATAATTCTTCCTCTTTCCCATGGCTAAGGGAATGGAAACACAAAGAAAGCAAGTCACTTGAATAACTCCACATAGTAAAAGACCAAGTTAGGGTTAGGACCCATCTGCCCAACTCTGTTGCCAACTCTAACCTGGGTGCCAGCACTCCATGGGGGTTCCTTGTTAGTAATCGGCAATAATGCCCATCCACCAGGTTTAAACCAAAGCTGATGCCAAGGGACCAGAAAAGGAGACATTTAGCATTTTCTGAGTTCAGTGACCCTATAGAACCTTGGAAAACAAAGAGAAATGGAGCTGGGGGATGCTGCCCTTCTGGGGTCAGGGCTCAGAGGATCCACAGGAAGGTGATAATTTGGCTAAGAATGACTTCACCTCATAAGTCCCAAATATAGACCAAGAATGACCTCCAGGACTCAGATGAGAGAGACTTCCTAAGTGGGGGGAAGCTAAGAAAGGGCATCAGGAACTATATCCATAAACTATGGGTACAAATCCAGAGAAATGCCCCCCAATCCTTGCTGTTTCCCTTTTTCATTCATTGCTCATTCAACTCCATGATTTGTTTTAATTGAACACCTACTTTGAGCCCTCACTGCACTATATGCGATGCTCCCAGAGCATAAGTTCTAATGAAGAAGCCAGACAGTAGCAGACATAGATGTGTGGAATTGTGTCCAATGGTGCTCTGTGATTTGGTGGAAAATCAAACAGTGTGAATTGACCAAGTGACGGCGTCATCCTTTAGGTAAGGGGGCCACTCTGTCATGTCACACTGTTTCTTTTTGAAAAGGTTACATGAAACAAAATCTGGATTAAGTGAAGAATCAAGCCAAGCAACTTTCTGGGGGGCACATGTCGAGGTAGGAGAGAACACACATGGTCTGTTGGAGGGTGATTTGTAACGTCACTAAAACCCAGGTGTGGCAATATGAGGAAGAGAGATTAGAGCCAAGCCGAGGACCAGCACCTCCACATTGCAGACACTATGCTTCAATTAATATGACCTGAAATCTCATAAACAATTCTTGCCAGGGGGATTTCCCATTTTTGACTCAAACCAACAATTTCTGGAATCACGATCCTTTTTATCTGAGTGACAACTTAACTTATATCCCACTTATTCTACCTCAGAACAGGAGGATTCTTTTAGCTGAAGATTTATTTCTGGTACTTTCTGCCATAACAGATTCAGTCCACCATGCTGCCTGCCATGTTCTGGGCTCATTTCCATCACCCTCCCTCCCAGCTTTATGTCATCCTCCAAGGGAAGGATGAAGATACCCAGTGGAACATGACCAAGGACAATGGGCTGGGACTCACCACTGGAGACCTCTTTCCCAGGGCCTGACAGATGTGACACAGAGAAAACAGTCGGTGTTAACCAGGATGAATGATAATCATCACCATTGCCATTTGTCTCCTAATCCGTATTTCACCTTCTTGACCATAGGGTGTGCAGTTGATCTCCCAGATCCCAGCAACAAACCCACTCTTTGGTCTCTGTCACTGTGTCATGGAGTCAGGAGGCGGGAGGTGCCCTGATATGACTTCTGAGCAAGCACACATGGGGCGCCTGCGTCATCCCATCCTCCTCCCTGTGTTTGCAAACAAACTCCTTTAATCATCTCTCCCAGAAGCTCTTTTTGAATCAACAACAAACTCATCGCCTCGTGGTCTGTGGCAGCCACTGTCCTCTGTGAAAATGTAGAAGGACACGTGCCTCCTTTTCCAGCCCTCCTGCCCTCCCTTCGTCAATTCCTTCAGAACTCCTTAGCAGGGTCCCTGACCTTGGTCCTCAGTCCTCTTGGAGCCAAGGGGACCATGAGAAGTGAGACCATGGACAGAAGTGCCATTGTTCATTCTAGCTGCTTCTGTTCCGAGGCTCATGTCCCTCGCCCTCACCCACATCCCACCCATGTTTTTGAGGCCTGAATTCTCTCTGATTCCCCTATCTTCCTTCACAGGCCTCCGGCCTGTTCTAGAGATGACTTTAGAAGCTGGCTTCTCTTTCCTCGAAGCATTAACCCTAGGCTCTGGCGAGCTCTCCCCTCCGCCATAGTCTTCCTGCTCCCTATGGCTCCTTCTTTCCATCTCTCAGGACGCCTCTTTTGCCCTGGAGTTAGTTCATCACGGATCTCCCAGGGTCTGGTTACCTCTTCTGATCTTGGTCACTGGAAAAATTTGCCCAGGCCAAACCGCACTTTGAGGCCACTTCCAGCCACTGTCACCTAGCTGTCTGAAGCCACACCCTAACAAATTCAAGCTGACTCTTTTCCTTCCTTCGATGGCTTGAAATCCAGCTTCCTGTCACTTGACTGTTTCCAGTTTTTAACTTCTCACTCTGTCACCTCTCCCAAGGTCCCCGTCATGTCCACCCTGACCACCGATGCCCTTCTGGTTGGTGAGAATCCAACAGGGCAAAGCAGTGACCTAGATGGCTTCCCCCACCCCACGGAAGATTACATCTTCAGAGGGGAATGTCACAAAATCATCAAGCACTCTGCTTTTAATTCAAAGAGACTTTCAGCAAGTATCTGGACAGCCCAAGTCCCTGTCATTGCAGCTATTTTTTTCTTGCTGGGATGGTCTTTGATCAGCCCCCGAAATGCATTTTCCATTTGCTGCATCGCATTTGCTCGATGGCCCTTTAGTTTACAGCATGCAGATTTTACAAATGCATTAAGGTCACCCCTCTGTGCAAAACCTGGACAGATCCAGGTCAGGGCTGCACCAGCCGCTGTGCGGAAGTAAAATGAAACCGAGTAATTGAGCTTGAAATACACAGGGAATTGAAGTCAAGCAGGAATTTGTCTCCATTTTCTTCTCTGTTTTCTCCATGGGCTCTGCCTATTGTGAGTTCGCTTTGCTGCCAAAGGAGATGGTTCCAAAGCTTATCCAGTTTAATCATCTGTAAAATGGGAATGGGACTATCTGCCTACCTACTCATAGGAATATTCTCTTGCTCAAATGAGAGGGAGAAAGCTTTGGGAGAGAACTGAAAAGGGCTCAATAAACGTGATGAATTTTGTAGCATCCTTTCCCCAAGTGCAAGAATTGACTTAACGCTCTCCATGGTCCGAGAATTCACCCCAGGAAAACCTAATGCCTTGTGTGGCAAAGAAGGCCAAGGAAAGTCCAAACATCATTAAGCCCATTGAAGGTCTCACGCATTGTTTTATATTTCCAAAAATGAAGCACTCAAGGCAATATAAGAAATAGACAAGTATGTTTCGCATGTTTTGATTTGTATTTGCTGAATGCTGAACAATGAATATGCATTCACCTTTGAGGCTAAAATGACTCTGGAGATATAATAGGGTAACACTTACCAGACACCATCTGCCGGGCCCTGAACTAAGATCATTGCAAATATATCTCACTTAATGCACTCAGCTTCCCAGTGAGCTTCTTGGCCATTATAACCTTCCTCCGTTGACAAATGGAACCAGACTGAGTTGAAGGAAATTCAGGAAACGTCACAGCTGATAAAGGCGGAGCTAGAAATGCATGCGGAGGAATGGAAGGAAGAGAGGTGAGCAGCTTCTGGAAAAAGGAGAGATGCTTCAAGACCCCTCTGTATTCCAGTTGCTGTCTCCCCACAAACTCATCTTTATTTTAACTTTCAAAATGCAAACCTGTTCTTGTGAGCAGAGAACATGGAACGACTCCCAACCCACTTTGAAGGGCAAAATTGCAAAAAGTTGCCAGGCCCTTCCCCAATTTCCTTGCGCAAGACAAGCAACAGCTGGGGTTTATCTACCCTAAGTCAGGTTTCAGGAGCTGCAGCTGAGGGAAATCTCAGGGCGCAACAGTTTACGAGTTCAGAGTTGAGAAATGTCATTTTTAAAAACGCATGTGTGGGGGGGGGTGGGGAATGGCGGTTCTGCTGCTAATAACAGCTTGAAAGCAACCAGTAAAGCGTTCATAAAAACAAACAAAAAAATAAAAATGAAAACAAGAAAACAATTCATTTGCTGCCTTTGCCTTCTAACCTTATCAGTAAAATTCTTTCACTATTTAATTTTCGCTAAATCAGCTCATTTTTAATTAAATGCCCATTTGAGCCCTTCCTGAACAATATCTATAAAAATAGATTCAATATGCTAGCTTTGTCTGATATGCATACTTAAAACGAATATGTAGCTATTAAAATTTAATTTTTTAAAATAACCTTTCTGTCTGCTACTTCCAATCATCTTGTGAACCAACCATGCTATGATAAATGGTGACATAATTTATTAGTTTCTAATGCCGGCTTACAGACACCAGGTGAATTTCCAAAGGAGCATCCAGGGGGCTATTTTCAAAACACGGATGACTCCCAAGACGGTCTGATTGAGCAGATATTGAATAGAACCAATGTGTGGGTAAGTTTGGCGTCACTGGAATGAAATACCTGACACAGGCTACTTACAAAGTAAAAAAGCGACTTGTTTTGGCTCGTGGCTCTGGAATTTCAGGTCTAAGATTTGGCAGCCCCATTGACTTGGTCCTCTAGCAAGAGAAGAGTATGGTCAGAATGATGTATTATAAGCCAGGAAAAGGAGAAAGAGAAGAAAGAGCAGGATCCCACAATCCCCAGAGGGTATACACCCAATAACAGGAGGGCTTCGCAATAGGCCTCACCTATTAAAGATCCTCAGCAGCTCTCATTAGTGCCACCCTGGGGACATCTGGATCTTTGGGGAATACTCACCCAGACCATAGGCATCAGGTGGTCATCTTTTTGCTTTGTTCTCATGATTCTAGTTCTCAATAAACTCCTCTGGTAATCCTGGTATATAGTTTTTAGGGAACAGCTGGTTCAATCTAGTTCCCCCTAAAAGGTTTAAGAATTTAACTGGATAAAACAAACGAAGTGCTTAGAAGGAGCCTATTTCAGAGAACACAACTTCTCCTGGTCCATTACTCGACTATGTCTTTATCCAGGACCCAAAGACAACCTTATTTTCAAGGTCTGGCTGAAGAGAAGGGGTTCCCTGGGAGCTGAGAAGGATTCTAGTTTCTTTGTGCTAATGGACGCACCATGGCCTCCTGCAACCCTCCTCGGCTCAGAGCTGAGCCAAGGCTCAAGGGCAACCCTTGGTGACTCCTCCCGGCTGACCTGTCAGTCCGTGTACACGTCAACCGCTGACACACCGGAGGCCACAAGGCCTCTGCCATGGACCTGATGGAAAGCCGAGATCCTGTCACAAGCACTTCTCGTCCTGCCCTTCTGCCCAGCCCATCGCCGATGACAGGTACTGTCCCGTGGGCGTGTAGACCTCTTCAGGAAAGAACAAGAAAACATCCCTGATGTTGTCCTGCCTGAGAAGCACCATAAATTCTGGGCATCATAATTCAAAGTGGGACAACAAGACACAAGAACAAGCCATCAGAATAATGCGAGGCTCCGAATCCATACCAATTCCGAGAAGAGAAGATTTTGAGTGTCGGCTTGAATTTGCTCCTAGGTGGTGGAGAATGGACGAGAAAAGTCCACCCAGTGAGAAAAAAGCTGAGCACAATCAAGAAATGTAAAGCAAGCTGGCACGGGGAACAGGAGAACGTTGAGACGAAGAGAACGTGGATTCTCATCCAAGAACAGTGAGAAACTATGGAAAGACTTTTAGCAGGGATAGGACACGATCCAGGCTGTTTAGAGGGGATCACTCCCACTGTGTGGGCAATCTAGTTTGGAGGGGGCTAGAGTCCACTGAGGTGATCATTACCATCAAATACCTGCAGGTCACTGTGGGCAAAAGAATGATTTCCTTCTATTAATACCCAAAGAGCAATCAGAAGTCACAGAAAGGCACATCCCAAATGCCTCCCCCAGTGATCAGAGCTGACACACAATGAAAAGGTAGATCGCTTCCAGAGGGAAGGAACACCTGGTGTTGAAGGCTGTATCAGTCTCCGTAGCTTCACAACAGATCATCTCTAAAGTGGGTGACTTAAACCCACCACCATTATTATTTATGGGTTCCTGGGTTGGCTAGGTGGTTCCGCTCATCTGGGCTGGTTTGGGTTAATCTCGGCTGGGCACCTACCATGTACCTATCCTCAGCCTTGCAGGTTTGCTGGAGGAGGGCTCATCTAAGATGGCCGGGGTGAGGACAACCCATTTCTCTGTGTGGCCTCATATCCTTCAGCAGGCCACCATGGGCTTATCCTTAAGGTGATGACAGAAAAGCCAAAGAACGGAAATAAAAACTCACACATACTTTTCCACACTTCTGTTGGCCTGAAGTTTGCCAATATCTTTTTTCCCCTAGAATTACATAAATATCTTATTTTTGTGCCTTGAACAATTCACCAAGCATTTCTCTCATTTTTTTAACTGGTTCATTTCAGTTATGCATGACACTGGAATCCATTTTGACGTAATTATACAAGCAGGAAACTTATCTTGTTCTAATTCAGACCCCAGGACCTCTCCTGCCCCTCCACTCTCCCCAACACTTGCTCCCTTCCCTCTATTGATTTTTCTGCCATTGACCCATAGGAAGTTGGCTGGTATCTTAATGGCTGAAGCAAGGTGCGTGGCCAAGCCTGGAGGCCCAGGTGAGAAGGGGTTATAAAGTGAGAGTATAGAGAGCCCAGATCCAGGGAGGCCATTCATGGGGGCCATCAACACAGTCTACCAGATACATTGAAGGGGAAGCAGAATGATCATTGAGGAGAGAAGACTTTGTGGAGCAGACTAGAACAGATGATCTTTATGAGGCCTCATCACCTCTCCAATTCTATTTGAAGGAACAAGTAGGGTCCCAAGCAGAGACGCTACATGGAGAAAAAGAGTCACACCAGAGCCTGTGTCCCATAAATATGCAGGAAACTTCTGATGGAGCGTTACCAGGCTAGGGGAGCTGACGGAAAGTGCATTGGCAGGCTTGGGCCCTCTCGCTCCCTGAGGAAACACCACCCCTGGTCCTGGCTGCTCATCTCCCCACTTAGGAGCCACCATCTCCATTCCTCGGTCACCCCAAGTCTGTGAGAACATCCATAGGGCGCAGGGACGGACTCGTTGTGTTTGATTCATCCACACTCAAGACACTGGATCATCTTACAGCTAGGATATTAACTGGGAGCTGCCTCAGGAAACCCCTCTATTCCAGGTCTGAAGCTCATTTCTAAATAAAGATATTAACTCATAAAGGCTTCGGGCCTAACTGAAGCTGACTTACGGAAACCAAGGGAATTAAACACATGCACACATATTCACGCAGTCACATAAAGTATTTAGAACCCAGATTTTAAAAGGCCAGAAATATTGAAAATATAAAATAAAACCAGCCATAACTGTAACTACAAATAAGGTTTGCATCTTGCTAGCAAATGTGGGCTATAAAAATTCCAAGTTTTTGTGGTCTGGTTGCGGACAAGCCTATTTCCAAAGCTTCACACAGTGACAGAGACAGAATTTACATACACATAAAACACGCACCAACAGCCGCCTACAAACTCACATTTATAACAGCACAACACAAATATATCCACATACAAATACACACACCGGCACTCATGTATCCAAACACAACAGGACATTAATCCCCATATTTTCACAAACACACCCATAAATTAATTAGGTCCACAGACAACAGGTATTATCTTGCTACAAATATGTGAATATGTACTTGGAGACAGATACCAAAAAACACATGTGTGTATGCTGGGAATTGAACATCTTTACCTCTGAGCTACATCCCCAGTTTTTTAAATTTTTCATTTTGAGACAGGGTCTTACTAAGTGACCCAGACTGACCTCGAACTTGCAATCTTCCTGCCTCAGCCTCCCGAGTTGCAGGGATTACAGGCGTGCACCATCATGCCCAGCCAAAAGAGTTTATTTGAATAAACAAAGGCCCTCATAGACGCACAAACCCACACACACAGAGACACAGGCACACAGACACACACAGATACAAGTTGCAAACACGTCCCATTCGGTAACATACCATCGAGGGAACACACACACAGAGACAGGCACTCCTAATGCCCAGGCATCCATGTGCACCAGACACACACTCCTGCACACACACATGCACCTACCCACTCTGAGAGGCCACGATTGATCCGTGTCTCCAGCTTCATTGAGCATCCCTAGTTCCTCCTCTCATCAGCTCTCTTTCAATTCTAGGAAATCTTAGTCTCTCTGTTACAACACTTTTGCATGTTCTCTGCGGAGTCCTTTCAACCTCAGGTTCAAGACCACCTTCTCTATAAGGCCCTCCCCAACTACGGCACACTTAGGACACTTAGTTCCTCTGTCGCGTACCATTTAGGGGTTATAATAGTTCTCATCTCAACTTTGAAATCATACTTTCCCCTGTGATTGTTTAATGTCTGTTTCACCTGTTATTTATGCCCTAAGTCTAACACGGTGCCTGGCCAACAGTGGGTACTCCATGAATAATGAATGCACAAATTACTCGGAAGGACGTCAACATGCGATGTGCTTTTCAGACAGCTATCAGGGTGAAATTCTGGGAAATAGCGCAAAGCACACCCAGAATTATATTACCTTAGGAACAAATGATTCCAGTTATTTATGTAGCCATGTCTGAGTCTCATTGTCCAGGGGCTCTTCCTGGAACTGACCTGCTCTGCAAACACACAGAATGGCCTCTCGGGGCTCAGAGGTGGAGGCAGGGACGCCCTGAGGGACCCAGATGCAGACTGGCAGTTAGAAGTCAGAGCACTTTAGACGTAAGGGTGGAGGCAGGCCCCCCGCTGTCTCCACCAACTGCCAAGGTGGATTGAAAACCAACAGAGCGCGGGTCTCTGGGAAAGCGGATGCTGTTGGCAACTGTGGATAAAAGTGGAAACAGGGGAAAACAGATCTTTAGCTGGCAATAATACTGCCCCAGGGAAACAGACCTGGAAATACTGAAGTGCCAAAGAGAATGTCACCATCCAGGTCAAATAGATGAAACCAACCACCATGGCTGGTCTTCGGGTAGGAATAGCTCAAGGCAAGCCAATCCCAAGAGAGGAGAGAGCAGAGCTGCTGGAGATGACGTCAACACTGGGAAAGTCCCAGGCCCTTCCGACTTTCAGACTCACCAGCTGCAGGAAGGGGGTCCTGTGGTTGGTAGTGTTCTACAAACAACTCTAAGCCTTTGAAATACATGTGCAAAGCAAGAGTCATCTGAGGATGGAAAATGCAGCAGACTCATCTGGCCGTCGGGAGGCACGTGACGTACTGTAAAGTGAACTCACAACAGGGAAGCAGGCAGCTCTCTCTGCTGCCTCTTTCCCCCCGCCCCCCGTCTGTCCACCACACCTCCTGCCTCCATGCCAGTGCTGATGCCAAGTCTAACGCCAGTTTTCTAAAATAGCAGTAGAAGTCAGGTCTGTGGGCATCGTTGTCATCAGATACACAGACGAGGTCATCTGTTCAGATGGCCTGGGTTCACAAGATAAGCCATTCAAAAATGCCAGACCCTTAATGAGATCGTGGGTCGGGGAGGGTATGCACTGAAGAAAGGCTCTTCTGCTTATATTGACCCGACGTGTCTAAGAACAAGTCACTGATGTACTCCAATTGAACTCCTTGTAAAACTCCTGCCACAAATTCATGAAATCCTGTTCTAGGGGCAGAAGAGTTCTTCTGCAGAACCTTTGTGAACAGTGAAGTTGGGACCTCATGGCTCAAAGTCTCGGATCTATGATCTAGATTCCACCACCTCACCAACAATAACAGCCTGCCACCCAAGAGAGTGCTCACAATAAGTGCCCTACATCAGTGGATCTCAAAATAGGATGCCATCAGAATTAGATCATCATCACCTGGGAATGTGCAGAATGGAAAATGTAAAATCCCCCCACCCCCAGATCTACAGAATCAGAAATTTTGAAAGTGAGACCCCAGACTCTCTTAGTGGGGTATTTTGAAAAATGCAGGCAGGGTGTGGTGGCACACACCTGTAATCCCAGCACTTCAGGAGGCTGAGGTAGGAGGATCACAACTTCAAAGCTAGCCTCAGCAACAGCAAGGCACTAATCAACTCAGTGAAACCCTGTCTCTGAATAAAATACAAAACAGGGCTGGGGATGTGGCTCAGTGGTTGAGTGCCCCAGAGTTTGATCCTTGGTAACCCTGTCTCCCCAAAAATACAAGTTCTTAATTTTAATTAAGACCAATTTAATAATCTCTACTTTTTAATGTTATAATCTGTCCACACAGAGATAGAGCAACTCTGTTATGGTTTTGATCTGAATGTCCCCCAAAGTCTCATATGTTGAAACTTTGGTCCCCAATGCAGCAAAATTCAGAGGAAAGGCTTTTGAAAAATGATTGGGTTATGAAGGCTTTAATTTATTCAGTGAATTAATCCACTGGGTGGACTGATGATTTGAATGGACTATTGAAAGTGGGGGAAACTGTAGGCAGACGGGACATGGTTGGAGAATGCAGGTCACTGGGGTGTCCCCTTGCACTGTCTTGTCTCTCTTCCTCTCTTCTCTCTTCTTCCTGACTCTTACAGGCTCAGTGGCCTTCCTCCAGCATGTCCTCCCCCATGATGTGTGACTCACCTCAGGCCCAGAGCTATTGAGCTGACTGACTTTGGACTGAGACCTCTGAAACCATGAGCCCAAATAAATCTTTCCTCTTTTAAGTAGCTTGTGTCAGGTATTTTTGTCACAGTGATGAAAAGTTCACTAACACAAACTCGAAAAGTCATGAAAATATTCCCAAGCTTATCTTTACAAAGCTTTACTACTTTTTTTTTACCTTCTATATTTAGAATTAAATAGGTATAGAATTAATTTTTGTTTATGATGTGTGATACAACTCCACATTCAATTTTTCCATATGAATATCCAATTGACCCAACATGATTTATGAAAGGACAGCCTTGAAGTGAGTCTTTTGCAAGGAACATATAGCTAGATCATGTCTTTTATTTATTCGCCCATTTTATGTCTTTAGTTTGGAAAACATAATTGATTTCTATATTGACTTTTCATTCAACAACCATATAAAATTCACCCATCAATTCATGTAGTGTATCTACAGATTAAATGAAATTTCTACATATACATTCATGTCTTCTATAAGAAATAATATTTTTACTTCTTTCTACCCAATATTTATGCTTTTATTTCTTTAGCTTGACATATTGCAATGGACAGCATATCAATCATCTCTCCTTCACTGTGACAAAATACTCAAGATAATCAACTTTATAAGGAAAAAAAATTTTGGCTTACAGTTTCAGATGTTTCAATCTGTGACTGGGTGGCTCTGTTGCCCTTGGGCATGTGCAGAAACACTATAAAATGTTGGGAGCACATAGCAGAGGAAACTTCTGATGATGGTCAGAAAGCAAAGAAAGAAACATAAAGGGCTGGGGTCCCAGTATCACCATCAAGTGCACTCCTCCAGTGAACTATCTTCCTTCCATTAAGTCCCAACTTCCTAATAACTACCTCCCAATAGTGCCACAGGCTGCAATGGAGCCTTCAACACATGGGCCTTTGGGAGACAGTCAAGATCCAAACTATAGCAGGTGGGATCCCTAGTACAGTTTTGGCCAGAAATAACTATGGCAACTGTCTTCAGCTCATTACCAATTTCAGGGAGGAAAAATGTTCCATATAGCAGCATTGAACATTAATGTAATGTTTGCTGTATGATTTTTTCATAGATATTATCAGATTTAGCAATTTTCCTTCTATTCTAGATAGGTTCCATTTTTCATAATAATTAGATATTGAAATTTTCAAGTGCTTTTACTGCATCTCAATAGATGGTCCCTTTTTCCCCTTTTTTATGTCATTGATGTTGGTAAATAGTATGACGACTGCTTTTAAACGTGAACCACCTTTGGATTCCTGGCATAAATCCAACTTTAGTTAGACAACGGTTCAATTTGATATTCTCATTTTGGGATTTTTACATCTTTACAGAGAAATTGACCTCTTAATTTCCTTTTCTGTAATGTGTTTGTTAGGTTTAATGTCAAGGATACTTTTGCCTTCTAGTAAAGATATTTCTAAGTCTTTTTTTAATTTTTATTTTTTATTTTTTTAGTTGTTGATGGACCTTTATTTTATTCATTTATTTATATGTGGTTGCTGAGAATCGAATCCAGGGTCTCACACATGTGACGCAAGTGCTCTATCGCTGAGCCACAATCCCAGCCCCAAGATATTTCTAAGTTTTTGAAAGTTTGTATATTGATATTATTTCTTCTGTACTTCTTTAAAGTTAACTGGTAATGTGTACCTAAGGACTTCAAGTTCCAGTTTAGATATCTTTATTGTCCTCTAACTATTCAAGTTGTTTCTTCTCAGGTCACTTTTGATCAATTTTTTTTTCTTGGAATTTTCATGATTAATCAACATTTTAAACTATATTAGCATAAAGTTTGCATTATGTCCTCTATATGTATATGATCTATGCTAGTGTATCTTTTCCCAGAGTTATATTGTAATTTGTGCTTTCTTTAAGTCTGGTTGCTTAACCTTGCTAGAGATTTATCTATATCATTAGTTTTTCAGAAAACCAACTTTTTGGATTTTTAATTGTCTCTATTATATATTTGTTTCTAATTTATTAATGTCTACTCATGATTTTCCGTATTGCATATTCTTTGGGTTTAATTGGGCCTTTTTTCAAACTTCTTGAGATGAGCACTTGAATAATTAATGTCAACCTTTTCTTATTTACTCATATGAGGATATGGGACTATAAACTTCCTTCTAATACAAGTTTAACTGCATTCCAAATGTTATTATATGCCATGTTTTTATTATTATTCATTCCAAAATACTCTCTACTTTTCAGTATAATATATTCTTTGACTCATAAATTATTTAGAAATGAATTGTTTAACTCCCAAATATTTGGGTATTCCTAATTTTCTTTTTCTTATTTGTCTCTAGCTCCAATCCCTGCTGGTCATAGAACATACAACTGACAAGTTTTACTGCATTAAATTGGGTGAAACTTGCCAGGCATAGTGGCGCATGCCTGTCATCCCAGCAGCTCAAGAGGCTGATGCAGGAAGATTGCCATCCAAAGCCAGCATCAGCAACTTAGTGAGATTCTAAGTAACTTAGCAAGGTCCTATGTAACTTAGCAAGGACCGGTCTCAAAATTTAAAAATAATAATAATAATAATAAAAAGGATTGGGAATGTGGCTCAATGGTTGAGTCCCCCTGGGTTCAATCCCTGGTACCACAAAAAAGGGGTGGGGGAGTGTACAACTTGATTTCTGTTCCAAAATATAAGCAATTTTACTTAATAGCCCATATGTAATGTTAGTAAATATTCTGTTAGGATTCAATTAGTATACAATTAAGTCAGGTTTATTCAATGAAATAAATTAGGCCTGTTGATATAAATTAGTTTGAATGTAATAGATTTTCTTTAACGTTACCAATTTCTTATCTGTTTGTTCTCTCAGCTTAAGTCACCCACTACAATTGTGGATTTATCTATTTGATATGTTTTAAACTTTGTTAATAAAATACATTTGAATCTAGCATTGTTATATCTTCCTAGAGGGTTGACCTTATCGTCATTCTAAAATACCCATCTTTATCTCTGGTGATATTATTTTCCTAAACTAGGCTTTGTTTCATATAAGAATGATTATCCAGTCACCTTTTGGATAATTATTGCATTATTTGGATAATTATTGCTTTTAAATTTAATGTACCCTTATTTTTTAAAGCAAATACATTGTAAGCATATGCTTTTATGAAACAAATATTTCTCTTTTAATTATAAAATTTAGGCCAAATACAGTTAATAAAAACTACTGATATATTTGGGTTTAGATTAACCATTTTACTGTTTGTCTTCGATTTTTTCCCATCCTTTCTATATTCCTGCATTTCTTCTTTCCTATTTTCTTGAGGGTTAATCAGATATTTTTACTTAGTCCATCTTCTAGTCAATTACCTTTTTATTTCTATTACAGGTTAACCTAGAGATTACAACACCCTTCAGTTATTAATCTGATGCAAGCGAGTACTTTTGAGTAAAGATATTTTGAGACTCCTGAAACACCTTACCTCTATTTATACCTCTTTGTTTTAATATTACAATAATGAAAGATTATCACCATTGCTTTATGTGGTCCATTTCACTGACTTACGTTCACCTCTCAACTCTTCTGTAGCTCTGCATTGTATCATAATTATCTTATGGGATATTGTCCTTTGGCCTAAAGAACTTCCTTTATCATTTCCCTTAGTGAAAGTTGACTGACATAAATTATCTCTGTTTTTTTTTATGTTAAATATATTCATTTTACCATCACTCCTAAAGAATATTGTTCTGGGATTATAATTCTAGGCTGGCAGTTATTTTCTAGAACATGTTGAAGTTATTGTTCCGATGAGTTCTGGCTTACATAACTCCTGTTAAAAAGTCCACTTTAAATCTTAAAGTGGCACAGACTTTAGAGGGCACTTATTTTTTGCACTTTGGAAGATAAAAGTGCCCTTTTTTTCCCATCAGATGCTCTTAAAATCTTTCTCCTTAGTTTTGATTTTTAGCAGTTTTATTATGATGAACCAACTGTGGTTTTCTTTGGTTTTTACCTTGTTGGGATCATCAAAAAACTTAGTGTCTTTCATCATATTGGAAAAATCCCTGATTAATAATATCTTCGAATGTTGACTCTACTCTATTTTTCCCTCTCACCATCTGGAATTTATTGTACATGAGTGTTCATCGTATCTCATAAACGTCTTACTCTCCTCTGTATTTTCCATCTTTTTTGCTTTCCATCTTTCAGTTCTCCTCCTTCCCTTCCATGGTGTCTAATCTGCTTCCAAACCCATCTTCTGGGTTTTTAATTTCATTTATCCCTGCTTTCAGTTTAAGGATTTCCATGTATTTTTATCATTTTAAATTATTGAGGTTCACTTCCCTATCGTAACCTGTACATATCTTTAAAAGACACATGCTGCATATACAGTTTGAAATATAGTTTGCCCTCGGCACAATTCACGTGGAGGCTGTTGAGAGGTGGCACAAGCTTTAAGGGGCACCTTGAGCCCAGAGGTGGGTCAGTCAGCTTTTTATCACTGTGCCCAAAATACCTCGCTCAAGCAACCTAAAGGAGGAACTATTTGCTTTGGGTCCTGGTTTCGGAGGTTTGAGCCCACGGTCAGCCAGCTCCGTTGCTCTGGCCTAAGGTGAGGCAGAATGTTACCTGGAAGAGCAAAGTGGAGAAAAGCTTCTCAGCCCATGGCAGCCAGAAAGAGGGACAGGAGGGACAAGACATAGTCCCCAAGGGCACACTCCTAGTGACCCACTTCCTTCAGTCATGGTCCACCTGCCTACAATTTCTAGTCTATTCAAATTATTAACCCATCAAATGGTTTAATCCATTTATGAGGTTAGATCTCTCATGATCCAATCATTTCCCAAAAGCCCCACCTCTGAATATATTGGGGACTAAGCCTTTAATACATAAGACTTTGGGGAACATTCTAGATCCAAACCATAATATGAAGGATCTAACCTCATAAATGGATTAATGCCCTTCTCACATAAGTGAGTTTCCTTAGGACTGGATTAGTTATCTTTTTTTTTTTTAAAGAGAGAGTGAGAGAGGGAGAGAGAGAGAGAGAGAGAGAAAATTTTAATATTTATTTGTTAGTTATTGGCGGACACAACATCTTTGCTTTGTATGTGGTGCTGAGGATCGAACCCGGGCCGCACGCATGCCAGGTGAGCGCGCTACCACTTGAGCCACATCCCCAGCCCTGGATTAGTTATCTTAAGTACAGATTGTTCTAAAGTAGATTGTCTCCCTATGCCCCACCTCCACCTCACACAAGTCTAATTGTTTTCCACTTGCCACATTAAGGTCCTCACTAGAAAATGACAAGATGCAGCCACCCAATCTTAGAAGCTTTCAGAAATCAGAAACCAAAATAGACCTCTTTTCTTTATAAATTACCTAATTTCTGGTGTTTTGTTATAGCAATGTAAAATGAACTAAAACAACATAGTTTTATCAATGTGACAGTGTATATATTGGGGTAATAAAGCTCCAACCAAGGCATAGAATATTCCTATCACCTCAAGAGAGTTTTCTTCTGCTCTTCTGTAATCAAGAATCCCAAGAGGGTATGTTGAGGGTATGTTGAGGGCATGGAGATAAAGAATATTTTTATATATATTCTTGAGATTTTTATAAAGTAATAGTGGAGAGATATAGAGGAGGAAAACCATACTGCAAAGTTACAAATGCTGAAATGGGAACATGAACAATGCACTATAATAGAACATGCTATATATTAAATAATTATTATGTGGTTTTAAAAAAATGTACATAAATTCTTCAGTACTTCTCCCTTAAAGGGGATGAGTGACAAAAACTTTCTATTAATGGACAAAATATGGGAGGTCTGGTATTATGCCACTTCCAAGATTAGGTTATAAAAAGACTGCAGCTTCTCTAGTAGGCACACTCTTTATCTTTACAATGAGGACCACTTACCCTACAAGAAACCAGATACCACGTTCAACAGTCCAACGGAGAAGATCATGCACTGAAGGACAGAGACCACCAGTAAACAGTCAGCAAAAAACTGAGACCATCCAACAATTAGAGATTGAAAATAGATTCTCTAGCCTCAGTTTAGCCTTGTGATGGCCATATCCCTAACTTATGTTTGACGGCCACCACACGAGAGATCTTGAACCAAAATGACTAGCTCACCAAGTTCCTGACTCTCTCTATTCCTGTTTCCTCTCATCTAAAATGACTATCATAGTGCTATTTCATAGGATTCCTGTAAAGAAAATTGAAGTAAAATATGTCAAAGCCTTAAAATTATGCCTCTCTCACAGTAAGTGCTTAATAAATTCTGAGTGCCATTGTCATCAGTTTTATTGAGCAATCAGGTGCCAGAATAAACAAAGTAAAGGGACTTAGTATTTACTGAGTGCCTGCTGTCCAACAAACACTGGCTAAACAATTCACATAAGTCTCATTTTTTACAATGTTGGCACCATTAATATTGTTCTTTCCTAATGATGAAAATGAACCTCGGAATTGCTAAATAACTCACCGAAGTTACTTATCCATTATCCATTATGCACATTATCCATATTTAATGCTTCTAAAACTACTGCTCCTACTTCAAACACCATGCCAGGAGTTAAAATAGCATTAACTGTAAGGGCTAACTACTGAGTTCTCTTAACTTACCCAACCCAATTCTGAGCACAACCCTGACTCCAGGTTACACAAATCTGCACCTCAATTCTGAATCCTGCCTAACTCTATCTCTACATTAACAAACTAAACCTAATCAGGTTAGTTAGAACACTAAACCATCCTTACTCCAAACTTAAGACCACCCCTGGTTCTAAACAAGATTCAAAATATTTCCTTGACTCTAAACTTATCCAGAAAAACAAAATGAACTCCAAACTAGATATAACTGTGAACCAAATCTAAATATCACTCAAATCAAGTTTTCTCCACATCCAGGCCAGATGACTGTGGATCCATCAGTACTGACTCTTATCAACAGGAAGTGGCTGTTTAGAATAATGGTTGGAAGTACCCTGCATTCACATCTGAGCTCAGTAAGCATTAGAACTTCAATTGATTAGTAATGGTGACCATGAATGAAGGATGCGAAAGGGGCAGAATTTATAATCAAGGGCTTGTCACATCTAGTCCCAAACCTACCTCTAACAACTTAACCCCAAATTTTAACCCTTGCTCGTATAGTGATTAGTATCCAAAGGTCTACTCTGGAATTCTGAAGGACCACGGACAAAGTCCCTAAACTGTTATTCCAAATCAGTCACTTAAAAGAGAAATCTGAATTGCTTTTAAAATTCATTTAGTTGAGCCACATGAAACTGCAGGTATTTGACTGTTTTGACCTACAAAAATGTAACTTGTATATGGTTCAACCTAATAATTTATGCTTCCCAGACCTGCTCCCTGACTGAGAAGTTTCTGAAGAGCATAACAGAGGGTATTTCAATCCTACTAAAGTGAAAGATTTTTTTTTTTTTTTTTTTTACTGCTAAACCTCTCCTTGATGTGGTAAGAGCTGTGGGGCCAAGCCAGAACTCAAGAAAGCAACATCTGGATGAAGCAGGAGGGATCAATTTTTCTGTGGTCTTATGATAAATTAGCAAATGGAACCTCAAGAGTCTAGGACCAAAAAAGACTCTCCTTCCTCAGCCTTTGTGCCCCTGCTCTCTCCCACTCCTTCTCTCTCTAGCATCCTGTCCCAATCCATCTCTTTAGAGTCTGGTTCTAGCTCTCCAGGGACTTGGAAGAGTCATGCTGCATTCTCTGGAATTTCCCAGCAACTCTGTCTGGTTTTCATAATGTCTTCACTTTATAACCAGCTTCGTGGCTCGTTCAGGATTCACAAGAGTGCAAAGGAGAGCCCCTAATTTGGGGGATCCTTTGGGGACAACCCATGCTCAATGAATATAGCCCCCAAATCTGAGGCCATCATAGACTAGAAACAACCTAAGTATCCACCAATAGGGAAGTAATTAAGCTACATTCCGACCATGTGATGTTAGGCAACATATAAAAGAAGTGAGGGAGAGATCCAGGTACCACAAGAAAAAAATTCCAAAACATCTTGCAGAGTGAAAAATGTGCATTGTGGGTCAATAGGCATAATGCACATGCACACACTCACGCACGCATTCATGCATGTGAACATTCTAGATCCAAACCATAGGGGTCTGTTACCATAAATGGATTAATGCCTTCTCACGTAAGCGAGTTCTCTTAGCACTGGGCTAGTTACCTCACGCGCAGGTGGAACCTCCCGGCTGGACTTCGACAACCTTGGAAGGAGAAACACCAGTATAATCCCCACCTACCCAAGAGGGGCAAGAGAGCTGGGGTATTTACACACCAAAGTCTACTATTTATGAGTGGAGGACTGCTTCCGAGGAGCACTAACTCAGTCCCTGGCCCTTACAGAGTGCCACACAGTTGAGCTAAGTGGACCTGGAGAGGCTGGCAATCAGAAGTCACCTGGCATGCACTTAAATGGTCAGGAATGAGGAGATCCAAGCAGCGCACCAACAACATGCAGAGATGTGTGCTTACATCCTGCTGTGGTTGGGAGCTGTTTCAGCAGCCCCTGAAGCTCTCTCTGGATCTGAGCTGGGTGTAGACTTTCAGGAGGAAATATACCTCTGAAAGTGGCCCCCAGCACTCCTCATGCTTAGAAGTCCACATGGTGGTCATCTCCCCTCTAGGGAGACCCAATTGGTCAACCTCCCTGACATTCACAGGAAGCTCAACTGTCTCACTTCCGACAGAAACTGCAACAACACAATTCCCTTCTTCAGGCATTGGCGATGGACGGGTTTGATGACAATTCTCATAAAAGACCGAGTGTCACTCTCTACATGACTCAACATCCAAGGGTGATTTAGACTCAAACTAAGCCGACATCTCTGAGCCTCATCCGTGAAATTTATGAAGTGGAAATGCCCAGCTGATAGGCTTATGCAATGCTCACGTACACACTTGGAAAATGCACATGAACACTGGGCAGGAATCTGGGCACATAGTTAAATTTCAATAACAGTCAAGACACTGAAATTTTAAAATTGCATTTAACACCTTTGTTAAACTTCTCCCAACTTTGCTCTTGGAGCTGTGGGAAAGAAACAAAGGGAGAACCTCATCTCTCTTCAAGAGGCAGAATGTGTGCTTGTGAGTCACAGGGCTGTGAGTCCCCAGACAGGAAGCCAGCTCCCCTGGCCCTTGGAGAGGCTGCACTTGGGATGGAGTGCAAAGGAGAAACCGTAAACTTGGGTAACAGGGAAATGCCCCAGTGTCCTTCAGTGCCCAGCCCAACTAATCCAAGAGCGGCGAACCTGCTTCTATTGACCAGCCTCGCTCTGATTTAAATTTCAAACAGCCCATGGTCTTATTCTTTCCCCAGCATCCCTGAAAGCTAACCATTATGGATTTTACGGGCCTCGAGCCTCAGCTCACACACTCGATGTGCACAATCTTTGCATAAGGAAAAAGCCAGTCGATGCAAACTGAATTAATTGTAATTGACCATAATATGCTTACAGAAATGCCAACGAGTTTTCATTAGTAGATAAGCCCCAAAGTATCTGCTGGATGATTTACATCTGCATGAACACACTGCATGGCCACAGTTAATTACGAGACCTGCCACAGAAGGTGCTTCATCAAACCCGGGCAGAGGCCTTCCTGGGGCCACTGACATCTCCAGGGACCGACACATCTGACTGGCTTCCTTTGAAGAGCTTTGAAGTCACTGCCTGAGCTGAGGCAGGCCATGCTGCGCCTCTCAGGCTCAAGCTGGGCCCAGCCTGTTCCTCCAGCCTCTGGGGCTTTCTTCTTGCCTCCCTTGTTGGAGGGTTGGGCAGAGAAGGGCTCTCAGATGTGGCCCCAAGCAGACAGAGGTCCTGGTCCTTGTCACCCCATTCCACAGCCTCCGTCCTCTTGGATCGTCCATCCTTTCCAGCATTGCAAAGGCTGGCGTTGAACTTCTGCCCCGGTTCAGATACTAGATCTTTATTCATCAATTCCATTTTTAGCAAATATCTTCCAATGGGACAGCATCTGGGCTGCGGGATACCACGCAGACGGGGACTCTTCTCATGAAGTTTACGGTCCAGAGCTGGACTGAAAAATTGAGTGAGTTGTCAAGGGTTGAAAATGAGGGTGAAGGGTGTGCTGATAGGAAAGAAATGGAGGCTCTTATTAGGGAGTATGTATGGAGAAGATTTATCGGAAGAAGTGATATCAAGGGCAGACCTGAAGCATAAGAAGGCACCATCCAGGTCAGGTATTGAGGCAAGAGTGTTGCTGACAGAAGAAGGCCCTGAGGCAGGAAAACAGCTGGCACATTTTTTAAAAAATTAATGGAGACTCAAGTGTTGACAACAATCCAAGTGGAGTAAAGAACTGAAGGAAGGTGGGGCAGGAGACCAGAACATGCTGGGAGGTTACGATGACCTTGGATTTAATTCCAGAAGGCATGGGAACTATTAAAAGCACTCAAGTGAATTCCTTTGAATAGACTCAGGTATTTAAAAAATCACTCTGGCTGTTAGCAGTGGCAGAAAAATCGATTCTTAGAAGGCAAACGTAGAAGTAGGGAGACCAGTTAGGAAGAGACTGAGAGCCAATCCAAACAAGAGATGATGGCGTCCAATGGGAAGCTGAGATGGACACAAGTGGGGAGGGTCAGAGCCTCTGTCTGCTTGGGGCCACATCTGAGAGCCCTTCTCCGCCCACCCTCCAAGAAGCAGAGGTCAGACTTGATCCCAGGATCCTCTGTCCTCTGGAGACTGCAGCCTCATCTTTGCATCCCAGAAGAGCCTAGAACTTCTGGGACTGACAGTAAATCCTCTAAAATAGTCCTGTCCAGTGGAAAAACAAGGGGACACATAGGTGACTTTAAAATTTTCTAGTACACTTTAAAAACATAAAAAGAAGCAGGTGAAATGAATTTAAGAGTATATTTTATTCAATGAATCCAAAATAGTGCCATGTCAAGATATAGTCAATGTAAAACAAATAATGAATCCATCCCATTTATTGATTCTTGATTTTATTTTCTTGAGCTATAGGAGTCTTATTGAGGAAGTCAGAGCCTAATCCAACATGATGAAGATTTGGGCCTACTTTTTCTCCTATTAGGCACATTAAACCTAGGTTTAATTCCTAGGTCCCTGATCCACTTTGAGCTGGTTTTTGTGCATGGTGAGAGATAGGGACTTGATTTCATTTTGTTGCATATGGATTTCTAGTTTTCTTAGCACTATTTGCCCAGCAAAAAAAAAAAAAAAAAAAAAAAAATCAGTGAGGTGAATAGAGAGCCTACAGAATGTGAGCAAATTTTTACCACATGCACATATAGAGCACTAATCTCTAGGATATATAAAGAACTCGAAAATCTTATCAAAAAATCAATAAATGAGCTAGGGAACTGAATAGATACTTCACAGAAGTTATACAATCAATCAACAAATATATAAAAATATGTTCAGCATTTCTAGTAATTAGAGAAATGCAAATCAAAACTACTCTAAGATTTCATCTCACTCCAGTTAGAAAGGCAGCTATTAAGAATACAAACGATAAGTGTTGGTGAGGATTGGGGAAAAAGGCACACTCACATTGCTGGGGGGACTGCAAATTGGTGCAACCAATATGGAAAGCAGTATGGAGAATCCTTGGGAAACTGGGAATGGAACCACCATTTGACCCAGCTATCCCACTCTTCAGTCTATACCCAAAGGACTTAAAAACAGCATAATACAGGGACACAGCCACATCAATGTTTACCACACAATTCACAATAGCTAAATTATGGAATTGACCTAGATGCCCTTCAGTAGATGAATGAATAAAGAAACTGTGGTATATATGCACAATAGAATATTACTCATTAAAAGAAAATAAAATCATGGCATTTTCAGGTAAATGGATGGAGTTGGAGAATATGATGCTAAGTGAAGTAAGCCAGGCCCATAAAACCAAAGGCCAAATGTTTTCTCTGATATGTGGATGCTGATCCATAATGGAGATGGCTGGGGGAGGGCATGGGAGGAATGGAGGAACTTAAGATAAGCCAACGGGGAGGGAGGGGAAGGGAGGGGGCTTGGGGGTCGGAAAGATGGTGGAATGCGATGATCCCAAGTACATGTATGAAGACGCAAATGGTGTGACTCTACTTTGTGAACAACCAGAGAGACATGGAAAATTGTGCTCTATATGTGTACTTGAATTGAAATGCATTCTGCTGTCCTGTTTAACAATTTAGAATTAAAAAATTAATCTAAAATTAAAACACAAAAAGAATGTGAAAAAAAAAAAGAACATATAATGAGTATTTTACCTTTTGTCATACTGAGCCTTCAAAATCCAGGGTTTGTTTTATACTCGGATCTTACTTCCTTTGGACTAACCACATCTCAAGCGCTCACCACATGTGACTACCGACATCCTTATTATACAGTACAGCTCTGAATCAGCTCACCTGAAGTCCTTCACCATACACTGCCTACTTTAGGAAAGCTTGATCCTTTGTCTGGCCACATCATCCCCAGAATTCCGTAAACACTGATCTTTTCATTATCAGACTACATCACCACCAGGCCCCTGAACCAAAGACCACATGATCATAAAAGTCACGACTTCCAAATTATTTTAGTGCACTCTGCTTCTGTGCTTTTCCAGTTGTTTAGATATGTTTTTCTGCTCCAGGGGGAACACGGCACAATGTGTGCTACTGTACACCTCTCCCAACTTCGCATTCAATGACAGCAAATTGGTAGCTTCAAATTGGCCATGATGGGAGTATTTACTCTGTGGAAGTAGTAAATATCACAAATCAGGGCTTGGTGCTTTGAAGAACTGGGTGCCTGGTGTTTTCCAGTCCACCACCATTCAGGATGAGACTGTGTATCTCAGTCTTGCTAATCATAAAGTTCCTGCTAACAAGCAGCAATCTTCTCAGCCTCCGTCACCAGGAGGAAATGAAGTGCTACCTCACGGTGTGCCGACTGCTCCCCTCATGCCCAGGGCTTCATGAGGAAAGCACAGATGTGACCTTTGGGTGATCACCTGCCAAGCAAGGCCTACTTTGAAGATGCCCTTTCTCCTGCATCCATGGGTATCCCTCCAAGCTCAGTCCTTTCAGAGGTGGTCACACTTTACCACCTTTCTGGAGAGAAGGCCAAAGTCATTTCCAAGGCAATTTGTAAATTCAAGGTAATTAGTATCAAAGTCCAAATGGAATGTTCCTTCACATCCCATGGAATATAATCAACCATTTTAAAAATTATGAGGCCGGGTGAAGTGGCACATGCCTGTAATCCCAGTGGCTCGGAGGCTGAGGCAGGAGGATCAGAAGTTCAAAGCCAACCTCTGCAACTGTGAGGTGCTAAGCAACTCACTGAGACCTGTCTCCAAAAAAAAATACAAAATAGAGCTGGGTATGTGGCTCAGTGGTCATGTGCCTCTTACTTAAATCCCTGTTAACCACCCCCCAAAATGAAATAAGAGAATATACAACTTGAAAATAGAATCATAAATTTATTATAGGGAGTAGTTGAAAATGGAATTTGAAGTAGGCTCCCATTTTAATCTTTAAAATATGTGTGTATATGTATATATACACATATACATGGATATACAATATATATACTATAATGTTATAGGAAAAAATATATATATAATTCATTAGAAAAATAAGTCTGCTGCTAATTGAGTCTCTAAGTGTAGCATTACAATTGATTTTTTAAAATTATTTTTTCATCATGGAGGGATATTATGCACTGCCAGAAAAGTACGATGTCTCAGATTGACCTGGGTTCACATCCCTTATCTATCCATCTCTGTGTGATCATAGGCAAATCACTAAACCTCTCTGACCCTCGGTTTCCTCACCTGTAAAATGGGGGTAATATCAGTACCAACTTCATAAAGCCATTTACAAGTACTATAAGAAATAAAGCATTTAGGAAAGTCCCTGCCATGCAGCAAATGTTTGGTAAATGTTAATTCTGATGATAAAGGAGAAAGAAGGAAGAATGGACAGATGAGTAGATAAACTACTGAATCTCAGTCCAATACCAGATTTCACCTACCAGGAGCTCAAAGTCTTGGCAGCAAATTCTGTGGCCATTCCATGCATTTGCACAAGAGGAAAACGTGAAGAGCAGACATAGGGAGGCTGTTCCGTGTTTCCCTAAAATAAATTGCGAACTAAAAAAGAAGAGAGTGCTAAATGTCAAGCAGCTTTCATCTTACCCAGACTTCCTTGACTCCACCTTCCTCCCATGTCCAGAACCAGAAAGCCCTCCTCTGTCCCATGTTGCCCCAAAGCTGGAATCCCTTCGCTCCAGTGGCAGACTCAGCCCTCCTCCAAAACTGCAGATCAACAAGAAGGCAGGAATCAGTACTGGGCGCACCATAAACCCATTTCCCCAGACTGATCGAAGTTCAGATCCAGGGCAGGTGAAGAGTTTTCCAGAAAATGTTAAACCTTCCATCCTGTCTCCATCCACCAATGTGTGCTAGCTACTTTTAACAACCATAGTTAGCCCCCTTTTGAAGTTGTAAAAGAAAGAAAGAGAGTTGTAGTAGAATTTAGCTGAGCAAACTCCATGCTGAGTGGCTTCTTGAAGCAGGTGCAATGTGAGGAGCAGATGGGCATAAGATAGAGAATCTGCTGGCCTTCTGTGCTCAGGAGCGATTGCTAAGAATCCCAGGCTCCAGGATACCCATGCAGTACAACTCAAGGCCTCTGTGCTGTGGAGATACGGGAACGTCTTCATTTCCCCACCATCCCGTGCACACACATACCTTGTGCTCCCTGTTCCTCTACCTACTGATGAGTTCTCACTCACACATGCAAAATAAGCACATCCATACAAGCATGTACTCTTGGGCACATACACTGGGTAAACATACATGGGTAAACACCATGGACTCTCAAGTATGTGTGTGTATTCACATGCACACCACTACACTCAGGCTGTGAGTGGCACTGTCCATCACCTGGAACCAAACCAGAAATTTGAAAGATATTTCCAACACTTTCCTCTCTAAGAGGAAAGTTTCCAACCTATTTCCAGGTCCAGTTGATCCTATCTCCCTAATAATTTTTGAAATTCTTCTCATTTCCTTGTTAATCACCAACACCCAGATCCAAACCCAATCCACCATCTTTTCTCTCTGGAATGACTGAATTTGCAAAGTAGATTCAGTTCTTATTACTAGGTAAGAATCTCAAATTCAAGACCAACCTGGTCACCTTAGCGAGACTCCATCTCAAAAGGAAAAAATAAAATGCTTTGGGAGTATAGCTCTGTGGTAGAACATCCCTGGGTTCAACCTCAGGTACCACAAAAAAAGTGAAATAAATTTTAAAAGGAAATACAGAAATTTTCTAAGACAGAATAATCAAGAAAAAATATTTCATTAAATATTGGCCCCCAGATTTGATCACCAAGAAACCAATGTTGATCTCTTTTTTTTTTTTTTTTGAGGGGGCGGGGGTAACCAGGGGTTGAACTCAGGGGCTCTCAACCACTGAGTCACATCCCCATTCCTCCTTTGCATTTTAGAGACAGGGTCTCACTGAGTTGCTTAACACCTCACTTTTGCTGAGGCTGGCTTTGAACTCCCTCTTGTCTCAGTCTCCTGAGCCACTGGGATTACAGGCGGGTGCCACGGCGCCCAGCTCCAATGTTGATCTTGACAAGAGCATCTTCAGGGGGCCTTAGAAGGAACCTGGAGGGAATAGAAGGTGGAAAAGTGAAGCGAGAAATGTAAACTATTTTTCAAATGGATGGATTTGCAATGGCACTAACCATGAAGAGAACGAGACAAAGAAGGCGGGGTGCCGGCTAGGAGAGGTCGGGGTCCTCCTCACTGATGACTCTGCCCTCCCATTACAACACTCACACTTCCATAAGGATCTCTCCAAACCCCATCAAGGAGACTCAGGTAACGGCAGCTAACAGGAGCCAGTCAGAGTCCCCTTCTCCCCGGCAACAGCAACTGGTCCAAGGATAAACTCAGGACCCAATTGAGCCAATGGAATTCTCCCTCAGATTCTGTATTTATTTTTTTATAGCACATATCAGGGTTTAATTTCTTTTTATGGTTGAATAATACTCCAATATATGGACTTACCACATTTCATGTGTACATTTATCATTTGGTAAAAATCTGGGTTGTTTCTGCAATCTGATTGTAAATAATGCTGCTATGAACATTCAGGTATATGTTCTTGTGTGACCATTCTTTCAGTTCTCTTAGGCCTAGAAGTAGGAGTGGGATGAATATTAATGAATATTAAGTTGTATGATAACTCTGTGTTCAACAATTTTTCCAAAGTGGCTGCATCATTGGACATTCCCATGGATACAAGTGTCTCAATTTTCCACGTCTTTATCAATACTTGTGTTCTCCATTTTTAAAAATTCTAGCCATCTGAGTGGGTGTGAAGTGGTATCCCTTTGTGTATTTATGGAGACCAGATGACAATGGCCCCTTTTCTCGTTGATCGTAAGCAGAAAGAGTTTGGTCTGGCACTACCTACAGACGAGTTTCCATCCCATCGGAAAACTGAACTGAAAGATCAGCACTGTCACTAACAGGAGGACAGGAGGAGAGAAGAGGAGGAGACACACCAAGAGTCCTGCGGTCCCCACGGCCAGGGTCACTCACCTCTTCCTCAATTTTCTTATGCCATACAATAAATCGCTGACTTTTCACTTAAGCTAGTTCAAGTTGAGTGTTTCTTCCCCCCTTGAGGCAAGACACCCAGGTGCAACTGGAAGGATTCACGTGGAACGTCCAGTTGGAAGAAAGCTGGATTGGCTACACAATTTGTGGGGCCCCTTGTTTGAAAACAATCTAGAATTTCAAGCTGACAACAGCAGTGTGCCAAACCCAACAAGGAGCCTGTCCATGTGCGGGGCCCTGTGTGGCCTCACGGGTCACATGCCCATGAAGCCAACTCTGGACGGGACATACATCCTCTGAGGTGTGAGGTCAGGAAGGATCAAGAGCATGTGATGGAAACTCCTACCTGCTGTGGGTAAAGAGGTTGGGATGGGCAGGGGGTGGAGGAAAGGTAAATAGACACTGGAAGATGAAACAGGGGCTTCAGCAAATTGATCCATTAGTAATGAGTCCCTTTCTCTGAAAATGCTCAAACTCCCATAACAGCCGTAGCCAGGAGCAGCGGAGGCGCCACAGAGAGCAGAGAGCCATGCAGGGTCTGATTATACACCGGGCATGCCTGCAGCTGCCAGCCTCCGTACACAACCGCTATTTGTTATTTCAGTGCTCCCTGGCTATTCTCTAAAAATCAGAGCTTCACTAATCACCATATTCAGCATTGGACAAGCTCTTGGTATTTCCTGAGGACTTCACAGCAGTAATTAGTTAATAACCCAACGTTGTCGCAAAAAAGGCACAAAAGTCTGCAAGAACAAGCTGCCTCTCCAGTTCACCGTGTAGGGAAGAGTGCTTACACAAGGCACCAGGGGGCTGTGGGTCCTGGTGTATGTGCCCACTGTGCATATGAGTGTGTGTGCATGTGTACACGTGTTACATGCATGGGTGTGTGCATGAGTATGTGAATAGTACACCCTAATGAAAGGTCCTCATAGGGACCTCTGGGCCCCAAGGAGGAACAAATCAGCACTGTAGAAGGAGCTTAAGAAATACATCCAAAAATCCTGGGTCAGGACCCAGGTTCTGCCACCTGCTGGTTGTCTGATCTTGCACAAATGATCTCCCCTCTTGCTACCAGCTTTGCTATAGGTAAAATGGGAAGGATGCCTTTCTCCTGAGGGTGAGAAAATAGCATGAGATCCTATAAGTAAAAGTCCTGGCACAGAGTCCGTATCCAGCAGGCTCCCCACAGCCACCTACTCAGTAAGTACTATGTGCCAGGCACCGTTCTAGACCGCGGGTTACAGGGAGAGCAGAGGCTCACATTCTGGTAAGCAAGGACAGGCATAACCAAGGGCATGTGGTGGCAGATGAGAGCAGGTGCTGTGGGAAAGGGGCAGCAGGACAGGGCTGGGGCGTCAGATTGGAGCGAAGCTAGTATTTTATAGGGAGTGTCTGGAAGGGCCCCTCTGAGGGCTTTGAGCAAAGACCCGAAGGAGATAAGGAAGCATTTCCTGCAGAAAACGGGGAGGGAAATTGCTCTTAGAAGAGAGAGGAGCAGAAATGGTGGACCTGAGGTGGGAAAGTGGTTGGCATTTTGAGGATCAGCAAGGACTTTTCTGATGCTCTCACCTCAAGAGATAAAGGTGTCCCTGGGATGATGAGACAGCCCATTTCCCCTCCTGCAGGTTCAAGTCCATCTCTCTTCACTAGGATTGGACAAGGGAGTTAGACCAGCGCCGTGTGCATGCGTGTGAATGTGTTCATGCGCACGCGCGCCCCAAACTCCTAATTTTGTCCGCCATCAGAAAAATGAGCACATGATAAACTGAAGTTACTCATCTCTGACCTTCTGAGACTCTACTGGGAGAGAGGCACATTTGCTTGTCAAATCCACTCCTCTCCCGTCACGTTTGTGGAACAGCCTGTATCCCCAGGGTCCCTCCAGTTATCAACTGCTGTGTAACAAACCACCCTTTGATTTGGTGGGTTAAAGTCACAACCTTTTATTTTGTCCCTGTTTCCTGCCTCAGTTGCCTGTCCGGTCTCACCACGGTGACCACTCCACCAGCCTCAGAACTTAGAATGGGATTAACCCAGGGAGGGAACAGTGTTAGCGGTGGCCAAGTACCTGACCTCATCCTCAGGAATCAGAGTTTAAGGAAACAGATGTTATCTCCCCCAAAGAGTCTGAGGCAGCTGGACATCAGAGTCCACCACTGTCCAACTTGGCAATGGACCACAAGGGAAAACTTGAAAGTGAAGGCATAGATCTGCACAGGAAAAAAAAGAATGGTAACCAAAAACGGCGCCGTCACCATATGAGCTTTGCGAACAGTGGAGTATTAGATGAATGGAAGCCGCCATCATTGAAGAAGAGGATGGGGGTGGAGATGGGTTAACACCTGCACGACACAGGTGTGGCAGGAGCAGTGGGTCCAGGTAAGAAGCTTTGGCTGGAAGCAGGGAGAGTGTGCAACGGAGATCGCTCAGCTTCGTGTGAAGGCAAAGCTGCAGATGGGGGAGAACATGAAAAGAGCGGATCATTGGAAACAGAGCTCCTCTAGATGAAGGAAAATAAGAGAAGCTTGAAAACCAAAGCCCGTGTTGGAGGTAAAGATGCTGCTCTGTGAGCCAAAACCTTAGCCTTTACAACCACCTGAAGGAAACAGTGACCAAGGAAAACCACACTCACATCCCACCACCTCCTAAGAGGGGATGGAGAAAATCCCCACTGAGACTTTCACAAAAAGAGAGAAAGAACTTTCTTCAAATAAAAGTAAAAAGTTCATGCACGTATCCTAATTTTCTTGACATGCATACAAACTGCCATTCTGGTGATAGAAGATGACAACACAAGACACTTCACAGTGTAATCAAGAGTGCATAGGATCTATCCTAATTATTGGTTCTAACCTGTAAAGAAGCAACCCATAGATGTGACAATTTCACAGTCATCAATACATAATTCTTTCTAATAATGGAATAGAGGCTCATGCATTGAAATTTTTAAATGTTTCACTACACACACACACACACACACACACACACACACACACACACAAAGCTGTGCCCTCCTGTTGACAACCTTACAGATGGTCTCCTGCTTTGCGTTTCTTGCCTCAGTAGAGACGCTTTCATTTTGCTTTCTACGAAGGCAATCTTCTCTCTTTCGAGCAGTCTGCTGCCATCTCTCTGTCAATCACTGTCTTCGTGTGGATCCTGCATCGTCTTTGGTCTGCTTCACACTTTCAGCTGTGAAATCCTCTGATGAGGGGAAGGGGGAAGGGGAACCTGTACCCCAGCCTCTCTGTCCACCATGCCCCTCCACCTCAACATGACTGAGACGGAGAGAGCAGGGCTAGATTTTCACCTTAAGACTATCACCCTAGGAATGGGGGAGAGGAGTGATAATAGTGGTTATTGACTAACGGTGGCAGATCAGTGTTGGATGCAAAATTGCGAACTCGAAACTAGGCAGCATGGGTGGGGCTGTAGCTCAGGGGTAGAGGATTTGCCTAGCATGGGCAAGGTCCCGGGTTTGATCCCTAGAAGTACAGGGAGAGGGAGAATTAACAAAGTTAGGCACAAACCTGATTACCTATTTTGAATAAGAAAATAAATCACCACAAACTACAAGCTTTCCAGTGACAGATTCCACTAATATTATAAAATCCTGAAAAATACCATATTTTTACCAATTAGCACACTAATGCCAATCTATATATAATAATTTTTCCTATATTATTTCCTACTTTTAGTCTCCTCTTCCTACAATAATGAGCTGGTAATGTTATTTTCCACAGAAAGAAAAGAAAGGGAGGTCAGACTTTCTGAACTGTTTTATACTTTTGTTGTGGTGGAGTAAGTTCGTTTCTTTTAGCTTCCCAGTTCCATTATTGGCAATGCCATCTCGATTTTTATGATTGTTGGCAAATTTGAGAAATCTTTTGTCAAGTTTGCTTTACATGTGAGCTGTGAGATTTCAGAGCATTTACAAAGTTTTCCTGTGAGATACTGTTTGGATAGACAGTATCCAAGAACCAGGGTCTTGGAAGAGCCCCATTAAAGTGAGAGGTCCCAAGTTTAAATGCTATTAGCTGTTCCATAAATCCACATCTAAATGGCTTCCAGGATCCTTCCTGGTCAGTCCCTGGGTGCCCTCTAACTCAGTATCAGGTCCTTCTTATTCAGTTTTCTCCCATCTCTCTGCCTTCCATCATTTTACCTCATGTTCATGCTTTCTTCCCATTTCCAAGCTTTTGCACAGGCTGAGCCTGCTGCCTGGAAGTTCCTTCCTATTGCTTCCTACCTGCCTCTTTCCATCTCACTAACTTCTTCAGACCCCCTGTAGTCTGACCATTATTCATTCTGAGCATCTTCCCTCGCTAAGTCAAGTGCCCTGTCCTAAATTCTCTCAAAACACCAGCCACAGTTCACATGCTGTTGCCAGATGACCTAATTAGTCTCTCTGTCCTGAGAGAGCCTGGGAAAATGGGGACCATATCTGGTTTCATTCTACCGCAGCACCTCGTTCATGAATGGGCTCACAGCAGAAGTTCAGTAAATACTGATTGATTGAGTCTGGTTGACTGAAGAAAAGACATTAAATTGAAGTTAATCAGTGATCGCCCCTTTCCTGCAAGGGAACAAATAATCAAAAAAACAAGTTTTGGTTTTCCCTTTAGGCTTCATTTCACCTGAGTTGACAGTCTGTTGGTGAATCACAGCTCTCTGGCCAGTCTGTATAAAAATATCTGCATTCTCAAACATGCCCTCTGCATTTTGAGAAACCACAGATGTTGCTATAAATACTAAAATAAATCAAAATTTGAAATCTGAAGTGAAAAGAAATATGGATGAAATGATTAATAAAATACTTCAGGAAAGGATACAGATGAAGCACAGTTTTGGGAAGATGTTGAGGTTGGGCAGCTGTGTTTTTCCAAAAGATCAAATATCCCTTGCCCCATCTTAACATGCTAGTCCAGACTCCACAACTGGAATATACCTTAGCCTGTGTGTGTGGTGAGAACACTGGCTTCTCAAAGAGACTCCTACTCAGCTTAATTGTGTGTGTCCTGTTTCCACCATCAGAGGGACATTCCTTTTCATTAGACACTGTACTTGGAAGACTGATAGACTCTCGGGTTCTTGAGCACCACGCAACTCTGCACTGGGGCCCAGCCAGAACCAGAATCCAAACACAGGCCAATCTGCCACCAAAATCAAGACTCTTTAGTCACTTCCTATCTCTTAAGGAATAGATGCATGTTGGAACCTGAAAAGGCAGCAGTCCCCCCAATCTGGCTTCTGGTGGGGTCTCCCCTAGTGGTTACTCAAACCTCAGCTCCTCTAAATTCTTTCCAGAATGGCACCGGGATTGGAACAGCCTCAATAACAACCATGGAGTGATGATCTCCAAGAATATGGAGTGAGGAGTGAGCAGTCTCTGGGATGTAATTTATGTGCAAAGCAAGATGGAGAAGAAGAAAATAGTGTGCCTTGATTTGGGTTACCCAGAAGTAGAATAAAAGACAAACATTTTTGTGTACAAATAGTTTATTTGAAGCAAGCACAGAAAATGGGTAAAGTTGTAAGAAGGTAAGATGGGAAAAGGAAAAGCAGCCAATGTGTGTTTTCAAGCAAGTTTTCACTGTGAGTAATTAAGTTAAATATTACATTGATGTCAGCGCAGAATGAACTGTCTTGTGGGTTTGACTTTAGTACCACATACATTTACAATTATAAAATGTGTAAAATATAAAATGATTTAAAGTTAGTTTTATACATGAATGCATATTAATTGCACATAAAATTTCACTTTTCTAGAGATAATTTAAAAGACAATCCTTATAAAATTAAAGTACAATTAAATCAATGAATAATCTATGGGTTGAGTTCATGGGTTGAGCACACAGATAAAACTATGTCAAGTGATTTTTAAGATACAGGAATATGACTGGACATCCCTAATGGGATATGCCCAGCCTAAATGAATCACGAAGAAAAATATAAATCCTGAAGCTGTTTTCAGTAGTCATATCATAGGGGTAGTGTGGGTATTGCTCCTCTGAGACAGTTGAATGTGTACAGTGTCGTAAAACAAATGCAATTGCCTTCAGGAGCTGGGACGTTCAACAGAAGCAGCAGAAAATATAGATGTAAGATCAAAGAAAGTAAGTAAAAATACCGTAGCTTTTTAAATTTGGAGCATCAATATATACTTAAGATCTGTTTCCTTTTTTAAACAAAATGTGGATTTCCTATGTGTATCCACGAGAAAGCCCTAAGAACAATGGCAAACCCAGTAGCCACTGACACCTCAAAACCCAAACTATGGTCCTGTAAATGTCATTCTCCAAAGAAACAAGGCTGAGTCCAGACTTGAAAGACAAAATGTACAAGATGAGTCTGGAACACACTGTCAAACCTCACAGCAAGAAACTATCAGAAAACACATGAGGTGATCATGTAAAAAAAAAATCATTTAAGAGTCAACTCAAAGAGTCTCCATGAGCCAGACACAGGAGAATCTGGATCTCCATCAGAACAACAGCTGAAAAAATAAAAATTAATCAAGAACCTTAACATCCATGAATGGAAAAGGATAGTAATCATAAAATAAGCTCAATGATGTCCTGCATAGACCACTAGAGAATGAACCCACTCATCACTTTGTAAACTAGAAAGTCCAGGGAAAGAATCAAGTAGTAACTGTGCCTTTCTGATATAAAACATATCCCAGGATGACAAATTAGTTGATAAGGGGAAGCTTTTCTTTAAAATGTGATTCAGAGAACAAATGGAAAAGGAGTGGCAAAATTAAAGTTATCTTTGGTTAAAACACACACCTGTGGTTATTAGTATCAGGAGAGTCAACTGGACTTTCTAACAGAAATACACAGTACCAGTCACGGAAGTATTCTTGCCAAACAGCCAAACCTGAATCTGATCAAACTCTTAATCTAACTACTAATGTACAGGAAATACCAGGGTCAAAGGAACATGTTAAACCCCACTATTAAGATGCAACCACCGGGATGCAGACCATGGGAAATTCTTTAAGACCAACAATGCAGTTTTTTCAGTGAATGAGTATCAAGGGGAATAGTAAAAGAAAAGAGAATTTAAAATCTATCAACCAGTTACAATGTATTGACCTTCTTTGGATCCTGGGTTGAACAAATAAATTATTTTCAAAATTACATAATAAAATTGAGAAATTTGATCAGGTTGGATAATAAAGAACTATTATCTGGGAGGTTATAATCAAAGTACTTTGGTTGTTTTTAAAAATAATCTCTGAACTTGAAACTGCTGTATTTAGAGGTGAAACGGTATAATGATATGATACTTGAGATTTGCTACAAAATAATATGGGATGAGAAAGGCAGTAGGAAGGAAGATCAGTCAATAGTAATGTTTTAAAACGAGGCGAAGGGTACACAAAGGTCTCATATACTATCCTGTCTACCTGATCTCTGCCTAATACTTTTCATAATAAAAGTTAAACTAACACACAGTAACATTTAAAAATAGCTGCCAACTTTGCATGGAGGGGAAGAAGGGCTGAAACTGAGCTCAGAAAAGGAAGTCCAGAGAATAAAACCCCTTCTTCTATTCAATGCTGTCCACCACCATGAAGACCTCACGGAGCTGCACAATGAGGGACTGGAGAAGCTGATCCTTGGCCTTAGGCAGGTCACCCAGCTGTGTTGCTAGGTTACACAAAGGTGGTCCAGTTTCCCATCTGATGAGCGGGCATCACAGTGGAAACCACCTCATTCATGGTGGAGAAAACCAGACAAGCTGGTGCATGGACAGTGTTTTACAAAGTTCCTGGCTCATAGCACAAAATTATTCACTGGTAACTAGGATCTTCATCTTCCCAATGAGACTCCATGACCTAAGCAGGTGATGTGGGCACAGTGACTTAGGCGCAGACTCTGGACCTGTCCACATCTCCCCTCGGTCATCATTGGTACCTCCTGTTACATGGGTCAGTTGGAAAAATGAATGAAGCGTCCATCTCAAACACTGATTTTCCAGATCCTTCTGTCTTGTGCTCCTTTCCTTTCTCCCTCCCTCCCTCTACCCTCTTCTTGTCTTCCTTTCCCCTGTTCTTCCTTCTTTCCCCAAAGCAGCACTTTCCACTGTGACAAGTGAAGCAAGAGTCTAAGCAATAATTTAACTCCTTGCTTCCTACTTAAAAATCCCCCTAATTACTGGGTAATGGGTCCACAGAGGCAGCCAGGCTGGGTGAGCTCTGCCCTGCAGGCACAGCTATAGTTCATCTGTCCGCTCCCTAATAGCACTTTAAAGTTCACCCTTATAAACATGTCATGGAGCCTGTAATTGAGTGACTGGTCATTAGGTTCCACGCGTGGTACCTGTGGGTCACCGATCACTCAAGGGTGATGGATCTTTCTCCAATACCTTTTGGCTGGGCCTGCCTCGGAGCTTTCTATCACCCCTGAGCAGAACATGACTCTCTGGGAAGACTAGAGCGAGCCCCAGTGGACCGTCTCAACAACAGCCATCATCAGCGAGGACCAGTCAGAACACGCGTGCCTCTTCCTCCATTCACTGCCTTCCCCGGCAGCCACTTCTGGGACGCTCTTCTAGGACACACTCATGCTAAAAGACTCCATGAGGCAGTGAAGATTCAGGGCAAGAATAATTGCACCGTGGAGTTAAAGTCTATTTGGGAATAGAGGCACTGCTGTAAGACCAGTAAAAAAGGATTGTAGCTTCGTGTTAGTAAATGCATCTTAATGAACTAGGAAACAATTACCTCTGGGCTGTATCCTTGAGTAAGTTGTTTCTGGATCTCCTCATTCATGAAATAGCCATGATAGTACCTCTTCTCTTCTAGGGTTCTGCTCAAGATTATCTGAGATAACACATATTAAAGTGCCCAATAGTGCCCAGCACCCAGTAGATAATCAACAAATGCTAGTTCACGCTAAATAAACCTACCGTTTCTCTCTGCTTTCATCAGAAGTGTTTTCTTTCTTTTTTCTCCACCCCTTGGTGATGATGGAGGCAGAATAACAGAGTGACTAAGGTTCAGGTTCTGAAGTTGGAAAGACTAGAATCAGATTCTTACTCTTCCATTTGATCCCTACATGGGATGACCAAGGCAATTTATTTAACCTCTGTGAGTCTCAATTTCCTGCTCCATAAAACGGGAATATTGAAAGTAGCCAATAGCTACCACATGGAGTTACTATAAAGATTAGATAAACTAACACATGTAAAATATTCAGTGTAGCAACTGGTAAGCAATGGGAGATAATCTCTAGATCAGGATTAGATTTTATGGGACCCATGTTTGAGGTAATAAGAAAAAAAGAATCTTTATTCATGCCCCACCTTTAAATATAATATTCTTCAGTTTAAATTGTCAAGGAGTTTCAATTTTTAAAAAATTTAAGTGTATCTTCAATTATCCCTTCATCAAAGAGTTGAAGCCCATTTGAGGGAATGGGGCTCGGAATAGGAAAATGCAAATCCATCACTTGGTTGGTGCCAAAATTGAATTCATGTCTTGCTTGGTGCCAGTGTGAGTGTTATGGAGCAGAAATGCTGCTACATGGGTCTGAGAAGGAAAATACAGGTGAGGTCGAGGGAAGAACCCAGGAGAGGTGAGACTACACAGGGCTATTAGACACCCGGCAGGAAGGCAGGTGAGGGTGAGTTGGGGAAGGAAGCGTCCAGGTGAAGCCACAGAAGCAGAGACATGAGGCATCACATGTCCAGGAGGGCATGAGAGCCTGGCCAGCTGACCTACAGCATCAATGCTAGGAAGGAGTGAATAAGTCATTCAAAAAGCAAAAAAATGTTGCCTGAAAGTCTATTCTGTGTCAAGGATGAGGTTAAGTATCTCACAAATCCCATACCAACCTTATTGCCATTTGCAGAAAACTCTTTCACTCCTATTCCTAAGATGGCTGGATGGCTTGCACTTTCAGATCATTTTTTCTGGATACTCCTAACCATCCACCTGACACAATGGTTTGTTGTCAAACAAACCATTTGTTTGGATTCTTGAACACGGAGGAACAAAGAGGTCTCACCAAGTGGCCAACAATTCAGCTTAAACAGCATCAGTGTCTTCATCTGCATGCTAGGATCTGTGTGATGGCCTCAGGGACTATTTCATTTTGCTTTTATTATATTATACACCAAGTGATGAAAGGGGAAAAGATAAATATTGATACTAACAGTAAGAAATACAAGTCTCAGAAAGGTACTGCAAGTGAAACAAAGATGGAATTATTTAGGAATTTCCCAAATTGCAAATCTTCCATCTCTAGTACCCAATGGCCTTAGGTCAGTCAACATTGTGTTCAACTGTGAAAGAAAGGATCATATTTGTTAAATGCATTTAACAAATGTTTGTAGAGAGCTGACTGCGGGGCAGGCACTGCTTTAAGCAATTTCTAAATATTAACTCATTTACAATTAAAGACATTCATAAAAATTAAAGAAATAAATTAGATAAATGCAAGTTAAAGAGAAATTTACAAAATAAATATCCTTTTTTTGAAAACCACTAGGGCCAGTTAAAGACAAAGATGGACCGAGGAACTATGGCAGTCTAAAGGAGGCCAAAGAACATGACAGTGAACAAGTGAACACCTTTGTTTGGATCCCAGATCTCAAACTTTTTTTTTTTTTTTTTTTTTTTTTTTGCTAGATAGGACATTAAATTGACAATTGGCAGACTTTGAAAGTCTGTAGATTACTTAATCATACTGTATCAGCCCTAGCTGATTTTCCTATTTCAATAACATTTTCAAGATTATGAAAGAGAATGTCTTTGCTTTTTGGAAATGCACAGTATTGTATTAAGGTGTCATGTTCACTTCTTACTCAGAAGAAATGGCTTATAAAATAATAAAATGTATAAGGAGAGAGAAAACATGATAAAGTAAACACAAAAAAAATTTACATTTAGGGAGACTGAGCAGAGAGAGATAAGAATTCTTTATATTGTTCTTGCATTTTTTTCTGTATAAAATTATTGGACAAAGCATTTTCAAATCATACAAAGTACATCATCAAAAAAATGTCTAAATGATATGATATTATTTTAAATCTTAGAAAACATTTTTCTTGTTAAGACAAAATCCCACTTAAAATTTAAATCTATTAAATGTCAATAAATGAGCAAATGAACTAAACAGACACTTCTCAAAAAAAGAAATACAAATGGCCAGCAAATATATTTTAAAAGGTTCAACAATGTTAGCATTTAGGGAAATGCAAATCAAAACTTCACTAAGATTTCATCTCATTTTGGTTAGAATGGCAGTCATCAAGAATACAAACAATAATAAACGCTGGAAAGGATTTGGGGGAAAACAAACACTTTTACACTGTTTATAGGATTGTAAATTAGTACAACCACTATGGAAATCAATATGGAGATTCTTCAGAAGACAGGGAATGAAATTACCATGTGACCCAGTTATACAACTCCTCAGTATTTATCCTAAAGAATTACAGTCATCCATCATACTACAGTGACACATGCATAGCCATGTTTATAGCAGCACAATTCACAGTAGTCAAACTATGGAACCAGCCTCAGTGTTCATCAATAGATGAGTGGTTAAAGGAAATGTGATATATATACATAACGGAAATTATGTCATTTGCAGGAAAATGAATTACCCTAAGAGCATGATACTAAGCAAAATTAGCCAAACTCAGAAAGACAAGGGTTGTATGTTTTCTTTCATTTGTGCAAGCTGGAAAGAAAAAAGGAAAATGAAAAGAAAGATGCTTATGAAAATAGAAGAGAGGTAGGTAAGTAGAGAAGAAGAAATGGATAGGGGTAGGGGAAGGGGACATACTAGGGAATCATATTGACCAAATTATATTGCTATATCATATGCATGTATGAACACACAGTGTGGAATTTGACTATTATGTATAATTATAATGTACCAATAAAAATGGAAAATTTTTTAAATTTATTGGGTGACTTTTGAAAGTTCAATATTTGTGTATGTCTGTAGGCAGGTATTAATAAAAAGCAGGAGACAGCTTTGACAGTGAAATTCTTCCATAACAATTCAAGTAGGAGATGAGATTGTCCTGAACTAACAGGATAAATGATAGATTTTTAGGGTATTTCTAATCTCCCTGAATAAAACAGACCTAACACTTTTTCTCACCTCCTCAGATGGTGTATCTGATTAAAAAATAGCACACAAAAGAAATATAAACAACATGAAGAAATTTATGAATTAATGGCGTGATTACCTTGCACGATCCTATTCACTGTTTGAAAAATGGTTGAGGATCCTCACAATGCCTAGGGCAGGCAGGACATGGAACACTAGAGATTCTAGTTCCTTTCTAGATTGAGGATTTGTAATCTCTAAATGCCCATGACACCTCTTGCCCATCTGCCCATAAAGCCAGGTCTGAAGTTTGCCAAAGAGGTACCTTTCCTCTGGGATGTGGTGCAAGGATCCAATATTGCATCTGCCACTGTCTCTGAGTACATCAGGATCAGTGGTATTCTTGAGACCAAAGAAAAAAAATCTCCAAAAAAAAGTTATTTGGATAATGTTGTAATGGGGATATAAAAGGAGATGAGATTATTTCCACATGGGAGGAGAGGTGAAGATCAAAGATAGTTTCATAGGGAAAAATAGAATCTTTGCTATCAAAAGTCAGATATTTATTCTATCAGAAGGTCAGATGTTTCTGATGCTTTTTCTGCACTTATTTTAATGAGCATCAGTTTTTATTCTTTGATCTGATGATAGTATAAATTACATTGATATGTTTGTAGTGTTAAACCATCCTTGAATTCCTACAATCAACCATACTTGGTCATGGTATGGTTTTATTGTTCTTGTTGCTACTGGTGCTTTCATTTTGCCAGATTGGTTTGTTGATATTTTATTTAAGTGTTCTCATCTATATTCATAAGTGACAATGAACTATAATTCTTTTATTTTATCCTTACTCATTTTGGTCTCAAAGTTACTTAATGTCATTAATTAAATAATTTGGAGAACTGTCCACATTTCTTTTTTCTTTTCTCTTTTCTTTATGCAGTGCTGGTGATCAAACCTAGGGCCTCACATATGCTGGATAAGTGCTCTACCACTGAACTACACTTCTAGACCCTTCCATGTTTCTGTATTTTCTGAAACATGTGTTCAGTGGGAATTTGGTTAATGATGTCCATAAAACTACCCATACTGACACTTTGTGGGAATATTTTTTTTTTGTTACTGAAACAATTTATTTAATGAAAATTAGCTTATTCACACTTTTTTTTTCTTCTGGAGATAATTTGGTCACCTATAATGTTTTAGAAAATAGTACATTTTATCTAAGTTTTCAAACCACTTTTATTATTTTCTGGTTGATAAGTCTTTTTTAGTTGTTTTTAATTATACCTTTTGCTTATTTTTTACTTTTATTTTTACTTTCTTTCTTTCTTCCTTGCCTAATCTTGCCTGAGAAACTGTCCATGTTGTTAAGTTTATCCAAATAGTAACTGTTGGGGGTTGCTTCGGCTCCAAAGACTAACTTCCTCATCCCCCAAGAAGAGCCGTATGGTGAGCCCTGCTGGCTCACCTGATCCTTACCCACCAATCAGACTAGTCCTGCTGGCTCACCTGATCCTTACCCACCAATCAGACTAGCCCTGCTTGCTCACCTGATCCTTACCCACCAATCAGACTAGCCCTGCTGGCTCACCTGATCCTTACCCACCAATCAAACTAGTCCTGCTGGCTCACCTGATCCTTATCCACCAATCAAAAAGCACCCCATTCTGTCAAACCACCCCCATTTCTATAAATATGCAGAGCTGTTCCTCAATAAATGGGCATTTTCTCTGATGGCAAGCCTTGATCGTTCTTTCAGAAACAAACAAAACTTTCTGTTGATCCAGCATGGTTTTGCTCAAACAGATAAAATTATTTCATATGATTATAAGAAATATAACTATTTTCTCATAAATGAAAATGGCAGTAAAGGTTACTTCTGCTTCTTACAACAGCTGTTCTCCCCTACCTCTGGGGAGCAAACCAGAAGCTCCACATAACAGTGACTTTCTCAGAATAGCATTTCCTACATGCTGTGCCATTCCCTTCACAGGACACATCGAAGCTCATGATTTGAAATCAGATGCATCTGTGTTGCAGTGTGTCCCCATCCTAGGTGGGTGACTTTCATCATGTAGAAATAAAGATACTCAACTAATTTTTATCATAAAAATTACATGGACACATCAAGATGAAGAGTCAGGATGGACAACTAGGTGAGAATGTGGGAATTAGGGCTGGGGAGACCTCAGTTTGGATCCCTGCTTAATTACTTGCTAGCTGTAGGTCCAGAGCATCACTGAGTTTATTAAAAATGAGATAAAAATGCACAAGTTGTTGTCGGGCATTAAATTAAATGTGTGCTTAATGTAGTGTTTTACACAAAGTAAATATCCAAGATTTGCTATTATTTCTACCACTGCAATTGTTACCAGCCTCATTTCAGTGAAGGCCTCTGCTTGGGTCCAACCAGGACCTAGTGTCCTCTTCCCCTCATTCCTTTTTTGGCTCAGGCCAGGCAGTGATGAGCACAGAGCAGACCTGGCAGGGAGAGGATCAACCTAGGCCTGATCCAGGAGAAAGCACAGTTCATCGTAACAGCTGCTCCCAGCAAGTAAAATGACCCATATTTTTACAGGGTAGAAAAATGTGGATTTGAAAATATAGAATGTCATAACTAGTGATTCCCAGACATTATGTCAAAACTCTCGAGTAGAATTATACCCGGGGCTAGCGAAATTATACCCTTTGTCTGCTTGTAGAACATGGTGGTGTTTAAATCAGGCTCCTCAAATGGCATAGGGATTCCACAAGCCAAACCTTTTCCCTACCACACACTAATGGTGCACAGAATACCCTGGCCCCGCCCCAACCTCAGTTCACCCAAAATTTTGGACAGTAGGTATTAATAAAGAGATTCATATAAAGAAAGGGCCCCACAGCTTAAAGCTGTGAGTCTCAATGTTGCTGAGTCAGGATCCCCAATCTGCCCCCCACAACCCCTTTGTCTAGGATGTTTTAGAGGAAAATATCATAAGCTCCCGTGGGGCTCAGTGTGAAGTCACAGTGGTAAGTACTCACAGCACTTTAGAAACTGGGAAGTCATGTACATACCTTTAGAGTGATTTCCACACAGACACACCAACAATTCTGGCTCCTTTTAGCCCTACAACTGGGGAAATGTCTAGGTTGTCTACAGGGATTCTAACAAAGTGAAGAAGGGTGAAGGAAGGACAAGGGCAGTGTCCATGCCACATATTTGATACCATACCTCAACAGAATTAAACCTCCTTTCCTTTCTTCCATGTGTCATTTCCAAGAGGATGTATTTTAATAAGACTAACGTTTCTAAGTTCCTACTTTGTACCTCTACAATGGTAAATGTTTAACTTATTTATTCTGCCCAAAGCAGGCATATTGTAATTATATTTTTTTTAAGTTTTCATCTTCTAGAAATGTATCTGGAATCTACCATATGAAATACTATCCTTCTGAATCTTAGATTTGCCTCCCAAATAGCCAGTCATACTGGCAGGATACAGCTGGAACACGGGTAGCCATGAGTTGGTAGTTGTTAAAGTGAAGACCGGTCCAGGGAAGTTTTATCACACTGGGTTCGTTACTTTTATAGACTTTTATATATGTTTGAAAGTTTTCATTAAAATGCTGTTATAAATAAGAATGGTATTATGGTATGTGTTGGTAAATAGATAGATAGAACTGGAAACTATTGTGCTAAGTGAAATAAGCCAATCCCCCCAAAAAACCAAAGACCGAATGTTCTCTCTGATATGTGGATGCTAACTCACAATAAGTGGAGGAAGGGAAGAATGGAAGTACAATGGAAGAGACAAAGGGAATGAAGGGAAGGGAAAGGTGATGGGAATAGGAAAGATAGTAGAATGAATTGGACATAACTTTCCTATGTTCATATATGAATACACGACCAGTTCACTCCACATCATGTGCAATCAAAAAAATGGGATGTTATATTGTATGTACATCTGATATATCAGAATAAATTCTACTATCATGTAGAACTAAAAAGAACAAACAAATTTTTTTTTAAAAGTCAAAAAATGGCTTTTACGATCCCGCTGAAACAACTGGTCGGCCCTTCTGAATCTGCGGAGGTTAATACCAACTGAGCCTTCATAGGCAGTGGCCACAGGATTGAGACGTGGCTTAGGAGAGCCAGTCAGGACCCACCCATTGCATTGGTCACCCGGCAAAGGGAACAAACTGTCCAAAGGGAACAAACTGTCGCCATTTGCATGGGATACCACCATGGCAGAGAACTGATGTCACCAGAATGCGGCGGAGGAGATAACTTCATTGAAACCAGCAGAGACAGGTGTGTAACCCCCTAGCCCTTCCTCTCCACACAGCAGGGAAACCTTAAGGGCCCCTCCCAGCTCTCCCATAAGGGCCCCACCCAGCTCTCCCGTGAGCGCGATAGTCAGACCGAGGGAATCAGGAGTGGCGCAGGACCTGTGGTGCGGGACCTGCAGCGCGGAACCCCCGGCTACCGCTCCCACCAGTGCTGACAACTGAGGTCACTTGCACCAGCTACTGGGGGCGTGGCTACCAGAGGGCAAGCAAAATTCGCTGAGGGTTCTCAGCCCCAAGCTCCACAAACTTAGGGTCTGAGGGAATGGCAAACAGGGAGAGTGTGCCCAGTCAATCAAGATAATAGGGCTCCTGGGAGCACCAGACCTGGCATGTAGCCAGTATTGTGGTGAGCGTCACCGGTGAGCGGGGCCTGGCTTGGGGAAAAGTGGGGAAGTGACTAGACACAAGAGAAGGCCCTTGGCACTCAGGATTGGAGACCCGCCCAGTCTGGGAGGAGGAGTTGCTGCACAGTGATTAGTTCCCGCGTATTGAGAGGAAAAGCTTGCCCAGCTCCACCTACTGGAAGAGAAGTTAATCAAACTCTAAGACTGCATTTATTAAATTTTTTTTAATTTGGGTTTTTTTCATTTTCATTTTTTTATTTTTAAATTTTTTTAAATATTTTTTTATTATTTTTTATTTTAATTTTTATTTTTTTATTATTTTTTAATTTTTTTTTCTTTTTTTCTTTTCTATTTTTTTTGTCTTTTCATTTCTTTTCAATTTCCTTATTCCCCCTTCCTTGAATTCTACCTGCTTACTCTCATTCTCTTTAGTGACTTCTTCCCTTCCCTTCTAATACCTTTCCTCCCAAGCATCAAATAAATTTATAGGAGTAATCAGTAACTCAGCAGTCAAACAGAACAAGAAGTAACATGAGCAGCATAAAAAAGCAAGGAAGAAAAGGAGTACAAACAATACAGGACAGCCTAAATATTCAGGAGGACCTAGAGGCATCAGAAAAATGGCCAAATAAAGAACTCAAGGAATACCTTAGACAGATGGAATGGAATCTTAAAGAGGATATGTGACAGCAAATTCAAACAGTGAAAGAACACATTGAAAATGAATTACATAAACAGATAAAAGAAGCAAATAAGCATCTTTATCAGGAGATAGAGATTATTTAAAAAATCAAACAATAATTCTAGAAATGCAGGAAACTATAAACCAAATTAAAAACTCAAATGAGAGTATCACTAACAGAGTGGAGCAAGTAGAAGCCAGAACATCAGGTAATGAAGACAAAATATATCATCTTGAAAAGAATCTAGCCAACCCAGAAAGGCTGGTAAAAAAATCACAAGAAAAACATCCAAGAGATATGGGATAACATAAAAAAACCAAACTTAAGAGTCATCAGGATAGAGGAAGGTATAGAGGTTCAAACCAAGGGAATGAGCAACCAGCTGAATGAAATAATTATAGAAAACTTTCCAGAAATAAAAAAGGAAACGGATATACAAATTGCCGATGCATACAGGACACCGAGCATACAAAATCACAGTAGACCAACACCAAGACACATTGTTATGAAGATATCCAATATACAGAACAAAGAGAAAATATTAAAAGCTACAAGAGAAAGGAGGCAGATTACATTCAGGGGTAAACCAATAAGGTTAACAACAGATTTTTCATCACAGACGCTGAAAGTGAGAAGATCCTGGAACAACGTATTTCAAACACTGAAAGACAATGGATGCCAACCAAGAATTTTGTATCCAGCAAAATTAAGCTTCAGGTATGACAACGAAATAAAAATCTTTCATGATAAAGAAAAGAATTTGCAGCCAGAAAACCAGCACTGCAAAGCATCTTGAGGAAAACACTACACGAGGAAGAAATGAAAAACAATAACCAAAACCAACAGTGGGAAGTACCTCAGTAAAGACAGAGGGCAGGGGGAAAGCTAATCATGAAGAAACAAACTAAATTTTTTTTAAAAAGATAAATAATCAAATATGGCTGGAAGTACAAACCATATATCAATAGTAACTCTAAACGTTAATGGCTTAAACTCTCCAATAAAGCAACATAGGCTGGTAACATGGATTAAAAAAACAAATCCAACAATATGCTGCCTCCAGGAGACACATCTGATTGGAAAAGACATACAGAGGCTGAAGGTGAAAGGTTGGGAAAAAATATACCACGCACACGGTCCTCGTAAGCAAGCAGGGGTGGCCCTCCTCATATCGAATAAAATCAACTTCAAGACTAAGTTAATCAAAAGGGATAAGGAAGGACATTATATACTGTTAAAAGGAACCAATCACCAACAAGACATAACAATTATCAATATTTATGCACCAAATAAGGGTGCTGTGATGTTCATTAAACAAACTCTCCTCAAGTTCAAGAATCAAATAGACCACAACACAATAATTATGGGTGACTTCAACACACCTCTCTCACCATTGGACAGATCCTCCAAACAAAAGTTGAATAAAGAAACTATAGAACTCAATATCACAATCAATGACCTAGACATAACTGACATATATAGAATATATCAACCATCATCAAGTGGATATACTTTTTTCTCAGTAGCACATGGATCCTTCTCAAAAATAGACCATATATTATGCCATAGGGCAACCCTCAGTAAATATAAAGGTGTGGAGATAATACCATGCATTTTATCTGATCATAATGGAATGAAACTGGAAATCAATGATAAAAGAAGGAAGGAAAAATCCTACATCACATGGAAAATGAACAATATGTTACTGAATGATCAATGGGTTACAGAAGACATAAAGGAGGAAATCAAAAAATTCTTAGAGATAAATGAAAACACAGACACAACATATTGGAATCTAAGGGACACAATGAAAGCAGTTTTAAGAGGGAAATTCATCACCTGGAGGTCATTCCTCAAAAAAAAAAAAAAAAACCAACAAATAAATGAGCTCACATTTCATCTCAAAGCCCTAGAAAAGGAAGAGCAAAACAACAGCAAATGTAGCAGAAGGCAAGAAATAATTAAAATCAGAGCGGAAATCAACGAAATTGAAACAAAAGAAACTATTGAAAAAATTGACAAAACTAAAAGTTGGTTCTTTGAAAAAATAAATAAGATCGACAGTCCCTTATCCATGCTAACGAAGAGAAGAAGAGAGAGAACTCAAATTACTAACATACGGGATGAAAAAGGCAACATCACAACAGATACTATAGAAATACAGAAGATAAATAGAAATTATTTTGAAAACCTATATTCCAATAAAATAGAAGATAGTGAAGACATCGATAAATTTCTTAAGTCATATGGTTTGCCCAGACTGAGTCAGGAGGATACACACAATTTGAACAGACCAATATCAATGGATGAAATAGAAGAAGCAATCAAAAGACTACAACCAAGAAAAGCCCAGGACTGGATGGGTATACAGCAGAGTTTTACAAAACCTTTAAAGAATAATTAATACCAATACTTTTCAAGTTATTTCAGGAAATAGAAAAAGTGGGAGCTCTTCCAAATTCATTCTATGAGGCCAACATCACCCTGATTCTGAAACCAGACAAAGACACCTCAAAGAAAGAAAACTACAGACCAATATCTCTAATGAACCTAGATGCAAAAATTCTCAATAAAATCCTGGTGAATCAGATACAAAAACACATCAAAAAAATTGTGCACCATGATCAAGTAGGATTCATCCCTGAGATGCAAGGATGGTTCAATATACAGAAATCAATAAATGTTATTCACCACATCAATAGACTCAAAGATAAGAACCATATGATCATCTCGATAGATGCAGAAAAAGCATTCGACAAAGTACAGCATCGCTGTATGTTCAAAACAAAAGAAAAACTAGGGATAACAGGAACTTACCTCAACATTGTAAAAGCTATCTATGCTATGCCTCAGGCTAGCATCATTCTGAATGGAGAAAAATTGAAGGCATTCCCTCTAAAATCTGGAGCAAGACAGGGATGCTCTCTATCACCACTTCTATTCAATATAGTTCTCGAAACACTGGCCAGAGCAATTAGACAGACGAAAGAAATTAAAGGCATAAAAATAGGAAAAGAAGAACTTAAATTATCACTATTTGCGGACGACATGATTCTATACCTAGAAGACCCAAAAGGGTCTACAAAGAAACTACTAGAACTAATAAGTGAATTCAGCAAAGTGGCAGGATATAAAATCAACACGCATAAATCAAAGGCATTTCTGTATATCAGCGACAAAACTTCTGAAAAGGAAATGAGGAAAAACACCCCATTCACAATATCCTCAAAAAAAAAAAAATAAAATACTTGGGAATCAACCTAACAAAAGAGGTGAAAGATTTATACAATGAAAACTACAGAACCCTAAAGAGAGAAATAGAAGAAGACCTTAGAATATGGAAAAATATACCCTGTTCATGGATAGGCAGAACTAACATCATCAAAATGGTGATATTACCAAAAGTTCTCTATAGGTTTAATGCAATGCCAATCAAAATCCCAATGGCATTTCTTGTAGAAAAAGATAAAGCAACCATGAAATTCATATGGAAAAATAAAAGACCCAGAATAACAAAAGCAACTCTAAGCAGGAAGTGTGAATCAGGTGGCACAGTGATACCAGATTTCAAACTATACTACAGAGCAATAGTAACAAAAACAGCATGGTACTGGTACCAAAACAGGCCGGTGGACCAATGGTACAGAATAGAGGACACAGAGACTAATCCACAAAGTTACAACTATCTTATATTTGATAAAAGGGCTAAAAGCATGCAATGGAGGAAGGATAGCATCTTCAACAAATGGTGCTGGGAAAACTGGAAATCCATATGCAACAAAATGAAATTGAATCCCCTTCTCTCACCATGCACAAAAGTTAACTCAAAATGGATCAAGGACCTTGATATCAAATCAGAGACTCTGCATCTGATAGAAGAAAAAGTTGGCTCCAATCTACATATTGTTGGGTTGGGCTCCAAATTCTTTAATAGGACACCCATAGCACAAGAGTTAATAACAAGAATCAACAAATGGGACTTACTTAAACTAAAAAGTTTTTTCTCAGCAAAAAGAAACAATAAGAGAGGTAAATAGGGAGCCTACATCCTGGGAACAAATTTTTACTCCTCACACTTCAGATAGAGCCCTAATATCCAGAGTATACAAAGAACTCAAAAAATTAAACAATAAGAAAACAAATAACCCAATCAACAAATGGGCCAAGGACCTGAACAGACACTTCACAGAGGAGGACATACAATCAATCAACAAGTACATGAAAAAATGCTCACCATCTCTAGCAGTCAGAGAAATGCAAATCAAAACCACCCTAAGATACCATCTCACTCCAGTAAGATTGGCAGCCATTATGAAGTCAAACAACAACAAGTGCTGGAGAGGATGTGGGGAAAAGGGTACTCTTGTACATTGCTGGTGGGACTGCAAATTGGTGCGGCCAATTTGGAAAGCAGTATGGAGATTCCTGGGAAAGCTGGGAATGGAACCACCATTTGACCCAGCTATTGCCCTTCTTGGACTATTCCCTGAAGACCTTAAAAGAGCGTACTACAGGGATACTGCCACATCGATGTTCATAGCAGCACAATTCACAATAGCTAGACTGTGGAACCAACCCAGATGCCCTTCAATAGATGAATGGATAAAAAAAAATGTGGCATTTATACACAATGGAGTATTACTCTGCTCTAAAAAATGACAAAATCATGGAATTTGCAGGGAAATGGATGACATTAGAGCAGATTATGCTAGCCAATCTCTAAAAAACAAATGCCAAATGTCTTCTTTGATATAATGAGAGCAACTAAGAACAGAGCAGGGAGGAAGAGCAGGAGGAAAAGATTAACATTAAACAGAGACATGAGGTGGGAGAGAAAAGGGAAATTGCATGGAAATGGAAAGAGACCCTCATTGTTATGCAAAATTACATATAAGAGGTTGTGAGGGGAATGGGGAAAAAACAAGGAGAGAAATGAATTACAGTACATGGGGTAGAGAGAGAAGATGGGAGGGGAGGGGAGGGGGGATAATAGGGGATAGGAAAGGTAGCAGAATACAACAGTTACTAATATGGCATTATGTAAAATTGTGGATGTGTAACCGATGTGATTCTGCAATCTGTATTTGGGGTAAAAATGGGAGTTCATAACCCACTTGAATCTAATGTATGAAATATGATATGTCAAGAGCTTTGTAATGTTTTGAACAACCAATAAAAAAAGGAAAAAAAAAAGAAAAGCAAAAAAAAAAATGGCTTTTAAAAACACTGTTAAATATCTATGACTACTAGCACCATTTATGTACATGAAAACCGCATCTCAGAAAAGTCAGTTGCATTCATCAGACCAAATGGCTTAAAAGCAGAGTAGAGGAGACACCAAAGTGAGCTGTCAGAACCCCCACCATTGATCTGCTCACTGCCCATCTGCTGGGAGTCCAGTCAAGAGATAGCCTCCAGTGATCAGCTCCCTCAGTGTCTGTCTCAGCTGCAGAGGACCACCCTCTCCTGACCTGTCCTATCTAAAGAAGCCTGTGGATGAGCAAAGCAACGTTGTAAAGCCCCAGCCATTGTGGACCCAGGACAACTCTGATAATGTTCAGGTCAATAATCATTCTAGATAACAATGATTAATAATCATTCTAGAGACCTCTTCTGGGTTGGCACAGCACTTGTTGGACCTACATCACAATTCACCTCTTCCTTCTGGCCAGTCCTGCTGTCCTGGAATAAACACCTTCCGTCCCAACCTCCATCTCAGCTTCTCTTCTGGGGACCCCAATCCAAGACCCAGAGGAAGTGGATATTTGAACCTGGATCTATCTGAACACAGGGCATGAGGGAGTCTGCCAGGAAGCGGGTGGGAGCAGGTACTTCTGGGAAGCTGCTCAATTGTCGGTGTTCACTGGGCACCTGATCTGCTCCCCGAGCCCAGAGCTAGGGAGACTCACATAGATCAGGAGCTTGAAAACATTAAGAGACAAATGTAAGACAGGTCCTGAGTCCGGGACTTTCTGAGCAGCAGGAGAGCCTCACTGCTAAGTTCAGAGAAGACCTTTGCCGCCATCCATTCCCTGCAGACCCAGCTGGGTGCATTTACACACGGACTTTGAAGGCAGCAGCTCCTGCCCTGACCCAGGAGGCCTCCCAGCAGCCCGACCTCAGAGGCCAGACCCATTCCCCAGCACCTCTGCAGAGAAGCGACTCTGTGAGAGGCCAGAGCCAGCAGGTGGCTCTGAAAATGCCCTGTGTAATTAGAAATCTCATTTCCATTCCTGGTCTCTGGTTTGCATGGCAAAGAGAGCCGTTTTTCTGGAATGAATTATCCCCTCCCTGCAGATGTCTTCAAAGGCTTATAATCCAAAACGGGCTCTTGGAGACCCAGCCTCCCAGGGCCGCCCCTGCACACAGGAAGTCACTCCTTTGCGGGCACAGATGGGCTTTTGAAATGTACAAACTGCTGATGGGGCAGAAAAACGCCAGGCCATGAGGGCAAGAGTCAGTGTTCCTGACTCCTCCTGGCTGCCTGGGACTGATTGTGCCACCTTCAGCACGGAAAGTCTCACGTCCAGAAAAGCCCTTAGTCCCAGACAAACTGGGAGTCAACTACTTACCTTCACTCACAATTTATGGGGGACTCATATGGGGTGGTTCTGGTGATCAATTTACAATAAAACTCTTCTCTCTAAGTCAAATTGAGGGGAATATAAATACATATAATTATATCATATGTAGCACATATATATATATTAGCTCTGTAACTCATCATTCTTCCACCCATTTATTTTTAACAAATGCATGTTAAGTTCCTACTATTTGTCATGACCAAATAATAACAGTGATGAAAGATCTCTCAGCCTAGTGTAGGGTTTCTTTATCTAGAGGGATCCATAGAACATTCCCAGCAGGTGCAGAGAGATGTCTGTAAATGCTCTTAAATGACTGCAAAATTTCCTGCGTTAAGGGCTTCACGGTCTAAAGACGTTTAAGAATCCCTGAATGAAGAAATAAGTGTATAAACTGATAGTTACAATACAGCTCTGTGTTTCTCAAGGTATGTTCTGTGGGCCATGTATAATAAAATCCTCCTGATTCTCCATGTGGTCCAGAAGTGTAAGCATCAAGCAGGGGCTCATTAGAAATGCAAATTCTCTAGCCCCACCCCAGATCTACCAAATCGGAAGCTTCTTTTTTTAAAAGAAAAAAAAAATCATCTCCAAGAGACTTTTTGCATATAAAAATTTAAGAAGAGATGTTTCTTGTGACAGCTGTCATGTTAAGGGCCCCCAGCAAACCACCTTGCAATAGAAAAAATACCATGCCAATTTCAGGCCTTCCCAAGACTGAGCAGCTTCTGGTTTTCCATTCTTTGAACTCTAAGTCTATGGAGAGAGAAGAAAAAAAAAAGGAGGAGACCCAGCGTCCCAACTGAGCCCGCTGCAACCATCCTACCCGCTAAGTTTAGCCACAAGAGTGACTGCCATCAAGGACTGCCCAGCAGAGTCCAGCTAGCTTGCAAGTTGTCAGAGGAAAGTTAAATGCAGTTTAACCATGAAGTTTCAGGGTCTCTCCTGGTCCACACAACCTCTGCTTCGTCTCTCCAGAGGGTAGCTGACTTCCTAAGTTGGCAGCTCAAGGCTTCCCAGAGTGCAAAAGCAGACATTGTCAGACACATCTTTAGACTTAGGCACAGTGTCACATTCACTGCGTTTTATTGATTAAAGCATGTCACAGCCCAGCCCAGATTCAAGGGAAGAGTGTGAATATGAGGGTCACAGTGGGCTGTCAAGGCAACCAGACTATCAGAGTGAGCTACCTATTTAACAGACTTTCAAACTTAGCTGCTGCACGTTAGAATCCTCTAGAGAACTTTAAAGAGTGCTGCCACCCAGGCTCTGCCGTCCCCCTCAGAGACTCTGATTTGATCAGTCTGGGGTGCAGCCTGAATGCTTCTAACTTCCCTAGGCAATTCTGATATGCATCAGTTTGATAACACAGTTGATGCTGGATAAAAAGTACCGATCCTTGGGCCTCATCCCAGACTTCCTGAACCAGAGGCTGTCCTCTAAAATGGTTCCCAATTATCTCGTCCTCCTAGAATACATGCTCCTGTGTCATCTCCTCCCCTGTGGTGTGAGCAAGATCTGGTAACTTGCCTCTGACAAACAGAATACAGAAAAAATAAAATGTCATTGTTATAATGAAATCAAAAAGGATTACCTTCCATCTTACTCCCCCTCCTCCCCCTCCCTACTGCATTCACTGGCTATTCAACAAAGCAATATGTCACACAAGCTTGTGAAGAGGCTCAAATGACAAGGAACTAAACCCTGCCATTAACCACTTGAATAAGCTTGGAAGCCCATCCTTCCCCCCCCCCCCCCCCCCCCCCCCCCCCCCCCCCCCGTTCAGCCTTCAGCTGAGACTCCAGCCCTGGGCAACACCTCAGCTGCAGCCTTTTCAAAGACCCTGCAGGAGAGGATCCAGCCAGAGCCACAGCTGGTTTTCTGACCCACAGAAACTGTGATGTAATAAATGTGGGTTTTAAGCTACCAAGTTTCGGGATAATTAGCAAAGCAGTAATAGATAACTAATAGAGGGTCTGAGAATCTTTTTAATTGCTCTCCAGTTGGCTCCTGTGTACCTTGCAGGTTCAAAACTGCCATTGTGCATGGTAGAAAGTGTTTTAATAGAAGAATAAATGTCTGGAGGCTTTAAAGAACATATAGCGAAGAATGAAACAGACATTATCACTGTATGTATATATGTGACGGCATGACCAATATGATGCTGCAACATGTACACTCAGAAAAATGAGAAATTATATCCCACCTATGTATATCAAAGTGCATAAATACATTCTACTGTCCTGTATAACTAATTGAAACAAATTAAATTAAAAAAAAAAAAGAACATATAGTGAGCCAGGCATGGTGGCACACACGGGAGAGACCAGCTATGAGGGAATCAGAGTGGGGAGAATTGTGAGTTCAAGGTCAGCCTGGGAGAGAGGGGAGGGAAGGAAGAAAAGAAGGAAGATGAGAGGGAGGGAGGGTGAGCAGGAGGAAGGAAGGAAGGAGGGAGAGAGGAAGGGGAAAGGAGGGGAGGAGGGGAGGGGGGAATGAGGGAAGGAGGTAGGAAGGAAGGAAGGAAGGAAGGAAGGAAGGAAGGAAGGAAGAAAGGAAGGAAGGAAGGAGGGATGGCAGGTTGGTTTTGAAGGATGCTAAGCGATCCCATACAGAAAGGGCAGAGGTGTTTCAGGAAGACAAAAGAGCATATTTCCCCAGCAGAGAACACTCTTCCCTCTACCTCTTTACCTCAGATTCATCTTTCAGTGCTTAATCCAGATGTTAGTTTAGTTAGGAGGCCTTTCCTATCCGCCCTTGGGCCCATGGCAGGGGCATGTTAGATGCCTGAAAAGACCCTGTATCCTGCATTCTCCCTAAAAGTTATACCTGAGACACAGGTTTGCATGCAGGGAGCTTATTTATTATTATTTTGTGGGAAGTATCCCACAAAACAGTAGAAGGGCACTAGGAAGAACAAGAGAAGAGGGTCAAGTGTTATGTGCATGTATTAATATGTTGCAATGTACTATGTATAATTCTGATGCACCAATGAGGGATTTTTAAAGTTATATTAAGGTTCTATGGGCAACTGGGGCTCAATCCTGCAGGGGTCCTTCTTAGCAGCTGTACTATATGCTTTTCAGAATTCCTACCCAAGGCACAAGAATGAGGACTCCTGTCCCCCACTAGAAAAGTTCTTCATAAAGTGCTAACATCTTCCAGAAATTCCAACCTTCTAAATTGCTGAGTGGTTCACACGGGCCTCCCATGCAGCAGTGGCAGGAAAGATCCATGACAGACAGAAAGAGACTCAGTTGAGGCAAGAGGCGGTCATGTTACACGAGAGCTCATCTGGTTAACACAGCAGTGGGTGGAGTGGAAGGTGTTGGGAGAGAGGTGGGGATGGGAAGGTGTGATGTGGTCGAGGTATCAGATGCAACCTACTGACAGCTTTATAATGGATTCTCCCAAGACTGTCCTTCTCAACAGACTCTAATCTCTGGGAAGTGTCTTGTTTCTTAATGTCCCCTCAAGCCACCAGCACAGTACATGCATGGCACATATCAGGGCACCACAAATATTTCACGAGTTAATCCCAACAGCATTACTTAACAGGACGGAGCCTGGGCACTAGCTTGTTGGAAGTGGATAGGTCTTAGGTCAGGGCTGATCCAGGTGACCTCTATAAGCAGTGGAAACCCTTGACAGGTCCTTCACTCCAGGGCAGGTCCCCGGGCCACATGGGATGGATACTATGATGTCAATGCCCAGTCGTCCAGCATAAGGTGGGAAAAGCCCGTGGTGCCATTCAGGATCCAGGATTCTGCATGGGTTCAGGTGAGGCTAGTCTCCAGAAAGCCGGCATCTTGGCCTAGCTTTTTCTCCTTCCCCTTTGACCTCCCCGTACTTCATCATGGGATTCTGGAGAGCATTCCCTAGGCGAGTCATTTTTACAAGAATTCCCATATCAGGATTTGCTTCTAGCAAACTTAATCCAAAATAGCAAATGTCCAAGATGTTACCATCTCAGCCACACCTGAAGGAAGAACTGTCCTTAGGAGAGCAAGAGCCAGACTTCTCGGCCCCTTAAATATTTCAAAAATTCAATTTAGTTAATAAGGATCCTATAGATTCTCTAGCCTAAATCGTGTCAAGCCCTATACCAGGTGATGGAGCATGGTTTGCTTTAATTCATTTTCCCAACAACATCCAAGCTACGTGTGTGGATTGGTTTTTCTATTGCTGCATAGTCAATTGCCACAAACTTGGCAGCTTAAAACAACACAAATTTGTTATCTCACAGTTCGTGTGGGCCAGGGGTTCAGGCACAGGCTAGCTAGGCTGGGGCTCTCTCTAGAGCTCTGGGTCTTCCTCCAAGTTCCTTCAGGTTGTTGGTAGAATCCAGTTTCTTGCTATTTCTTGCTAAGGCCCTGTTTTCTTGCTGGCTGTCAGGTGTGGATCACTGTCAGTTCATAGGAGCCACTCTCAGGTCCTAGCTATGTGATCTCCTTCATAGGCAGTGTCCAGGATAAATTGTTGCTTTTCTAGGCCAGCAAGAGACCATCAACTGCTGCTTCTTATCATTTCTAAGGACTCGCCTGATTGGGGTAAGCACTCTCAGAATTGTGCATTTTTTTAAACTCAAAATCACATGATTAGAGACCATACTTTCACCAGCAATACCCCTCTTGCCATACAACATCGTCATGGGAATGACACCCCATCATATCCATGCCTCCTGCCCACATTCATGGGAAGAACATTATAGAGAGATATCTTCAAGGAATGGGAATCTTGAAAACCATCTTGGAATTCTGCCTGTCACAGTATGATGATTCACCCTCCTCAGACAGAAAATCGAGTCTCAGCATTGTGAAGCCATTTGCTTTAGATCACACAGCATTTAAGTACAAGACTGTCTTGATCCACTCTCCAGCTCCCCTGAACTACAAATGGGTAGTTTAAAGCTGGTGCCATGTTCAGATCTATCAGCCAATGTTTTACTACTTTTCCCTCCAAGGAACAGCGCTCACAATAGAGCAAATGAAAGTCAAGGTCAAAAATCCACCAATTCTAATGTCTTTAAGGGTAAGTCAGGAAATAGAAATGAATCCAGTATCATCCTTCTATGAGGCAATAGGGAATGCTGGTTAGTGTGGCATACCCAGCCTAAAGGCACTTAAATTCAGTTTTACACACACACACACACACATACACACACACACAGCCTTCAAACAAAGCAAATTACTGACTGCAACAATCTCTCTAGCCAATGATTTGCAAACCCAGAGACTATTTTTTCCCATAGGACTTCACTAAAATTCCCTCAAGGTAGAGAAAAGGCAGAAATAGAAGTCTAGTCCATTTCAGGGCCACCCTGATAAAACTTGAAGTAGGAATAATATCTAACTTCCCACTTTCCTGCTAATATGATTAGAGGGATACAAAATGAGGAATACACACACACACACACACACACACACACACACACACACACATGCATAAATCAGGGGTTGGAAAACTAATTCTGCAAAGAGCCAGATAATAAATATTTTAGAATTTGTGAGTCATATTGTTTCTGTCACAATTACTCAACATTGCTGTCACAGACCACACATAATGAGTGTGTGTGGTGGTTTTCCAATAAAGCTTTATATACAAAAACATCAGGCCAGACTGGCCCATGAGTCCTTGTTACCTGTCCACTAGCATAGAACATAGAAGTCAGAAGACTTAACTTCAATTGCTAACTCTTCCTCTTCCTCTTACTATCTGTGTGACTCAGAGCAACTTACCAAACTTTATGAACCCTGCCTCCTTGCTTAAAAAATAGAAAAGACAAGGGGCCAGTAGTGCTAGAGACCACCAAATGTCCCCATGGTCTTCCACCTTCACTAGCCTCCCTTGAAGTTGAATGGGGCTATGGACTGAGTTCTGGTTGATGGGATGTGGGTGGAAGTGATGTCAGCCACCTCCAGTCCTGGCTCTTAAACACAGCCTAGGAAAGTCTCTTGATCTCCCTTCCTCTACTTTAATGACCTTGAGAACCACATGTTCCAGATGGAGCAACTACAGCACAGAGGAGGGCCACCCAACTCCATCAAACTGAGCAGGAATAAGAAATAAAACTTTACCACGAGAAGCCACTGAGGTTTCAGAGCGATTACTTTCATATAAGTATCGGCATCCTGGGGTCTTTCACAGGAGAAAGTGGACTGGAATGTCAAGTACCAAGACCTGACACAGAGAAGACACTCAACACATATTAGCTGTTCTGCTTACTTGATTATAAAAGGCATCATACATGATTTACAGGGTTTAAAAAAAAAGAAAGAAAGAAAAACTCTGGAAACTTCACTGGAAATAATTCAACTAATTTTTCCAAAAGATATCAAGTCATTGAAATTTTTTAAATGTTGAAAATAACACTTTGATAAGGAAAATGCTGATTCCATACATTTCATCTCAAAAAAGGCATCACTTATTAACTCTCTCTAGGAGAAAGAAGGAAGGAAGGAAGAAAATACCCTCCATTTTTTGCTTGCTATTCATTATTCCCTCTATTCAGCACAAGTTCCCTGAGCAGGTCCATTCTGTGGGGACCTTGGGCTGTAACCAGCCGTAGTTGAGCTGCCAGTGATCAGAGCAGGTGGTCCCCAGGGTTCTGCCCAGGGTTACCAGTCAACAGAATAGGGAGCTCCATGCTATAAGAAAGGGGGTCTCAGGCTCTCCTTGAACCCATAGACCCCCATATCTTAGGCACAGTAAAGGTAAAATCTCATGATATGTGTCAGTGCAGCCTCTACCACAGAAAGAAACCAGTTTTCTGGCACTTCAACGTTTCAAGTTCAAACTAGTGGGGGAAAAAAATTCAAATTCCACAGTCAAAGGAGAGTCCATATGTTTGTGAGCTAAAGCAGATTCCAAGAAGGGAATTTTCAAAGGGCAACATTGGGAAAGCCTAATGAAGGGAACAACAAAGGTTTCTGAAAGCATGTCAACCAAGGAGAGGAACCCTGCTCCTGTGGATGAAAAATGTCACTAATCAATCATTCCACAATGTATACATTTATCAAAACATCACATTACACCCAATAAAAATATGCGATTATTATGTCAATTAAAAAGAAAAAGAAATGAAATGCAGGAGGAGACAGCCAACAGGCCGTCTAGCAATTCATGCAGACAGGCTATGAAGTGTATCTGCCCAGGCTCGAGCTAAGTCCAAATGGATGCTTGGCACGGCCTCCCTTCATATTTCTGACCTTTAAAGAACAGTCAGGACTGGAGCCTCTCGGTATTCTGCCTACACACCCTCCTGCCATTCAAACTCACCACAAGCCTGATAATTAGGTACATTATTATCTGTTCGCCATTCACAGATTATTTATGAAACCATCAAAACTCAGAGACTATCGGTACATTTCCCTGGGTCAGACAGAATCAGGATTTGAATGAATTGAATATCGGAATCAGAATTTGAACACGAAGTAAGTAATCTTCATCCAAGAATGGACCCCTGAACTCCTAGGCTCAAAACTCTCATAACCAACATCGACCAAGCACGGCCTTATCCGGAGGTTGATAATTGTTATCCTTGCCATTTTATAGATATATTAAAAAAATAAATAAAAAAGCTAGAAAGAACAGGTAGCTTCCCCACAGAGTTATAGGGCTCACACTCAACCATGGCCCAGAGTCTAAATGCTCTCAAATACGTATTGTCAACCAGGGATCCCGGGGGGCTGGCCACCGTCCTTGCCAAGAGTCCCTAGCCAGGGTCTTGCCATTTCCTCTGGTCATTGGAGCCTGGCTTCTGTGATCTGCACACACCCTGACTAGAAGACCAGGCCCCCCAGAGACTTAGTGAGTGCGATTCTAGTTGAGTATGACCTTCCGCACATGCCAATTGACTTTAGCGACATGTAAATGATGGGCCGACATGTAAATGATGGGCCGTAAATCAGGAGACAGGCGGTCCTACCGTGAATCATCCATTCTCCTGAACCTCATCAAGACAGACATGCATAAATTCCGGGTAGGCTCTGGCAGGTGCTGTCCTTTAGATTTCCAATTAAATGAGCCCTAACTTTTCTCACCTCTCAGTGGGGAGGCTGTGCATTAATATGCTAATGAGCAGTGCAGGAGGTGTTCATGGGAATCTCCTGGTGCCGGTATGACCCATGATTCTCGGACCTTGTATCCTTTTTTTTTTTTTTTTTTTTTTTTTTGCAGGGGAGGAAGGTACAACTGTGGATTGAACTCAGGGGGTGCTTCATGAGTTGAACTACGACCCCAGTCCTTTTTATTTTTAATTTTGAGACACGGTCTTGCTAGATGGCTAAGAGTCTCAATTGCTGAGGCTGGCCTTGAACTTGTGATCCTTCTGTCTCAACCTTCCTTCTAAGTCTCTGAGATTATAAGTATGAACCACCATGTCTGGCTCCTTCTGTGCTATATAGAATGGATCTCAGGCGGGTGAGTCTATGAAGGACTGGGGATTGTGGAGGGTGGGAGGAATCCTGTCATCCCCACCTGCAAGGATGGGGTGTAGGGATGCTGGAAGCACCATCATCCTGTTATACAGCCCAACACAACTTAAGCATCTCTGGGCCACCGCTGCACCACCCAAGGGTAATGGCCACACCCTGCAAAACGTTTTCAGACTGTGTTTTCCTAATGACCTTGATTGGATAGCAAGGCACATTCTTATTGAGGAGTGACACATTGTCTTGAACTAAACATGGGCCTTGGGTACCCGTCCTGCCTCGAGTGCATTCAAACTGTACATCCTTAGAAATCTCCACCCAAGCTTCAAGTTGATCACGAGGAAAGCAGAGATGTGGGAACGCCTGTGACATGGGTCTTTTTACTAAAGCAGCAAATGTTCTGGCTTTCCTGAGGTTGTTGCCAGTCTCTTTTCTCTTGATCGTGGCAAACTGGTTATCATGGCATCCCTTCTTCCCCCTTCCTAGAGGGGAAATTTACTGATTCCTTTAGGGTACCTGACTTGTATAAAGATGAGAAAATATTAAAGATCTTTAGTAAGGAAAGGGACAGGGAGAACTGTCCAGCATAACAACCAAAAGCAATACAAGGAAAAAAGGTTGATGCGTCCTGTGCCTAACCTCACTCCTAGACGGGACCTGATGGGGCCATTTCCTTCCTAACAGCAGAACCTGGAGAACCCAAAGTCTGCCTCCCAGGCCTTCTCCCAGCCCTTGTCCATTGAGATGAGAGACTTGATGCCTGGGGGTGAGGAAAGGGATAAAGTGAGAGAGAAGAAGAAGGAACAGAGAAAACGGGCTCTTTGCTCCCCGGGGAAGACACGGTAGGCATCAAGCACTCGGCTAGAAAATCACGGACGGCTCTGCACCAGGCTCTGGCTGCCAAGTAATTGTCAGTACAATGTAAAAAAAATGTTTGACCCAATAAAAATTTCTTTCCATTATGGATCATACCTTCCCACCATTCTATCCAACATGAAGGAAGTCATCAATATAATGGAGCCAATTTCATCAAAGAAGCCATAAAATCCCTCAAAGTATCCTATAGTCTTCTTGGGTTTTAAAGTAGTCATGATCATCTGTGGTCCAAAGGGCAACCAGGTCTTTTTGGCATCATCTGCATCCTTACTGAGCATAAGTGACCCTGGGGTAAAAGCATTGGGAGGTCAGGAAAGCCTTCCTGGAGAGCGTGAAGTCTGAGCCAAGTCCTAAGGAGCAAATAAATGTTGATCAAGCAAAACAAGAGAATGGCACGTGCAAAGGCCCAGTGACAAGAGCGTCCAGGCAAGTTCAGGAGCTCCAACAAGTCCACTTGGATGGGAAGGGAGAGTAATTATGGATTAATATGAGGGTACAGGGACATGCAGGAGCCAAGTCATGAAATTTCTCCCAAAATTCCTTAATTAAGGAATATCTACATTATCCAGAAAACACTGGGCGGCCTTTGAAGATTCTTAAGCAAGTGAGTCACCAGCTCAAACGTGTATTTTTAGAAAGGTTGCTCCATGTAAATGGCTGGTGCTGAAGCAAAAGCAGAGGTCAGAAGCTGAAAGGAGGGTATTGACTTCACTGAGCAAATGAGGATAGCAGGCCAGTCTTAAGTGACAGAGGTGACAGTATGTGGAGGAGAGAGAAGGCGAAGATTTTAAGAGAGACTCCTCAGTTCTATGTGGTAGTTGGATGCCTTCCAATATCCAGATATTGGGCACTGGATAGACAGCTGTGTCACTCCAGGAGCTAGAGGGACACAGGGAGAGGTCTAGGGAAAAGGATTGCATTCCATGTAGGACATGCTGTGTCGGAAGTGACTAAAGGATGTCCAAATTTACACTTTCAGGAATTTAGAGATTTTCACCAGTAGCTGTTGAGCCTAGAAGCAATATACATAAGTAATTTGAAACCATGAGCAAGGTCAACATCAACTGGAGATGGGATGAGTGCTGTTCAATGAACTTTTATAAACATCCTTGTGCATTTGGAGACGTGAACTCTAGAGCAAGTCTCAAAATCCTGGCTGGAGAAATAACTGATCATGTGATATAATAAATAACTTAGTAACCAAATCATTGTCTAGGAGACAAATGTCAAGACCCGCTGGTGAATCCCAGGTCTCTATGAATGACTTTATCTTACCCAGCATTTTTTTTTATTAGTTATTTGGGTGAAAATGTAGACTGTGGATGTGAATCCAAGAGGAAATGAATGAATTCAAATGCAAGAGATAATCACACATTGGAATGAGGGTCAGACTAATCAAGGAATATTTGAAAGAGACACTTGCCAAGTCCTACAATAGGATCCTAAAATCATTGCAAAGCATAGGATGGGGAAGACACTATTTGGCAGCCACTTGTATTAAATTAAAAATAAACACACAGGACATGTTGGAGCTTGGACTGAGAACAGGCTCAGTCTTATCTGATACCACCATCTGGTAGCCAGGAGACCGCTTTCATAATACATCTGTAGTAGTAACAGAAACATGAAGTTCAAAAAGAAAGAGTTCTATTCTCACCTCTGCATCTGACTGAGAAAATTCCATTCTGTGGTTCAGCTCTGGGTACCAGCCTCAAGAAAAGGGAACACTCTATAGATGTGGAGCAAATTCACCAAGGAGCTGAGAGAGTTTGGGTTGAAGAATGCAACCCAAATGTGGACATAATGCATACCTCCTAAAAGTCAGATAACTTTCCTATGAGAAAGGAAATAAGATCCATGGGTGGGAGTTACAGAAGGGTGAATGCCTTTTGCCCCCACAACATTCACTGATGGACTAAATGGCTTTGGCGGGAGGATGCTTCAGTCCCTGAAGGGCCCAGGTAAATGACAAGGACACCTCAATGGGAAAGGTGAGAATGATTCCAGCAGGCATCAGAAGCAGTTATCTCGAAGGCATGTCTCAGTCTTCCTCTGTTGCCAAAAAGTTGATGTTTCAGCTGAAAAGCATATATGTTCAAGATGAATTCCCTCTCTAGAGCAACATTTTCAAAATGGTGTTCTCCATGGTGGAACACTTTGGGTCCACTGAGATAAGGGTGCTTCTTTGATGCAGGACTTTTCAGAATCTTTAATACGCCAGTACACAGTGCAAATCTCTGAGACGGGGTGGAGATGGACGGGCCCGGTTCCCCCAGGCTTGTTTCTCATGGAACCAATGTTTTTTTCCGGTGTAGAATTGAGTGGAACCTCATGCCACTGATGACAGTCTAGAAGGTGCTGATTAAAAAAGAAGACCAATATCCCCTGTAGCTTAGGGCTTGGAATAAAACTGGAATCCTGACCATGACCTGTACACATTATTAAAGGTACCAGCCTTTCTTCTGGGAACCTTGACTTTGTCATAGAATGGAATATTAGTAATATTCACCATAAAAGGGTTATTCTATTAAATAAGATAATCCACTGAGTATACTGACCAGTATCCATTTGGGACATGGTAAATGTTTAATGTTGTTATTGTTGTTGTTGTTGTTGTTATTGCTATTATTTGTCTCCTTTTGGTCCCATCCTTATGGAGAAGTGGCCTGTTCCCCTTGTGTCTCATTTGCCCTTCAATTCATTCCCTCCACAAGCCATGAGGGAAGATCTGGTACTCCAAGGTGTTCTTGATGAGCCTATCAGTCCAAAAAGAAACAGAAACCATAGAACATTTAAACAGGAACTTCAACATCAGCAATTTGTCACATGGGACGAAAGAAAGCCCTCTGAGTCGACCTGAGGATAAGCACCAAGAGGAGTTCACCGCCATCCGTGGGCCAGAGGTCGGAGATGGGGTGGGATTATGAGAAGCAAGAGTCATCTGCTGGGAGACCAGGGGAGCCTGCCTGCAGGGTCAGGATACATGCAGGGGCCCAGCTGCTCCTGGAGACATTGTCGAGGTCAGAGAACTTTCCTAGTCCCTCCCTCCTCCATCCACCCTCAGTCTCCCGTGCTTCCCATTGGCCAACCCTCACTGAAGCCTGCTGTCCTGCCAGCCTGGGAAATGCAGCAGCCTGTGGGAGCCAGTCCCTGCCAACGGGATGAACAAAAGAGCCAACCCTGAGCACAAAGTGTCCCGAGAGTGTGGGGCCACGTGGGGAGTCAGAGGGCAGGTCCCCTCACTAGAACAAACTTCACGGTCCTGTTGGCTCTGACCTTCAGCAGCTGTGAAAGCAGATAGACAACATGCTACCCTCCCTGCTTTCCTGAGGATGGGGCTACCCTGCCCTTCTTGAGCAATCCAGCTGGGCAGCTGCAAAGGCTGGGCAGTGGTCAGCCCAATCCAGAGAGACCCTCCCCCAGGGCATCTCAGGTCTTCTCTCCCAGCCTTGCTGGAGGAGGTGCCCCTTGACAGCAAGGCAGGATCAGAAAGGTTGTGCCAATCTTAGAGCTGTTCTGCTCCTCCAGAGCTATTTTTATATCTCATTTCCTTGCATTATGGCAATTTACATGCTTCAGCAGAGCCTGAATGTCCAAAACACGCACCGAGAACAATAATACATCACCAGGAGCTTCACAGAAACCCCAACCCCGAGGAGATTTCGGAAATCAGTTACTAAAACAAGTGGTTCCCTCATCCCGAGTGGGAGAATTCTCAGCAACACTTGACAATAAGTGGACGTGATGAGGACCACACAGTGCCGTAATTCCTGCCGGATTGCACATTGAGAGATGCATTCAGCGCGCGCAGCCCATCAGAGCGGCCATTGTTGAGATGAATACGAAGGGATTGCCGAGTGAATTGCTGCTTCATTGCCAAGTGCTTCCGATTCCTGCTCCTGCCATCTGTGTCCTCCGGAAGACACGCAGAAGCAAAGGTCCGAATGGGAGGGCTGGCTTCAGGCTGCTGGGTAGGACAGCTCCCTAGGCAGGGAGGGAGCCTCAAGGAAGAGGGTGAAACATAGTTGGGGGTCCAAGAAGTCCCGGGGTCCAAGAAAACTCCTTGCTCCTCTGCACTTAGAGAAACTACGCACACCCTCATTATTCACCCCTCACTCCAAGAAAGCTAAACACCTGCACTCACATTTGGGCATACACATATGCACACGTAGATACACGTGTGCATACATCGGACAGTGAGCACACTCTGCACCAGTGACTATGCTAAGCCTTCCTGGGGTCTACCCTCATGCACACATATAAATATACCCAAAAGCACACTCGCATATGCACAACAGAGATGAGCACACACACTCACTCACAGAGACATACATAAAGCCACACATGCAGAGACACACACAGGCGCACAAATGTACACAGGCAAGTCACACAGGAGTATGTGTATCACAAACTCAGGCGCCTGTGCTTCACTCCAGTCCCACTCACACGCGCGTCCACGCTTCACACACGTTCACAACTAAATACATCACCAACCAGAGAGAAGATGATGAACTAATCATCTGCTTGGCCAGTTTTTTAATTCTGAAAACTTGACTGTATTTTAACTTAGAGGTCCTCAGCCTAAGGAGATTGCTCTTACCAAGAGCTTGGTTTGTGCTTGGTTTATTCATTCGACAGTTACGTATTTAAAACTCTCAATTGCTAATACCTCCAATCTGGGTTTAAAATACTGCAGGGATACGCCACAGGGGAAAGGAAGATTAGCGCAAAGGGCAGTCGTCTATGGTGTAAGGCAGTTTAACAGAACACCAGCTCCCCGGCGTCACCCCAAGTTCTCTCTTCAAGTTCTGACAGCAGCAGCAGAAATCAAAATCATGGTAGTTAATACTGATTGAAGACCTACTATCTGCCAGGCAGGGTACTAAATGCATTTCACTCTATTCTCCCAAGAATCTCGTGAACAGAATACTATTACTATACCTCTTTTGTACCTGATTAAATGAAGTTCAGCAAGGTCAGGAGACTCTTCCAAGGATACCAGCTAACTGATAGCAGAGTCAGTATTTAAAACCAGCCAATTGACTCGACAGCTTGAGCACTTTCTGTATCAGTTAGCTATTGCTGCCAAACAAATCAGCCCAACATTTTTACCATGCTTGTTTCTTCTGGATGCTGACTGGGATCAACTAGGCTGCTTTTGCTTAAGATGTCTCAGAATCCAGGAGTAGAATGAGGCAAAATTGGGCACAGATTTTTAGGGATGTGCCAAAAATCTCAGTAGTGAAGATAAATGATATTTTAGCTAATACTTTTTTAAAAAATAAAAATCAATGCAAAACACCCATGATTAGTAATATCAATATATTAAAGACAGGGTCAGAATTACAAGGCTCCAAGAGTGTGTGTACCAAAGCACAGAGTCAGGTGGAAGCTGCATATCTTTTATGACCCAGCCTTGGAATTCACACAACATCCCTTCCATATATGCTATTCGTTAGTCACAAATCACTAAGGTGGGCTCATATCCAAGGGGAGGGGTAAAGACTTCACCTCCTGATTTGAGGGACACATGTTCCTCAACCACAACACCCTCAATCCACTGCCCTGGGAAAGCAAGTCTCTTTTTCAATGCAGCAGCTCCCAGTAAGACAGCTGCCCTCAAAATCATTAACAAAGTGTCCAGTTTGGTCATGTGATACCTAGGTATCTAACCTGGGTACATCGGTGGGAGTTTTCACACATGACTATGTGGCTTGTAGAAGTACCACCATGTTTTAGAGTGTGGCATTGACTTTTCAGGGCTCCCCTATGCTCAGAATTTCCCTGCTTCCTTCCACAGCACAAGGACAATTTGGGAGGTGGAAATAATTTTTCAGGCTGTTTCATTTGTCAATAGCTATGGTACTTGAGCTAAACAGATGCAAGAATTGTAAAAATTGTGAATGGTGGTGGAGAGGAAGTTCTCCCCTACCTTGAAGGGCAGTAAAGAGTGTGTTTGAACCTGGACGGGTCTAATTAAACTCCCCTCTACACCACTTCCAACAGGGACCTGGAAATGATGCAGGTCTTAACCGTTTCTTTGGTATCTTACTTTTTCTTCCATAAAATGGGAACTGTAATTCCAATTTTATTATCTTATATTCTAAAGATGAACTGGCCATGCCTGAAATGAGCTGTTAAAAGTAGAGAGAATATGTAGCAGGTGCTCAACAGTTAGAGATATTTCTTTCCTCTGTCACTTTGATCCCAGTCTCTCCCCGCCCCTACTCCCTCCAAAGTGTGTGTGTGTCTAGCACAAGGCCTTCCGCCCTGGACTCACAGATCATTTCAGAGATGGGAATAACACTGTGGTCTTGAAGGCATTTGCATCACTCTAAACAGAAAAATTAGACACCCAAGTTTTTAAAACAGAGAGAATTTATTCCAGGAAATTAGCTGTACTGGTGATAGAGAGCTGAGAATCCTCTTCACCATCATTCACAATTTTTAAAATTCCTGAGTCTGTTTAGCTCACGTACCATAGCTATTGACAGTCAACAGCAAGAAGCTGCTATCACCCTGAGGGACCAAGGGAGAAGGTGAAGTTTCTGGAGCCCAGGGGTCATGGCCACTGGATAGGAAGTGACCCTGGCCCACAGCTTGCCCCTGCCTCCACTCTCCCATCAGCGCCACCTATTGGCTGAATCAAGCCAAAACCCTTGCTATGGGAATCTGGAAAAGACCCCCAGTTGGTGTCGGCCCCTGTTGCAGCACAGAACAGGGAAGGACAAGAGATGGAACAGAGACAAACAGGCCAGGTGCAGCACATTCGTCATCATTTTAATTATCATCATTTAAAGGCCATAAAGTTCAGGGATGGGTAAATTCGGAAAGGAGGGAAAGAGAGAGAGGCAGATTTTAACTATAATTGCTCTCTGATAACCAAGCTCCATCATATCATTTGACCTTCACAATTGCCTATAGGTCAGGGGCTATAAATTATCCCCAGAGCAGATGAGAAAAATCAGGACCAGTGAGGTTAAGTTCTTTATTCAAGTCCCCAAAATTAATAGAATGAAGCCAAGCTACCCTGCAGAACATTCTAGTCTCCATTTCCAGGCTCAGAACCACCCTGCTCAGAACCAAATTATATACCTCATAGTCACACTTGAAGCCTGCTTGAACTCCGAAACCCTCATTTCCGACTCTGCATGTTCTTACATTTTTGGTTTCCTCGTCTACAAGATGGGAATAATTACTTCCCTACAGAGCTGTTGTGAAGGAGGAATGAGACAAACCCCATTTAGTAAGCACCCAGGAGTACGCTTGTCATCTTCATTACTGCTGCTTCTAGATTTGTCTGTGAAAATTCCAGAGTCTGTCCTACAGAGAAAGAGGGCTCAAGAAAAAAAGAAAGAAAGAAACCCAGATAAACAAATAAATGAAAAAAAGAAAGAAAGAAAGAAAAGCATTTCAGGGAACCTGCAAGGCAGGAGTTAAGAATCAAAGACAGCAGCAAAGAGAACCTGCCCGAGGTGATGCCTGATGTACCTGTGGCGGACACTGTCCGGGTCCCTCACATACCCTTGGGCTTTCCCAGAGACCCCACAGTTAAACTGGACAGTTCCCATCTACTAGGAAAGTTCTACCTGTCTATTTCCATCTGAGGCCTCAGAGTGCCTGAGATATGCTCAGCCAGCTTGTGAGACAGTCAGGAAATACTAGAGAGGCTATAAAGTTCTGACAAGCAGCAGCCCCCATCCAGTGAGAGGCAGGAGCTAGTGGGAGAGGCCCTAACTCCTTCACCCAGTGGATATCAAACCCACTCTTAGGGAGTCCCCAACAGAACTGAGCCCCAGTTGCCCGAAGTGATCCCCCCAATAATACGCCTCCCTTCCTGTTTCCTTCCCACTTGCTGTACTCCTTGAGATCACCTCCCAAGCCATCCACCTGTCCCCAAAGGCTTGTTTCAGGGTCTGCTCTAGGGTCACCCTAAATTAAGATATTGCCGCTCTATATTTTTCCCATCCTGCAGCCACCACCCGGTTCCCCACGCCACTCCTCTCTCCTTGGGGTAAACAGGAGCAAGAAACCATTCTGTCCAGTGAGCAGCTCACCCCATCTGTAGTGGAAAAACAATGGCCACCTGTCCCAGGCAGATTGTACAGATGCCTGGCCCTGGAGAGTCAGCAGGCTGCAGGACTGTCCCTCCCCCAACGGACACCCTTGTGGACCCTGAAAGGACACCTTGGGGTTAGCTCTGTGTTAAGTCAGACACCCTCAATGGCTCTTTTGCCAACAAAAGAGAAAACTGATGTGTACACACAAAGAGCTCAGCGGGATCCCCTGCAGAGTCAGGCTTCCGTCCCTGCAAATTATTTTTTGCTAATCAATATGTTTAATAAATAATATTGCAGTTGATTTCATTACTGGCAATACACAAATCAATAGAAGGTTATTGCATGATAACTTCCCATTGATATTGTAATCCTCCTGATTTAATAAATGTTGCTTTTCTGAGGACTGCTGTTTGCATTAGGAATTGAAGGAAAGAAGACAAAAAAAAAAAAACTATAATAATTCTATTTTGCAACGGAGGCTGCAACTCAATAAGAAAGCGCCACAGGAGCAAGTGGGGGCTCCTTGACTTCTGTCCACAGGAGCCTGCACCTGGGCTGGGACCCGGCACTGCCTCTGTTAGTCTCCTGTGCTGGACCCCAAAGCAGAATGAAATGAAAGTCTGGAGCAGAAGGTTTTCCAAACTCTCCTTAGCAGGGGTTTCATCTTTTCTTCCCTTTGCCAATCCTGGCCAGAAACTTCTCCACGAATGAAAATCCCAAACAGGAAGGAGATGAATTGTATCAAATGATAACTTTGGAGCTCCAATTTTTTTCTCAAAACCTGGCATGTCAAAGGGACAAGGAGCTTCAACAATTGTCTAGTGCCAAGAGTCCCAATTACTAGTTCCTGAGTGATGGGGTTGGCTTCACTGATGACACTTGTCCAAATGCAGATTCCTGTAGTCTAATCCCAAAGAGGACGAATCTGTGGGACTCCAAGAGGGCCTGGGAAAAATGCACTTTAAAAATATTTTATTAAAGTGCAACATATTATGAAAGAGTAGATTTTGAGTCTCGCACAAAGATAAAATAAAAAATGTGCTGAAGACTTTATTTAACTTGTTCATTAGCTAGGAAACCAGTAAAATGTTCTAAGTGGGTTTCATGCAGAACTGTAAGCACCACTCAGTAGATTCCTGCTGAATTGAATTTACAAATAGAGGCAAAACTGGCTTTGACGGCGTAGGAGAAGGACTCAATGCCCGTCCCCCATACCTATGGACAAGTACCTTTACATTGGGATCAATTAACCGTGATTTACAGAGGTGTAAAACAGCTCAAAGACAATAAAAGGCACTGAGGCCTCAGGGAACCAGATGGTCCACAAGGGCGTCAGGATGCAATTCTGGCAGTAGCTACTTGGAGTTGGGTCAGATTCCTTAGGTCAAGGGCACTGTCCCCCAAACATCTGCTCTCACTTCCTACACCAGCCATAAGCTCAAAGACCCCCCTCATCAAAACAGTGAGCAACTGGCTACAACTTCAGAGGTTCCCACTGGGGAACCTTGGGTTCAGTGACTCCCTGAAATGACACACAGAACTCAAGAAGATGCCACATGTCTGATGACAGCTTTACCTTGATGCGAATCAGGACCAGCCCAAAGAAGAGACCTATAGAGGGAAGTTGGGAAGGGTCCAAACCCCAAACTCCATGTGCTGAGAACGAGTCACCTTCCCGGCACGTGGACGCACCTGGCTAACCAGGGGAGCTCACCTGAGCTCTGGGAGCCAGTGTTCTTCCTGGGGCGTCATTATGGGTTGATTGAATCATTGGCATGAGATTGAACCAACTCCACCCTCTCCACTGCCCCAAGGTCAGGTTCACCCCATTCCTCCTGAATAGGACTTCCCAGCTCCTGTTCCTATTCCTGTGGAGCCCAGATGCACTCTGTGTCTTCTCCCAGTTCTCTGCACAATCTATCTTTAGGTATTTATGCTGTTGTTACCTTGATCCACTTGGCCAGACTAATGCTCTTGCCCCCTGGCTTCTGTACATAAGGCCAGCTCCCCTGCCTCGAGGTGGCATCAATTCTATGAAGCCATTTATATGCCAGGCTGACACTGGCCTCCACCTAAAGACCACACATCTCAGCTCCTTTCCCGCCCTGTCCTGCTTCCCTCACCCTTCTTTCTCAAAACGACTTCCTCATTCTGTGTTGCCTTAGGGTCTGCTTCTGGGAAGCCTGAGCCGGTCAGGCATCCCCAACTTCTCTTCTCGCTTCAGATGTCTTGAGGGGATTTCTATCTCCTGCCACTTCGGAGCTCTGGGGTACTTCTTTAACCATAGTAAATTTTCTTTCCAAATCCTTACAGGATAATGTCTCATGTGAATGATTTCACAGTAATCCATTATACAGCTCTATCAACATTTATTTAACTATTTGCCTACTGTTAAAATACAGATATTCACAATTTTCTGTATGCAGTATTGTAATGAAGACTTAATTTCAAAAAATAAAATAAGTATGTCTCATTTAACTTATTTGGTTAAGGCAAATTCAAATATCTTGTTGAGGTTGTATCTGTTCTCTCAAAGGGGTGACTCCTCATATCCATCCCACCCTCTTCCCTGACCCCCACTGCTTTCCAAAGGACAAGTGGGAGCAAACATCACTGTGATGGACATGGGCCTCTGGTCTGGTTCCCGAGCACCCTCCAAGGTGCGACTGGCCTCTCCTGCACTCTGGGGCTTCCTGCTAGTACCCTCTGCTAAGGTGCTCAGCCACATCCTCTAATCATGAGGCTCCATACACTGCAGGTGTCTGAAAAGTTCCCAAGAAATTATAAAATCCTTGAAGAATAAATCCCCCTGTTCCTTGACCACAGATAGGAATATTGGGTCATTTCTGAGACACACTGGGTTTTCTACACCTACTCTTCAGACTTCTTTATTCTACACTGAGTTTTCTCTTTGCTTTTAGGGGAAGCTTCATAGCTTTGCCTTGATGGAGGAAAGTTCCAGGGAAAGAAACTGGTGAAGAAAAACATCACCTAAAAGAAAATAAAAGGAAATATGATAGAAAATATTTTTTAAATTTTAAATCTCATTTTAATAGTTGTTATAATGATTAAAATGGTCACCATTTATTGACTATTTACTAACTGTTCACTCCACAAAAATGTTTTCTCAAGTCTTTAACCAAATTGGATTTTTTTATCCCCATTTTGCAGACTAAGAGAATGAGGATCCAATGGTCAACCTCCTGCAAACCATGCAGCTATTAGAAGGCAGTTCCAGAGTCAAATCTAGCCCTAACTACCTCCCTCTAGTGCTTTCCAGCACCTTCTTGGCCCTGCTTCATGGGATGATTAGGATTTATTGTAACTGAATGTTTTATTTTAATGTTTGAGAGGAAAATGTAATATTATCTTGGACACTTAAATCGGGGTCAGGCAGAAAAGGTTTGCTGTGACCCCCAAATTCTTTACCTCTGCTCTTCTGGTCACCAGTGAAATATCTTTTCTTTTACCCAAAGGGGTTTCCTGAAAGGAGTAACTCATCAAAGAGGTCCTTTCGTCATTCATCCCACCTGAGAGTCAGGGTGACCACAGTGTAAAAGTCAGAATTGGAATCAATCCAATAAAGTCCTTCAGAGAGACCCCCGCCCCAGAGTAGAGCTCTTTGGAAGAAAATTCTCAAGATCTCAAGTGGACCTTCCCTGTGGGTAATTGAGAGAGAGAGTAATAAGGTGTCATCCAAACTGGGACTTCTGAGAAACGATTAGGATTGCATTGGGACAACCCACATAACCTGGGATGAACACAGGCTGACCAGAACCAGTCTCAGAGGTGGCGCCCCTGAGACACAAGAGCCGAGCTTTCCCTGTGACACATTAACCACCAGCAGAACATTCTACCATGGAACTTTCCCCCCAACTATTAGCATTATTATTGCCCTTTAAATATGTCATAGTCAAAGATTTGCTTCATCCTTCAGTGTGATTGCCATTGATTTTTGAAACCCACATCTTCTTCCCCAGAGAAACACATCTTCAGCGGAAAGATAGAAGGAAATGGAAAAGAAGGATTTGATTTATAAGCGTTCATTTCGCAGGCAGTGCTTTAGGGATACAGCTGGTCTCCAAGCAGCACTTCTCAAAGGGTGGTCTGGGAGCCACCTGCATCAGAATCACCTGGGAACTTGTAAAAATGCTGATTCCCATGTCTTCATGCAGACCTACGGCATCAGGACCTCTGGGGATGGGCCTGGGAACTGGGTGCTTTTCTCAGGTCTATGAGAGGTTCTGGTCTGTATAACAGGAAAGACTTGAGAAGGGCCACAGGGCCAGGAAACCCAGGTGGCAGGTGAGCACGGCCTGCTTTCGCTCCTTAGGCATCAGACTGCAAAACCTCAGGTCTGAGATGTCTTGGCAAAGGCTTCAGAATAAGATTCCTGGCAACTCCCAGCCGGGATGTTTTGAAGAGACCCACGAGCCCAGGGGATACGCCAGCCCTGGCTTAGCTGTGTGCAGAGAGGAGCAGGCCGGGCCTCGAGTGGGCAGGTTCTTGGCTGTGGCATCCGCCAAGAGGAGCTGGTAATAGGCCTGATTTATGACACTCAGCATGGGACCTGGCTGCTGAGCTCAATCACTGTGGCTCCCCATGGTGGGGTTCATGCGCTGTAACCGGCCTGGAAATTGAAGAGGAATTTACCTCCTGCTGCCGAACATTACATAACAATCAAGGGAAACAAGCAGAGGCAGGAGGGGGCCTCCTCCTCAGCTGGCACTGAGAGCCTGGCACAGCTAAGGAGGTAGAACCGGGAGCTGTCTGCTGGAGTTCCTGTGCCCAGCCGATGGGAGTGGGTTCCAGGGTGGCCCAGCCGGAGCTGGCATGAGAGCTGGCCAAGACGTGGATCAGCTCAGCCACTTCTAAAATGGATGGCTAGGAGGAGAACTCAGAGTGGGGCGAGTGCTGCTGTCTACACCTCAGTCAGCAGACTCTCCAGCTCCAGTTCTCACAGCACTTACAGGCCTTGTAAGCATTGAGGCCTCCCATTTGCAACTGGAGATAATTCATATAGGACCCGAGATTGCCACCTGCAACATGAGAGGGCATGGATCAAAGTTAAGATGGGCAGGGAGACGGGACCTAGATCAGTGCAGCCTCATAGGTCATGGGGAGGAGTCTGGGCGTTTGTACAAGTGCCCCGGAGAGTCACAGATCAGCTACCTCCCTAGATGTACCCATGGCATAGGTGGGGCATGTGGCAGCTGATTATAATTTCATTCTGATGGGCTCACATTGAACACAAGTTTCTTTTGGTTGTTTTTGCTTTTTTGTTTGTTTTGGTTTTGGTTTTGGTACCAGGGATTGATACCCAGGGACATTTAACCAGTGAGCTACATCCCCAGGCTGTTTTTTATATATTTCATTTAGAGACAAGGTTTCTCTAAGTGGCTTAGGGCCTCGCTAAGTTGCTACCTTTGATATTGCAATCCTTCTGCCTCAGCCTCCCCAGCCACTGGGACCACAGGCATGCACCACTGTGCCCACCTCTTTATCTATTTATCAAAGCAAAACCAATTAGGTGCACAATTTGAGGAGGCACTGACTCACCATCCAGTACTCACTGAAGGGTGAAGAAACTTCCATTCCGACAAAGTGGGGTGGTTGGGCCTTGCAGACGGCCTCTCACCCAAAATGAGTCACCAAGACAAGACTCCAAGTACCACTTTCAGCTGCTGACTTCATCTCCAACAAAATGTGCTGGCCCACAGAACTGCCAATTATTTTTCAATAAGGAACTTTTGTCTTCTGGTAAAATTGTAGAAGTCCAACGTATAAAATGTTTAGCACCATCAAAATGAAGGGTTCCTCTGCTGTCTGGCCCTGAGTAGGTGCATCCTCCTCCAAGGCAGGGAACACATCTATCTCCTTCAGAGTTGCATTGTTGAGATGTGATAAAATTTTGTTTCATCTGGAAAAGGAAGGGCTCAGGTCAAATGCCCTGTTGAGGCATGGAATATTCAGTGAGCACCAACTATATGCCAGGCCCCACAGTAAGTGCTGGGAGATAATGGCGACAAGCCCATTGCAGACTTGCCCATTTTGCTCCGATTCTAAATGCGCATGAATATTAATAGACGCAAATTTCTGAGGTTAGTGGAGGTGCATGCTATCACATAGAGGTACATGGGGCTATGAGTACACAGAGGGGTAATTGTGCTAGCAGGTCAGGGAAGGCTTCCTGGGGGAGATGTTCTTTTAACGGGCACCCAAAGAAAATGCTATCTTTAACTAGGAAATTGGGATGAGGAGGATGAAATTGCTTTCTACCCAAAAAGAACAGCATCTTCAAAGGCCCAACAATGGGAGCCTGACTTCCTGACCCTGTCCGTCAATCCTAGCAACTCCACCTTGGTCGGGTCTTGTACAGTGGGCCTCCAGGATCACATTGCTTTAGAAAAAAAGCATTTGGTAACTAAAATACAAATCCTGGAAGTTGAGCCAACAAATGACCTCAGAGGGCCTATCAGCTCTTAGAAATCCATGTACAGACTTGAGGGAGTGGAACAGTGGCCTGAAGGCCTGGGTCGGGGCCAGAGATCAAGGGTCAGAGGTGACCGACCAGACCCACACCCCTAAGTGGTGAGCGTAGCTAATGAAAGAACAATGCACACTTGTTACTTGCTTGTTTTTCTTTGCTCCACATTCCAGAAGCACAGTTTACTATTCTGATTACCTCGCCAGGAGTTCAACCTCTTAAAGTTGGATTCTCAGAAGCAGACACTTTTATTTTTTGGCTTTTACATTTTACAAGCTACAGTATGTTAATCTCACTCCATACATTCATTCGCTCATCAAATATTCTCTGAGGATATATTTTATAACATGTCCTTCTTGAGGCTTGTGATAGGGAGATGAACAGAACATGATCTCTGTACCCATGAAGAGCACTTCATAGAGATCGTCTATGACAATATTTAACAGTGATTGTCTGCTCCCAGCCAAGTAATATACTAGACACTTGTCCCCTGCAATTCCTAGCCCTATCTTCAACTTGAGCAATGAGCTTCAGAGAGGGTAAGCAATTTACCCAAGGTCAGGCAGCGACCTTGGGGGAATCAGGACCCAAACTCAAGTCCATCTAACTCCACAGCCTGTCCTCATGATGGCTTCCGTCTGATGACTCAAATAAGGAGCGAGATGAAAGAAATACAGTCACAAATAAAAAGAAAGAAGAAAGAAAGAAACCCTAAGTAAATGTTTACCTGATCTCGTGCTGGGAAGGATTCCAAAGTGCCTCAGAAAAGAGAAAGATCAAGAGGAGGAAGATTGATAGTAATAGCTACATAAAACATCAAGATGTCTACTTGTCAAAAACACTATGTAAAACTTTGGAAGATAAATGAGAAAAGAAAAAAAAATTCGCAACATGTGTGATGGACAAATCCTTAACAGCCCCACCATAAAAAAATTGTTGTAAGTTGGCACGTAAAATAAAATGATTTCATGCAATAGAAATAAAAAAAGACATGTTTCCAAAGGAGAAGAAACCAAAAAAAAAAAAAAATAGCCAATAGACATTACTATTTACTGTTGAAGTGTTAGTAATTAAAAAGCAAAATATTTAAGAGTCAAGATTCACTGGCATGTCCTTCTTTCTTTTTTACTATAAAGCTGGCAAAGGTTAATAAAATAAAAATAATCCTGGTGTTGATGGAAGCGCTGTGACATGAGCCTGCGCAGACGCTACATCAACGTCTTGTGAGCACTTGACAACATGAATTAGGAGCCTTTAAAAAATTATAACCTTTAACTCAATAATTTTGCTTTAGAAATTTGTCAGAGATACAGACAAAGATGCATATAGCAAGATGTTCACCACGGCACTATTTATAGTATGGAGAAGCCATAAATCACGTTGAAGCCCCACAATAGGTGGAGAGCGAAATCAATTTCCATGTGTCCAGATGGCAACACGCAGCTATTAGAATCATATTTTTGAAGATCATTCAGGAGAAGGGTTCATCTCTGTATCTATGTAGAAGGAAATATACCAAAATGTAATATTACAAAGGCAACCTGTGGTGGAGGGATTAAAAAAGGTTTCATTTTTTTATTATGTTTTATTATTTATGTAACCATTTTCCAAATTACCAGCAATTTATCTGCATTACATTTACAAGAACAAATGCATAGGTACTTCTTCTACTTTTTAAATAAGCATGGGCGACCTCAGCTCTCCTTTTTCTTTCCTCAGACTTGCTTCTCCCCTTTAACTCCCTTCTATAGTTGACAAAGAACCCCAGAGTCACCTCTGAGGGAACTCTCTTTCTCACCTCTTTTTTTTTGGTGGGGGGGGTCTGGGAACTGAGCCTGGGGGCACTGGAACACAGCTATAGTTCTTTTTTGTTTTTTTTAATTTTGAGACAGGGTATCACTAAGTTGCTGAGGCTGGCCTCAAACTTGCCATACTCCTGCCTCAGCCTCCTAAGTCACTGGAATTACAGACACGCGTCACCCAGCCCAGCTCTGAGTGCTTTCTTCGTGTTTCCCCTGTCTCCACCTTGTCATTTCCACTATTATTTTCCTTCACTTTGGGTCCTTGTGGCCAGTGGCTAAACCCTGGTAATCCTCCTCATAACTGATATTCTGGTTTCTAGCTCCCAACCCCGCCCTGACCTCTCCTCCAATTCAGTTTACCTTCTGATCCCAGATCAATCTCTTTATAATAGTGACCTGTTATTGCCCCGATCCAGAACCTTCAGTGGCTCTCCAGTTCCTAAAAATAAAAACCCTAACATCCTTTATCTGAAGTACAAAGTAGGAGGTACCAAAAGAGGAAAAGATTTGGATTAGAACTATCATGGCCTTAATTTTGTATATAAAATTCTGAAGCTAAACCACACCACTCCCCATTTTTTTTTTTAATTATATGAAACTTCTTTGCTCCTGGACTTAACCTTTCCTTCCATCTGTACCTACCACTCACATCTCCATCCAAACTGCATCTCCCCCAGCTTTTCACGTGGCCAGCTCAAACACAGTAGGGGCTGAACTGGGGCTCAGGGTAGCACAGAGGTCCAGACCTGGACACAAGCCAGCACCCTGGGACCCTGGCCTTGCAGAGTTTCTCCTCCACTATAATTGTGTGATTCTCTCTTATTTAAAGGATGGTGAAGGGGCTATGACCTGAAAAAAAAAAAAATCAATGACTCTCCACTAATAAAGGTTCTTATGCGGTAAATGTGCTCTGGGGAAGCTGAATCCAGCCCTTCTCCACAGTTTTGGCCTGATGCCCTGGAGTGATTTACTCTGCGGTAACATGATAGAGCCTCCACCATGGAAGGGAATTAAATAAAAATGCAATAAAAGAGGACAAAATCAATCTGCTTACAGTTTTGTTTAATAAAAATGCATGAAGGATGGGCAGACAGGCCCATAAGCAATGTACCAACTCTGCCAGGGGCTGCTGGGGACACTCCCTCAGGCTTCAGGCTTGGGGCTGGGCTGGCTGAAGGCCGGGCAGACCTCCCACAGTGCAACTGCTGCGGGCTGCTGGGGTCCTTCTGCCAGGTCCTTCCACCTCCTTGAAAGAGGGGCAGGCCAGGTAAGAACATGTCGATGGAAGGGTTCTCAAAAGCCAAAGAAGGATATGAGATCTTTTTTATGGGATTCATCTCCCCAAAAAACAAAAAGTTCCATGTGTTCTGGAACGACCTAAACTCTCCAGCCTGACCCAGTATTTCTTAGGGTAGGAAGCATTTCGGTTGACGAAACCTTTCTTTAAATCATGATAATATTGCCCAAATTCCACATCTTGAAATGGAAGTACAAGACTGAAACATCCAATGATCTATAAGAAGGGTCAGCTCATTATGGTCAGAAGACTCTGGCCTGGCAGCCATAGCTGCCCCACCACCTCTGTTTAAAAATAAAGTTTTATTGGGACACAGCCATGCACATTTCATTACATTGCACAACTATGTTGTACTATAGTGACAGAGTTTCATAGCTGTGGCAGAGGCCTGCAAAACCCAAACATTCACTATTCAGCCCTTTATAAGAAAGGTTCAAAGCTTCTGACCTATAACTTGATGATTCTCACTCCTCCCCCTCGCTAACTCATTTGTCCATTCAACAAAAACATCATAAACTCTCATTCAGATACCATCCTGAGATGTCAGAGACAGCAAAGATGAGTAAGTTTTTGTTTTTTGTTTTGTTTTGTTTTGTTTTGGTACTGGGGATTGAACGCAGGGGCATTTAACCACTGAGCCACATTCCCAGTCCTACTTTGAATTTTATTTAGAGACAGGGTTTCACTGAGTTTCTTAGACCTCGCTTTTGCTGAGGCTGGCTTTGAACTTGGAATCCTCCTGTCTCAGCCTCCTGAGCTGCTAGAATTACAGGCATGTGCCACCACACCACACCTGGCTGATAAGTAAGATTTGAGCCCTTTAATTTTAAGGGACGGTGTTGGTTTTCTACTGTTGCATAGCAAATTACCAAGTATAATGGTCGAAATCAATGCCCACTATGTTTCATAACTGTGTGGCTCAGAAATCCAGGTGGGATCATTTAGGGTCTCTGTTCAGGGTCTCACAAGACAGAAACTAAGGAGTCATCCAGGCTGAGCTCTTGTTTGGAGGCTCAGAGGAAGAATTTCATCACAAGCTCTTTGAAGTTGTTGGCAGAATCTAGCTCTTTGCCATCCTAGATCTGAGGTCCTGATATCCTATAGATTGTGAGCCAAGGACCTGCTAGAGGACCCCACACTCTTGCTCATGAGACCCCTCCATCTTTTGGGGGGTTAAGGGATACTGGGAATCAAACTCAGGGGCTTTTGATCACTGAGACACTTCCCCAGCCTTATTTTGTATTTTATTTAAAAACAGGTTCTTACCGAGTTGCTCAGTGCCTCGCTTGTACTGAGGCTGGCTTTGAACTCATAATCCTCCTACCTCAGCCTCCCAAGTTACTGGGATTGCAGTAGCTTGCATGCACCAGTGCATGCACCAATACATCTGGCAAGACCCCTCCATCTTTACACCAAAAACAGCATATGGAATCTTTCTCCTGCTCTGAGTCTCTCCAGCCTCCCATCCTGCCAACTGCTGGAGAAACTTCTTTGGTTTTAAGGACTTGGGTGATTACACTGAATCTATCTAGATAATCCAGGTTACTCTATTTTAAGGTCAACTTGCTGTATAACATCCCATAGTCACAGGAGGTGACATCTCATCATGTTCAGTCATAGGATCTGTATATGAGGCCGGGGCATTTGGGGAGGACATTTTAGAAATTCTGCCTATTACTGGAGGAAGTAATGTGTTTGTAGGGTAACAAATAGATTCCCAAATTTCAGAAACTTAAAGCAAGACCTATATTTTACTCTCACATAACCATCCAGGAATAGAGGTTCCAAGTAAGTCAGATTTTGTTCTGTGCAGTCATTCAGGAACTGGGGCTAATAGTGCCCTTGTCATCTCCAACACATGGCTTCCAAAAGCACCCTACTTATTACCATAATCAGCTAAAAAGGGAAAGAACACAGAGAAGCCTACATGGGATGTTTTAAGGGAAATGGCCAAAGCCCTGCTGTTCTACCAGTAATGAAAACTATAGCTGAGTAACCATGGATTCAGCACTTCTATTCAATTGAGGAAAAAGAAGATGGATTTTGAGGGTGAGCAGCTATCTCCTATGCAGGCAAGAATGACGGCACTGATAGCTCTGAACTTACATCTGATTATAGCTTTGGCCACTCAGACCATCCATGGTGATATATTCTAATTTTCTAAATATTTTTATTGCATTTTTTAAATGTTCAAGTTGTTTCTGCTAAAGAAGTTAATTTTTATTTAAAAAAAAAATAAGACATGTGCAGAAGTAGTTAGATTTAAAAAAAAAAAAAAAAAGTAGTAGAGCCAGGCACAGTGGCACCTGTGATCCCAGCTACTTGAGAGAGTGATGCAGGAAGATCGGTAAGTTTGAGGTCAGTGTAAGCAATTCAGCAAGACCGTGTCTCAAAGTGAAGTAAAAATGTCCAAGGATGTAGCTCAGTGCTAGTGTTTGCCTAGCATGTACAAGGTACTAGGTTTTCAATTTTTTTAAAAAAAAGTGATAGATACCAAAAGATATGTAAAGTGAGGTATTGTGATATTATGAAAAGTAAAAGGGAAATTACTTCAGTAGATGAGGGGATTGATGTACTGAGAGCCATTCACTCTTATGGAACTCCCTTAACAGCAAAGCCAGAGTGTTACCCCGATCAGACAGGGTGACTCTATCTGTCCACACTCCTGGTAGCCTCCCAAAGGAAGGATTCAATTTGTGCTAGCACACTGTTAAGCACCTGAGTGACCCAATCCCAGCTGGACCACAGGAAGACGAACTTGGCAGCAGCAGGTACTGCATGAGTGGAGAGGAAGACCTGGACGGGACAAATGTTTTGGGAATGAAGGTCACAAGCCACAGGAGGGGCAAAGAGGAGAGGAGAGTATATGGTGGGGACATTGTGAAGCTGGCTAATCAGATTTTTGGATTAGAAGAAAATAGAGATAAAAAAAAATAATCTTCTTGTTCAAAACCGGATGAAACTAATTTTAGCATAAAGAGTGAGGCAGGAGGCGAGAGCCAACATGAAAGGAAGACCCTGGGTTTAGTTTTCAGCCTGTTCAATTTGAGGTACTGGCAGGGACTGGGTTTGAAAGTGTCCCTGGACGGCTGATGAATGCCAAGGAGAGGGGTGCCATCCAGTTCTCAGTTCCAAAAGTCCTTCGCTGAACAAGAATTAAAATTCAGGACCTGTGTTCAGGGGTAAAGGGGGAAGCTGAAGCGAGCCAAGAGTAGAGGGAGAGACTGAAGGAGCCTAGAAGAGTGTCCCTGGGGCATGCCCGTGTGAACGGAGAGCCCACCAAGGAGGACGAGAGGGAGGAAGTGGTTCTTGGGGCCTCCCAGGTCATAGGACTCAGAAAAGAGAGCATTTGGCTTTGCCTGGTTTGGGAAGCAAGAAAATAGGTATAACCTATTTTCAGAAAAGAACAACTCTGGAAAAGGGTAAAGAGTGTAAGATTTGGGCCAAATATTAAAGAAGATCACTACAGAACGAGAAAGCAAATTAATCCAAGGCTCGGAATTACTTGGCTTAGAAAGTACTCGTTTCTAACTTCATTGCAACCAGCCAGAGACTCACCCACCACCTGCCTGAGAAATCCTTTCTCCTAAGATCTCTACCTTTTCATTCTTTGATATGAGCCCTCTTTGCATTTCTGAGCTCTCTTAAGAATCTATCGAAGAGCACCAGACCTAGGGGCTCTGTCCAACTTCGGGCCAAAAAAAGAGTCCGTGCCTTCTCAGTATGAAGACAACAGAAACAGGTGTGTCTCCAAGCGCAGCGAGATGGAGGTGCCTGGTCCAGCTACCCCCTCAGACTTCCTCCAGGAGCCTACTTTGCAGGGGGAGTGACTCTTCATGCTTGTGTGTATGGGGGGGGGGGCTGGTGCACTCACTTACATGTACTAGGGAATGAGGCACCCAGACCCTTGACTGTTGGGACTATTGGACAGGTAGTAGCGTCACCATGACTTGCCTCAGCTGTGAGCACCTGGGCCATTGACAGGGCCAGTGAAGCCAGTCTAGGGGCCTCTGGAGCTGGGCTTGGGCATACTGTCTCCCACTCTACTAAGAACTCAGAGGCAGACAGACTAAGCCTTGCCATAAAAAGCACCCAGTGTGGGGACAGAAGAGGGGAAGACTCAGGTACTGTCCACGCCCAGAAGTCACTCTCTAAAAGAGAGAGGATATGGAAGGGGCCATGGCTACATTAAAGCCCCAAGAACAATGAAGGCAGGGCTCCAGGTGGCCAGCAAAAGAAAGACCCTAGGAAGTGTCCCAGGTGAAGTGACAGGACCTGGATCCTAAGAGCAGGAGTGTGAGAGAGGCAGGGGGTGTTCTCAGAGAGAAAGGGGTGCTCTCCTGGGCCAGAGCCCCAGGGTCTGAAGCCGAGGTAGTTGTGAGGAGGAAGCCAGCTGGCCCTGAGGGTGGCCTGGGAGGGTCCTGGGAAGAAGGGGTGGGGATGGAGGCGGCGGCGGAGGAAGCCTGGGCAGGCTGGGCCAAGAGCCCTCTTTTCCTCTTTGGCCAGCCTCAGCGGTTTATTTGATTTCTGCATCAGCGTCCAGCTGATTTGTCTTTGGCAGGGACACCGCGCTCTGGAGGGACCTGCGCGGCCAGAGCCATCAAAGGCTTGTTTGCCTTCCTCCAGCGCTGGCTCCGGGCGGGATGTGTCCTCCCGGCCACGGCTCGCTGTCTCCATAGCTCTGCTCTGCCTGCCCTGTTCCTCCCGAGGGTTTTGGCCTTCGCAGCCTGTTTCATTTAAAGGCCTGAGGCCTGGGCAGGAGTCCCCGCCATAGGGGGACTCACCGAAGTGACTTGTGTGGCATCCTAGAAGTCAGCCCCCGGGGTTGGAACAGGCATCATCTGTCCTTCCCTTTTCAAATTCCCTCGGGGATACCCGATAGTTGGCCTGAAACTTGCCTAAGAGTGGGGCGTGAATGAAACAGAACATGAAGCCCCAGGCTCCTCACCAGCAAGTCTGTGTCCAACAGAGGAAGGACACCACTGTCTGACTGGCCAGAGGAGCCTCAGGGACCAACCACAGCCTTGCTCCTCCCCTTCCAGGCCTCAGAAGGGCAGGAAGGGGTTCTGCAGTCCAGCCTTGCTGCCCGAGGCTTCCTGCGGGGTCCCACCAGTCCTCCTTTGCTTCCCCTAGCAGTTGCTTCTCAAATCTTGGCTGCCCCTGTGTGATCTGGAGAGCCTGTCTAAACAGATTCCTGGCCTGAATGTCTAGTTCAGGAGGGCTCGGAGCAGCCCAGAACGTGCATTTCTGACACATTCCCAGATGACACTCAGGCTGCTGGTCCAGGGTCCACGCTCAGAGAAACGCTATCTTAGCTATTCCCCCTGGCTCAGCCAGGGCTCCAAGCCTCCTCAAGGGCAGACTCAGGGCCCAATCAATACATATTGATCTTACCGAGTGGAGGCAGTGAAGGGTAGATTGTTGATTGACTCTGGGATCCCATGAACAACTGGCTCCTTTATGTCCAGAACTATTAAGTTAATGGGAAGCTCAAGGGCGCAGATTGCATCAGAGGAGTGGGGGTGGGGGACAAAGCCTGACAATCTGCAGAGTCGAACTTTGGAGAATCTCCTATCAGATATCACAAAAATAATCATGGTAGTGACCATTGTGGTTGATCTCCGGCTCTGGACTGGGACCCATCCTGAGCTCCTTGTGCATCCATTCTAACAGGGCTCTGAAGTGGGCACTTGGGCAGACACACAGATCTCAGGCCAAGGTCCCATGAGGCTCCAGCCTCCAAGCCCACATCCATCTGCCTTCGGGCCCCGCAAGCTTCAGCTCCATGCCAGGCCCTCCCCAGAGATATAAAGGAAGTTGAAGGTCAGAAGTAGCTACACTTTAGAGAATGAAAGTCCCAACCTAGGAATAGAATCAGGTCTGCAGGCTCAAAGAGACTGACTCCTAAACCTCTGCTTGCCATTTACTAGATGCCTCGGTTCTCTGAACTATAAAGTGGGAATGACTCCAAACTGGTGGAATATTGTCAAGTTAAATGAGAATTGATACAAAATACCTGGCACAGCACCTGTCCCTTAATAAGGATCCAATAAATGTTAGTTCCTCTCAAAGAAGCCACCTTTCTCCTCCAATATATATCTTGGAGTGACAACTTAGAGCTGAATTTTAGAAGCTTTGCCCAACAACCTAGGAGAAGGGGAGGAGTTAGGGATTGAGAGGCAGATGCAGGGGCCTTCAAAGAGGTTGTTGCTGCTACCTGCTGAACCCTAGATTGGTATGGGGTTGGGGGAGATGTGCAGAGAACTCATCTGTCCCATAACCACTTGCAGAATCCACTCAAAGGGACCCACTGGACCAGTTCACTGGAAAGGGGTGGAGGGTCTCCGTCCTGGAAACCCTTAATCTGAGAATGGCCCAGTTTGGACTCCCACCTAAGCGTGGGAGTCATACTTAAAGGATGCCACATTTAATCCAGCAACTCCAATTTTCTGAGAGCCTCCGTCTCAGAAGCCCTCTGTCCAGGGATTCCTTGGGCCACTCAGAGGAAAAAAGAACTTAGGAGACTTCTGTGTGGCCTGACAGGCCAACCAATGCAGTGAACACTGGAGGAAGACCTGCCTGGGTCCAGAATCCCAGTTCTAGCATTCACTAGCTGGAAACTCAATTTCTGTGAGCTTCAATGTTCTCATCCAGAAAGTGGGAATAACAACCTCACCCATCTGCAAGGGGGTCATGTGGACACATGCTGAGCCTTTACCATGACTGCCTCTCAAAAGCAGGTTCTTCCAAATATTAGCTGCTCTTATCCCTGTTGTCATTACTGTTGTTATATCCACACATGCGAGATCATAGATAAGGTTTTAAATGACTGAGTCTTTGTTTTCCCATTTATACAATGAAAATGTTAATCGATGATAAAATTGATTCAATTTTTAAATAAAATAATGCATTCCGAGCACCTAGCATACAGTAAGCACTCGATAAATGTTAAGGATGAATTCTAGCTAGAGGCACAGTTGGCCCATAGCTGGGGTAACCATTTGTCCTGATTGGCTAGAAACAGTCCAGTTTGGGCATGTCCTGGAAATCCCTCCAGCCCAGACAAACCAGGACAATAGATCCCCCTGTAACAGCCCACCTGCCTGGTCAACCTGCCTCTGGAGACTGGGCCAGACTCTGGGCTGCACTCCAGGTCTCTGTGGCCCCCAGGATTCCAGGGCCCATATTTACAGGACAAACTGGTCCAGCAAGACTAAAAGAAGCTCAGAGACTGTCTGAGCTCACGTTCAAGCTCCCAGAGCAACAGACCCCAGGCCAGACCGCAGAGAGGCAGAGCAAAGGGAAAACAGATTGCCTCAGAGGGTCCGGTCGGACTCTGAGAAGGGGGAGAATAATGCAATGAATAATGCAGCAAGAGGAAGCCAGGAGCAGGAGGAGCTGCTGCTGGGCCCCCAGCCTCTTCCCGGCCAGGCTGCTGCTGAGCAGGAAGCCTCCCAGCTGAGCCTGGGAAGCAGTTATCACTGGTGGGTGATTAAGTTACTAATCCTTCAGGGAGAAGACATTTAGAGGCTCATATTAAAGCAGTGCGAGGCAAAATTACATTCCGTTTCAATTTAGTTTAGCAATTCCCGTGATTTAGTTAAATGAAAAGCAATTGTTCCAATTAATAGTATTGAATGTTATTCATCAAAAGTGTCAAAACAGCTCTGTGGCTGCATTTGTAACCCATTCTCTTGTCAGAGATATGGATAATTCCCCAGGATAGGATGGGGAAATAGCGGGATATGGGGGCTTTGGGGGAAAAGGTCAAAGTCAGAGGAGGTGTTTGCATGCACATATATGCAAACTCACAGGCTCATGTGCATGTGATGTGTATATAGACAGATATACATGAGTGAACATATCTCGTAGGCATGCAGATCCCAGCTGTGCCCAAGGGAACACATTTGTATGCAGTTATGAGCACAGCCAGTGTGCCTGAGTGACAGTGCATGTGTGCATGCCTGTGGATTTCTGGGTCTGCATGCGTGTATAGGCAAATATGTGCAAGTGCCTCATGTGCCCATGTATATGTGAATATGTGTCTGCACGTGTGCACACAAGTGTCTAGATAATTTTACATTCATGTGTCAGTGTGTGTGTACAAATGATTCTGAAGATATGTTGCTGTCCAAGGGAACTCGTGAGCATACACAGGTAGGCATATTCTGGAGGACATTCATACATATGTGTCTGTATGCACCAGGGCCCAAGGTGTAGGGAGTTTGTTGCTTTGGCTTAAGAGCAAACCCATCTGTTTCCATCCTTACATCATTATTAGAATTTGACTCATCACTAGGAGCTGCCATTCAAATGCAGTTCACACGAGGTCTAAGACTTTTTCTGTCCTGTATCTCAGGATCCAAAAGAAAGCCTTGCACAGAGTAAGCTTCCATGATATATCTTCATATAATAATGGATGGTTGGGGAATGGATGGTTGGATAAGGATGGAAGGATGGGTGGATGGATAAGGATGGGGGATAGGTGGCAGGGTGCATAAATGAATGGACTGATAAATGGGTGAATGGGCTTTTTGGGGGGGGTGAATGAATGGCCCCTGGGTTTACCAGGCCTCCCAGTGTGGAGCAGATTCCCCAGTCTTATCTCCTCAGTGTGAAGCCCAAGTTTCTCTGGGCTTCAGCATCTGGTCTGTAACACATCCTTGGAAAATTCCATCCTGGACAGGCAGCAGGCTCAGAGGGCTCATCAGTTGCCAGAATCAACCAAGGCAAAATACTGCAGAGCTAAGAGCAGAAAAGTCCAGGACTTCTTTGTAGAAACTGGAAAAAGCTCAGCATTGCTAGACTAAGAGCGAGCTGGCCTGGCCAGGCAGGCCTAGGAGGATACAAGTCCAGAAGGGCCCTTCAGGCCAGGTTTCCTGCATCTGGCTTATGACCTTGGTCTACAGTCACCTGATCCTGGCTCTGTCCCAGCTTGCTCTTTTCTGTCCTTGATGTTCTTCCTAGCTTGACATCTTCCATAGCAGGGGAAGCCACTGTTCACCCAGGTCCAGATGCTGATATTGCTAGTCCTTGCCCCATTGCTATGGACCGAGATGTAAAGGGAACCTACACATGGCTTTCCAACTCCACTGTCCTCACTTCCCAGAATGCCCTGGGTCTTAATTTTCTCTGGAGATGATCCTCAAGACCCAGGGCAGGCCTCCCTCATGGCGATCAGTCTTCCCTCAGGTACTTTGAGCTGTGGCAGAGTTTAGCCTGGCCCACCTGCTGTCACGGCCTGCCCCCTAGTGGCTAACTGTGGCCCATGCACTGCCCCCACCCATGGCACCAATTCCAAGCCTTCTGCCCCGTCAGCCAGCCTCAGCAAAGAATGGACCTCAAAGCTGCATAATGGCCCCACTTTCCCTCTTCCCAGCCACAAATATCGACATACATACTACGGAGCTTGGCCGCCCAGCGTCTGTGCTATGATGGACTGTCCAGGCAAGTGCCCGCCCATCAGGATGGTGATTAAGCATGAAGAGGAAGTGTTAGGATGTGATCCCTGAACCCACCAGGATCATAAAGACAATAGCTAGAACCAGGGCGAGAGGCACCAGGCGTCCTGTCTATTTTGGGGAGGCCCAGAGCCCGACTGGCCAACACCGAGGGCATCCTGGGGCTCGTTAATCTGTGTGGGAGTGATGGAGACAGGATAGAGGGTCCAGGAGGCCTTCCGCCAGCTGTTTCCTCCCAGCCAGCCGGCTCTGCTCCATACTGCACTCCCAGAGCCCCCGGCCCGGGCCTCCAGAGACCCAGCCTTGCCAACTCTCTGTGGTAGACCAGCTACCTTCCTCTCCTTTCAACGTCTTTGACGGAGAGATTAGAGGCCCTGGCCTTTCTGGGATCCAGTCTTTGTTCTCTCCCTGAAGGTGGCAGAGGAAGAAATAAAAAGCACCTCAGCCCATCCAGGCTGAGGCAATGGAGAGACGGCCTTGAAATGTCCTGCTGGTGCTCTTCCCACGCCCCAGCCTCCTCGGAGCCCAGGGGGAGCAAAAGGTTAATTGCGAGGGTCTTGGGCCCAGCTGTAGGCTGGAGCCACAAAGCCAATTGTTAAACATGCAGCCTTGAAGCGTTCTGCTCTCCCCGACTCCTTCTCTCCAAACTGTTAAACGGCTGGTAGCTTGAAATCTGCCACGGAGCAAGTATTTACATCAAGGAAATTGACCAACACTATAAAATAAAGCAGTACCAGCAAGACAGGTATGGGGCCTCCTTCCTGTCTCCTGGAAGTCAGACATACCAATGATTGGTTTGGAAACCATTACCCATGAGAGTGGTAGGGCCACAGTGACTTGGAGTACATGACAGGTACAGAGTTGCCAAGACTAATTCCATCCTTCCTGTCCTTGCAGTCTCTACCCCTGGAGAGTACAAGGCAATCCTAAGAGTCAGGGCACCTGGATTCTATCTGTGGATGCTTCCCTTTTCTCATCACCTCACGGATCCCTCATTTTTTCAACAGTAATATCCATGGTAGGACTGGAATTTCATAGGATTGCGACTAAAACTGAATAGACTGTTGCATGTGATGCACTTAGAATCTTGGGACCATTGTCGGACCTGGTTGATAGTAACTATTTATTAATATCAGACGTTGTCACTATTTTTGTTCCTATCATTACTTTCTCCACACAGCATGTTAAGGTGAAAGTGGAAGAAGAGTCATAAAGACATTTGTATTCCGGTTTTTCTTTAAAATGTTTCCAATGGAGTCAACCAAAATTAGCTTGTTGCCTTCTTTTATTTTGCCTGTGCCCACATCTAAGCACAATGTTTGGCAGATGGTAAATGACCAGCAAATGGCAGGGGACCAACCGCACAACTTAGATACTCTAGGAGAACACAATGAAGGAGTCCTGGTCCTTTGCTTTTTCACTTGGGGTGCATTTCAGCATCCAGGGAGGACCTGAAAGAGGCTCCACTCAAATCTTCAAAGAAAGGAGGACATAACCACCTGGCCCTCTGGAGTCATGTCAAAAGCAAGCAGCGAGGTCAGGAAAGGTGACTCCACCTTGAAATGTCCTGCTGGTCCTGTTTTCTCCAGGAAGCACCATCTCTGATCCTTGGGTGATCAGAGCATCTCTGCTCTGCTCTTCAGCCCCCAACCCACAAAATGCTTCATGGGAGTTCAGAGGCCTCAATGACCACTGCAGCCCTGTCCCCCTCTCCTATCTGCTCAGCAGACCCTGGATATGGAAGATCCAACAGGGCAGAGAGTGATGCCCTAAAGAGAAGCAGAGACTAAACATTGCAAGAGACGCCTCTAGGCTCAAGCCCAAATCTGTGTCAGAATCAGCCAACGCTTTCATTTCTTTGGGCCTCTGTTTTCTCCTCTGCAAAATGGGAATCATAATTCTAACCTCAAAATGCTGCAGAAAAAGTTCATGTGGGGATATAGATGAAAAGCCCTGGTGCATGATTAGTACTCAGCATATGTTGGCTTTCAGTCTTCTTTAACACCATGCAATATTTTTACCTGAAGACCCAGAAACACGACGCTAAACTAGAACCGCTCACTTAATGCCCAAGCAGAGGTCTGGAGTCAGGAAAGCCAAACTCTACCTCTTGGCTGCTCACTTAGGCCTGTTGCTGTGGAATACATAGTGCTTCTATTTCACAGACCTTTATAAGCCCAGCTAGCCAGCAAGACTACAGGGAGGTAACATTGCCTAACAGTAGCCGCCCGTACAAGCAAGACGCTGCAAACAAGAAGAGAGTCTCAGAAACTTCAAATCTTTGGACAAGACTAAAATGGTGAAGACTTGATATTATGAGTACTTAAGGAGAGATGGACCGACTGAATTTCCAATGTCTTTCCCAGAATGTATGTGAATACCTGTATTGACATGTGTGCATATGAACCTATACATGCTGGAAAAGATGTATGGATATAAGTTTGCACCTGTGGGCTTCTTAAAAGAGCACATGTTCTGTGTACCTGTACTTCCTGGAATGGGTACATTTACATATGTTTGTACATGCATGCACTTATGTGTGCACCTGAGTGTTCGTACACCTGGGTCGGTGCACGTTAGAATGGGGTTGTACTTACCACTGAGTGAATGAAGGTAAACGCATTTCCCCATATGTGCCTCTGACTGCCGATGATATACAGATGGCTGCAGGTGAATCAATGTGCAAATGTGTACATGTGTACTTGTGTATATTTTTTGTGAACAAATAGTACAAATAAACAGTATAAACAAGATGGTTCAGAGGTGGGGGTAGTTTAAATACTTAGGAAGACAAACAACCCCCACAAGGACTTGGGAAGCACTCATTATGGACAAATAATGTATATGCTAATTACAAATTACTCTTTTCTGCTCATTAAAGCAGAACTGCTGCACTTTATTAGTTCAGTTCTTGTTGCTCTACACCCTTGAAAGTAATAAAAATGGCTTTGGGGTCAGGCAGACACCCTCAAGGGGCTCAGAGAGCCATCTCAGGCAATGTGAATGGCCTCCCAGGCCAGGGGCATGGATGTGGACCCCTCCCCCACCTAGTCACCCTAGTCACCTCTGTGTTTAATCAGATTCCAAATTCCGTCAAGTCTGTCTCCTTTCCTCCCTCTTCATGACAGTCCTCTGGACAGCTGCCTAAATTGCCCACCCACCCCACCATTGCTCTCCCTGAGTTGGGTCCTCCCCTACTCCAAAGCATCACCAAAATGCTGCTGGCAAATCTTACTTAAAAGTCCCCACCGCTTTCGCATCACCACTGAAAAAGACTCAAATCCACGGCTGGTCCCACCACGACCAGCGCCTGGATCCTTGTGCAGCCTCGCGCCTGCACATCACACTGTCAATGTGGGGGGACTCCCAGGCAGCTTCCTAAGTCCATCTTTCATCTGGTTGATGCCTTTGGGTCTGGACACACATTTTTCCTTGGTCCCCAGGGCCCTATTCTCCCTATCCCTGCCCCACTGACTGGATTGCAATCAATAGGGAGGCTCCCATATCATCTTGCAAACCCTGATCTCGGAAACCCTACTTCATGCTTCTAGCCGGTTACTAAATCCTCCTCACATCTTCCTCTGCTCTTGTACCTAAGCATTTCTGTTGGCTTGTTGCCTATTTCCCTCCCCGACAAAGCTGCAGGCAGGGGGTTTGCTTGGTTGACTGCTGTATGTATGCTTAAGACCTAGACCATTTTCTGGAATATAGAAGATATTCCATAAATATAAGCTGAATGGAAAATTAATTAATATTTTCATTTTACTGCTCAACACTCCACATTATCATTGTAAATAGCACAATCTGCTTTTTCCCCTTGGAATTAGTTTTTTTAAATTATGATGAAACATAGACTCGAACTCCCCTTCACCTATTCTGAGGACTATCTTCCAGTCCCCCCAGGACCTCTGCTCTTTGCTGACTCCCAGTTCTATTTAGTCAATCTTGATCTTTTCCCAGGCTGGCTCGGCTGGGACTCAGGTGCACCACCTAGAGGCTTCCAGGTGAAACGACTCAGAAACAGAGGGCACCAGAGAGGCCTCCTTTGAGAATGCAGGGGGCAGTCACAGCGGTCATTCTTTCCAGCTCACTTCTCTTTGAGGATGGGCCGGAAGTTCCGGTCATGGTTCGGGTGATATGTCCATAACCGGTTTTTGTCACACATTCTGGGTCCTGGTCACAAGTTCAGGCTCTCCCCACCCCACCCTGCCCTTTGCTATTATCTTCTCCCTTAGAGTCCCTTGTTCTCAGCTGAATTCTGCTCTCTTCACTTCTTTCGATCAAAGGCATCCTCATAATCTGGGAAGCCAAGTTCATGGAAAGCCAGAAACCCATGGTTCCTGCCCCATGTGAACATCTGTTCATCTTCTACCCAGCACCTTTCCGGTTGCACCTACTGTTTGTCAGTTACAACCTCTCTTACAGTCAATTCTCACTGTGTCTTCCTAACACAAGAGCCCACCCAAGCCTCCTTCCCAGAGATCCTCTCAAAAATAACTTATCTCCCTTCTATACAGTACAGATGCCGGGAGCAACTTCTGGTTCTTTCTTTTCTTTTTTTGTTTATTCTATTTATTATTTAAAAAATGCACATCTCATTAAAGGGGTAGCTTTTTCAATAATAACAAAATACTTCACTTACCTGAAACTAACTATTTAATTACTGGTTTCTAGGTTTGTGGATTATTTATAGATCTTCAAAACATGTCAAGTTTCTTTGAACACCGATGTATCCCATCAGTTTTTATTTTTGTAAGCTTCAACCCAAGCATTTTGAAAATCTGGTACATTGGAAGGAAAGGATTCTACTTACTCTATCTTCTTCCAAGCTCAGGGGTCTGAATGTTCTTGGAGTTTCCAAATGGGCAAAAATCTTGATGTGAAGGTAACAAGGAGCACAAGAGAAGGAAAAGCAACTCTTAAACCAACATAAGGAGAATAGGAGTGATGACCCTACAGAAGAGGGCTGTGGAAGGTCATGTGGGTTTCTCATTAAGGGAGAAACTTGGCAGAAACCTGAGAAGTTTCAACAACCTGATACTTGGCAGAATATGACATCAAGAAAATCCAAGCCAATAGAAAGATATACCATGTTCATAGATGAAAAGACAATAATCTGAAGATGGCAATTGTCTCCCAAAGTAACCTGTCAATGAGTTCAATGAAAAATCTGCCAGGATTAAAAAAAAAACTGTGACATATGACACATTGATCCTAAAATTCACAAATGTATGCAAAAACCAAAGAATAGATACCATAATTTTGAAGAAAGAAGAGGAAGAGAACATTCTTTATATATTTGCCATACATGAAGAGTAATTATTCCTACAACTCAACAATAAAAGGCCCAGATTAAAAATAAACAAAGGATTTGAGTAGAAATTCTACAAAGAAGATATGTAACAGCCAATAAAAACATGAAAAGATGCTGAACATCATTAGTCATTAGGGAAATGGAAATTAAAATCACAACAAAATAATACTTTATACCCAAAAGGAAGGCTATAATTTTTAAAAATGGAAACGAAGTGTTGGCAAGGATGTGGAAAAATTGGATTGTCATATTCTGTTGGTGGGAATAGAAAATGGTTCTTCAATAAGTGAAACAAAGTTACCATATGTCCCAGCAATTCCTCTCTCAGATATAAAGCCAAGAGAATTAAAACCATATGTTCATACAAAAAACTTGTACATGAAAATTCATAGCAGTGTGATTCATAATAGCCAAAAAGTGGGGAAACCCAAGTGTCTGTTAAATAATGGATGCATAAACAAATTATGATGTGTCCATACAAGGAAGTAATATTTAGCCATAAAAAGCAATATGGTGCTGTTGCATACTAAAGCACTGATGAACCTTGAAAAACACTAACCTAAGTATAAAAAAATCATCCCCAATAAGCCAATCTAAAAGTACAGAAAATAGATTAATGGTCACCTAAGACTTGCAGTAGATAAGGAGTATGGGAGTGGTAGTTTTTTTTTTGAGATAATGAAACATTCTAAATTTAGTTGGGGTGATGATTGCACAGTTGTGCAATCATCACCCCCCCCAAAAAAGTCAAATACTACCTTTTGAAGTATGAACTTTAGGTATTCTAATTACAGTTCACCTTTTAAAAAGAGTCATTATAAAACTGCAGTAATTTTAGTTACGTAGTGCTGGTGTAAGGATCAACAATTAGATGAAAGGAAAAGAATAAAAATCTCAAAAGTGTATTAATATTTAAAAAATTTAGTGTATGATGGAGTTTGCATCATGGATCAGTGGAGAAATTATTTAGTCAATAAATGGCAACATACAACTGAATATCTACATGAAAATTGAAGTAAAATTAAATCCAACATCCACACCTGAATACACATAAATTTCAGACAAATTAAAGAACCTAAATGTGAAAAATTAAAGAAAGAAAAACTATAAAACTTTAAAAACACAGCCAAACAGCTTTGTCACATTGAAAGACCTTTTTAAACGAGATCAACAGGTATACATCGAAGCGGCAAAGGTAGATATGTTTTTGTATAATAAAATCTAAAACTCCAGGAAAAGATATAATATCACAAATGAAGTAAAAGGAAATCACATAGCCAACAAGGGACTGATTTTCCGAAGGTATAAAGAATTCCTAAAATCAATTTTTAAAACAAGCAAATTATACAAACAACATAAAAACACACAAGAGGTAGGAACCCACAATGTACAGAAAACATCAATGGCCAACATGAAAAATCTCTCAAAATCACTAGCAACTGGGGAAACACAGGTCAGTACAATGAGGCATACTTCTCACTCTTTATATTTTAACTATTCATGAGTTGAAGTAAAGATGTAAGAAAATGGAAATTCTGAGAAACCCTTAGTGGAAGTATAAATTTGTACAAGCATAGTACTGTAAAAAAGAATTGGCAGAATCTGGCAAAGATGTTATTATGGTCTGAATGTTTATGTCCTTCCGAAATCTCAACCCTAAGGGGAGAGTAAAAGAAGTGCAGCCTTTGGGAAGTAATTCAGCCCTGATAAATGGGATTATTGTTCTAATCAAAGGAGGCCCAAGAGAGACACTTCACCCCTTCTACCATGTAAAGTTAGAGTGAAAAGAGACTGTCTATGAGAAAGCAGGCCCTCACCAGACCCCAAATCTGCCATGACCTTCATCTTGAACTCCAGAGCTGTGAGCAATAAATTTGTGTCATTATAAATCACCTTGTCTGTGGTCTTTTGTTATAGCAGCCTGAAAATACTGAGACAGATATTCACCACCAGAGTGTTCAAACATTCTCATTTTACACCTAAACCTTAGAGAGAGGAAAGAAACACATAAATGTATAAGTTTCAATAAATAAGGATGTTCACTGTAGTATTTTTTTTAAAATAGTGAAAATTTGGACCTAACTAAGAATAGAGAAAGTATGGAACATACCTACTTTCCAATGCAGCAGATCAAATGAATGAATTATGATCTTTATGTCTCAAAACAGATAAAAGATATAATATCTGAAAGATATTGCAAAGATTTAATATTTATTGAAATTTTTTATAATTAGAAATGTAGTAAAATAAGATTTGCATAAATTTTAAATATTCAAAACATACCATATCTGGATAGATATTTACATATGAATTTTTAAAACATGGAAAGAAAGGGTATATACCAACTCCACTGGTAATTACTTCTGGGGTGCAAAGATGGGGAAGAAGAGAATAGAGTGCCCTTTAACTTTATCTCTGAAATTGTTTTCAACTAATTAATGCAAATAAAGTAAAATACTGTTGTTGGAGAGAGGCATGGTGCCACACGCCTGTAATCCCAGCTGCTCAGGAGGCTGAGGCAGGAGGATCATGAGTTCAAAGCCAGCTTCAGCAACTTAGCAAAACTCTGTCTCAAAATAAAACATAAAAAAGGGTTAGGGATGTGGCTCAGTGGTTAAGCACCCCTGAGTTCCATCCTCAGTACCAAAATATATATACTGTTGTTGGTTAAATCTAGGTGGTAGATAAATGTGTACTCATCCTAACTTCTAATTTTCTGTGTATTTGAAATGGTTTGTAACCTTTTTTTTTTTAATAAAAAGCTTATAGAGGGCTAGGGTTGTGGCTCAGTGTTAGAATGCTTGCCCAGCATGTGTGAGGCCCTGGTTATGATCCTCAGCACCACATTTTAAAAAAATGCTTACAGAAACCTCAAGAGTGGAATTAGACCAGTTAGAAGCCAGTAGCAAAAGGCAGGGAAGAGATGGTGGAGCAGGGACATCAGGGGCCATGGAGGGCTGTAAGTAGACGGCGTCGGGAGTCCAGGGTGATTCAGTAAGTGGTATTGAGAGAAACTGAGCATTGAAAGAAAGAGTCAGTAGAAGAAAGAAAAGAGTCAAATTGCAAATTTCAGCTAGGGCACCTGGATTGAATTCTTAATGGCTATTGATGGAAACAGCAAAAAAAAAATTGGAGGACCTGATTTGGGGAAATGTTATTGTTAAATATCGAGCAAATAGGTGGTCTCTGGTCTAGAGGTCAGAACCCCCGGAGGCTTGGACCTTCTTAGAATACAGTCAGTGAAAGAAGACTTGGACAGTGTGGGGAGTAGAAAGAGGCAAAGAGCAGAACCCCAGAGAACCCCAAAATGTAAGGTCTCAGAGTGAGAGAAGAATCTGCAAATGTGACGGAGAAGTGACCAGAGAGGCAAAAGGAAAACGAGGACATGGAGTCTTGGGAGCAAAAAAAAAAAAAAAAAAAAAAAGAGGATCCAAGAAATGAATGGGAAGCTCAGTGTTATCTGGAGTCCCATCAGGTGGAATCGGATCCCCAGAGTTGCCATTAGAGGTAACTAGAGGTCACGACAGGGAGGTCTTCACTGGCCTGTGGGGGGCTGTGGGGGGTCATACTGTGAAGCAGCACTGGGGGAGAGGGAGCTGTGCAGGCAGGCCTGGGTCTAACCAACCCCCACGTGTGCCCCAGGGAAGTCACTTCATCTCTCCAGGCCTCTCTTAGGTGTCAGCTCACCCAGCACTAGTTTATCCTAGGGTCATCATGAGTATCAAATGCAGGAACACTAGGCCATCGAGGACATTTACTGTAATGTTGTGAGGAGAGCCAATAAGTGCACACCCCCATTATTGTGACATACGATTAACATGGGGAAGGAGATAGGGTAATAGTTAGGAAAAGCATTGGGCTGCATAATGGTGGCGGGTAAGAGAGATTGAATATGTTTAGAAGCTGATGAAAAAACAAAAGAGAAGAAGATTCAGGAGGAGAGATGACTGATGGAAAGGAGAGGTTGCAGGGTTGGGGTCCAGGACCCGGGGGGGAACCTGACCCAACGCTAGAGGCAGGGAAGCTCTTCTACACGGTAGGAAGGAGGGCTGCTGGTGGATGCAGGAGAGATACATGTGAGGGTGAGCAGCCAGGGAGGGAGACAGAAAACAGAGATCCATCCCTCTGACAGCTTCTGTATTTTTGGTGAACTCTTTATAAGGTTATCTTTCCACTGTACAAGAGGAGAGAGATTGAAGATCTGAAGACATCAGATAACAAGGCAAGCACTTTGGAGAACAAGAAAGACAGCCCACAGGAGAGAGAGAGAGAGATTTCTGGGTAGCACTGAGAGCCCAGGCCAGTGTGGGGACCAGGAATTTTCCTGGACCAGCGTTTCAGTTTAGATATGAGGTGGACCCTAAAGCTCATGTGTGAGACAATGCAAGAATTTTTAGAAGCGAAGTGATTAGATTACCAGAATCGTGACCTGGGTGGGAGATGTAGGCTAGTAGGATGTGACTGGAGCAAGTAACCATTGGGAATGTGACTTTCGTCCCTGATGAGCAAAGTTCTCTCTGCTTCCTGGGCTTCCCTTCACCATGCCCTGTCTGCCATAACGCTCTGCCTCATCTTGGGCCAAGAGCCATGAAGTCAGCTGACCAGAGACTGAACCTCTGAAACCGTGAGCCAAAATAAACTTTTCCTCCACTCTCTAAGTTATTGTTGTTGGCTCTTTTGGTCAAAGTGACACAAAGCTAATTAAAACAATCAAGGCATAGTCATTCAATTGTCTAAGTCAACACTGGTCTCCCATGGTCTACTCAGAACTTTCCACCCTCTTGATAAGTGAGGAGACAGTGGAGCAGGCAAGACTCAGGCCACCATGGAGGCACCAGTAGGCATTAAGCAGAGGAAGGATGTGGATACTGAGCAGATGAACAAGAACCAACACTGAGTCACAAGTCCAATGCACAGTCCTAGCCAGATTGACTTGATTCTGTCTCCCAGAGCAATGAGCTGGAGATGCTGAAGTCTATCCTGCCACAAATGGGGACTGATTCAAGAGCCCTCATTTACACCCTTTAGAATATACCAGGGGAGCTAATTAAACATACAAATGTCCTTTTTCCAAGCTTTAAGTTTCCAATTCAGTAGGTTAAAGACAGGAAGTCTGCATTCTGGCTCACACCAGAGTTTGAAGATCACTGCTTTGGATACTGGGGCTGGGCTCACTCTGCAGGGGATTTCAAGAGACATCAGCTGTGCAGAGGCCAGGATCTGACAGGGTTTGGCAGGTGGCACCCATTCCAAAGCCCTGAGGGACTGAGGCAGCTGGTGGATCCCCAGCATCTTCCAAGACAGGAAGGAGTTAAGAAGAGCACTGGGAACCTGCATACTTTTATTACATTATAGGGATATTATTGCATTATAAATAATGCCACAGGATGCATTATTTATACATTTAATATTGGGCTTGCTTATAAGTCAGATCTCTTCACTTTTAGATAAATACTCCATCTGCAGCCCACCTCCAGCAGCTACGAGGCACCGCGCGCTCTGCTCTCTCAGACAACGGAGGGAGAGCAGACACATGTCAGAGACAGCAAAAGCCCCGTGATGGGAAGCAGATAATGTCTTTATGAAAACTAACAGATGGCTCTTTTGAAAGCCCTTTCAGTTCCCCTCTATTCTGATAAGAGCGGGTAAGCAAGATACACTGGAGAGAGCTTTATGGGTTTGTACTTATTGTCCTTAGAGCCCAGAGAGTAGGAGACAGAGAGACCAAGAGCATGCGGATGGGGTGGGGAGGGAGGGGGGAAGATGCCCAGCTCCTCCACCCGGCTCTGCTGCTGCCATAGATAGGGCCCTGAGCCGGACTATTACCTCAGTTGCAAAATAACAGCAACGATAGCTGCTCTTCCTCATTTGTTCAGATATTTGTTCACCCAGAATATTAACCGCGATGGCTCTCCGAGTGCCAACTCCCGGGCTAAGAGAGATCCAGAGACAGATAAGCCCAGCCTAGTCAAGGGGCTGTCCATCAGCGTGGCTAGGACTCAGGATCTGGGGCAATCTGCACCAAAAGCCAGCACAGCAGATTGTAGAGCCCCAGCCATGAAGCTTGACTGGGATGATGACTATTATCATCTCAACTAAACATAACTGCCATCACTTTCATGACGCCACTCTGTCTACAAACATGTATTGAGCACCTACTTGGTGCCACACTCTGTTCCAGGTGCTGGGGTCACAGCAGAAGCCAAAATAGACTGGATGGGTCCCAGCCTCTGCTGGTGGGAGAAACAGGAAACAAGCCAATCAAGAGGAAAATTTCAGAAACTAACAATAACTAACAAGAAAATAACCCAGGACAGAGGAGAATGGGGTCAGGGTGGGAAGTCTTCTCGAAGGAGGGAATATTTGAGCTGAAACCTTAATGATGACCCAGGAAGATGGGAACGTGCTGTGGGGGCGGGGGTTCTTGAGGACTGGAAGGATAGGGAGAACTTGAACGTGGAGAATTAGAGGGAAGGAGTTTCCACCTGGAAGGCATCTGATGAACGCAGACATCGGTGGAGGAGCAAGGTCAGGCAGTGAAGTGACGCGGATAAGCTGCAAACGGAGATGCCAGGAAGATGGGGTGAGTGGGTGGGGGGGGCCACAGTGGAGAGATCTGCAGGGTGTCCTGAGAGGTGTACCCTTCCCTTCCCAGGCCAGGAGAGATGGGAGACACTGAGGCCTGCACACAGTCAGAGATGTGCTGAAAGCCAACGTGGCAGACGTGGGTAGTGTGGGCGGAAGGGCAGGGGGAAGGGTGAGGATGGAAGTCATCAGGGAGCTACCTCACTGTCCAAGGGAAGCCCCCTGCAGGGTGCTGAGGACTGTCCCCCTTAGGACTCGGCCATACATCTGACTGCCACGCTGTCTCCCTAACTATCTCTCCAACTCAGGATTCCTTTGTTATTTGGAATAGAGGATGCTAGCTTGGTAATGCTTCCTAAACTTTCAATCATGCAAATCTTAGTTCATATCCAAGAGCTAGACACACACACACACACACACACACACGTGAGTATATAGGTTGGTGAGACAAAGTCTGCAGTTAATAGTGTTGTTCCGATGTTGACTTCCTGGTTTTGATCATGGTATAAAAGATGGTATCACTGGGGGACGATGGCCAAGTTGGGAGAACAGAAATGTTCCGTTACTTTTGTGACTTCAACGTGAGCGTAAAATTAGTTCAAAATTTAAAAAAAAAAAAAAACTAAGAGAACAATCCAATAAAGAAAAGCACACAAATACTTGATATCTCTGATTCTCAAGCAACAACCTCCACGGGCAAGTAAGTGACAAATTAGCAGATTCCTGGGGAAGACATGTGACTGTTGGCTACTCCAGCACCACCTGGCCAGGCGCTTGGCCACTCTGCTCCCACTGGGTTTGCTCTCAGTGGCCAGAGTGACCTTCATCCTCACCAGTCTGTTTTGCCTCCTCCCATCAGCTTGGTGGCCTTCAGGGACTCCACCTGCCCCTTAGGCTAAACAACCGGAGTTCTCAGCAAAGCTTAATGCTCCCGAGGACTGGACCTCACCAACCTCATCCCACACGTGGCTTCTTGCCCCTGTTGCTCCAGCTCTCCTGTCCTTTGTTTCTTCCAATGGCTCCTCACCTGGCTTTTGGTGCAGATTGCCCCAGATCCTGGTCCGGTGCCTAGTACACATGATCGCTGCCCCACTGTCCCCTCACACAGCTGATGTCCATGCTTTCTCCACTGCGTGGCTCACCGTCACCCCTGACCTCCCTGGCCAGGATGAGTCTTCCTACTTCCTGTTCTCACGACACGTGCCTTTCCTTGACACTTTCCCCCAATGCAGTTTTTGCAGGCTTCGATCACTCTTCTTCCTGCACGGGAGAAGAAGGTTCAAATTCTGCTTGGTCTCTACTGCAGCTTTTTGACTTGGGCTCACCATTGAATTCCAGCAGCTAGCACAGTACCCCACGTGGAGCAGGGGTGCAGAGATCGGGGAGGAGGGAGGGAGAGAGAAAGAGACGGAGAAAAAGGAAAAGCATGGAAGGAAGAGAAGGCTGGGGTCAAGGAGAAGCTCAGAGACAAGAAGCAAGAGCCACCCTGGAGAAGCAGGGGGCAGCCCAGCCCTGAGGCTCTGCCACATCTGGAAGCAAATGCCCAATGGGCAAGAGCAACAAGGAGTGAAGGAAGGGGCGGCCGCAGCTGGAAGGCCAGGGCCCGGGAGGGGTCAAGACCTTAGCCTTGGGACTCCTAGACCGTTCCCTCCCTTCCGAGGGGGAGCTTTGGGGTGGAACCAGTGTGACCTGAACTCCAACAAGGTCAACCTGGGAAATGGATGGCTCTCAATGAGAAGAGCCGCCTGTGGCTGCCCATGGCACAACCACAGGGACACTCTGGGCTAATCTAGGGATTGGGATGTAGACACACAGAGGGAGGAGACCAGGTGAAGACACAGAGAGAGGGTGCCGTCTCCAAGCCAAGGAGAGAAACCAGCCCTACAGACACCTTGATCTCAGACTAGCAGCTTCCAGAATGCTGAGAAAATACGTTTCTGTTGTCTAAGTCACATGGTCTGTGGTGCTTGGGACGGCAGCCCAGGCTAATGATGCAAGTCCTCACCCGTTGACCAGTGTAACTCTTGAGACCATCTCAAACGAAGGGACCTGAGAGTCCAGGGGACAGTGCTGATTGCATTAGGGGCTGGTGATGCTGAGTCATTACAGGTGTTGTTGTTACTATTGTTTTCTGATGATAAAAAAAAAAGTTTATTATATATTACAAAAAGAGGGGAATGCTACTTCAAGTTTCTAGAGAATCATGAGCCCTTGGGGCCACCACCCCCATTAGCCCTGGGACCTAGGGATTCACTTGGATCCTCTGGGACCTGCAGTCCTTGTATGTGTGAAAGAAGGAACTGCCACTGTGCTCAGCCCCAACTCCCTGCCTGCCATATGAGTCCTGGCCCACACCTGGGTGACCTCTGGGCGGGAGATGCCTCCCTTCCTCCAGCGGCAGCGCACTCTCTCGCGGGCTGCCCCAGCCCAGATCAGTACCTCTCCTCAGCAAATCATGGCAATAAATATGGTCTGAAGCAACTCCAGCTCTTACAGCCCTAATAAATGGGTTACCATAGTGGCAAATTCAGACACGGAGAGCATCTTTTCAATAAAGGCTGAGAGGGTTATTAATAACGTTAATGTAGTGCATCCCAGAGTCACAGCTTCGCAGAGGAGCCTTCTCTCCCTCCTCCCCCAGCCTGTCCCTCCCAGGATTGGCCAGCAAAGCTGCCCTGCTGTGGCCACCATGGGGTTGTGACCTACAAGAGACAGAAACCCCCTAGCTGGAGCAAGGTGGCTGGGGCAAGGGGCAGCAGGACCCCAGGGCAGGCATTGCAGGGGACCTGCTCCCCCATTTGGCATCCAGTGACCTCACCTGCTCCCCCTTCCTTAGGCATGCAGGGTGGGTAGCACAGCATGGCGGTGGAGAGGATGTTCTTCAAAGGTGAACAGAGCCGAGTTCTCATGCGGGCTCAGTCTGACTGCTTTAACATTAAAAAGCCCCCAGCAGCCCCGATCCGCTTCCCCAATTATCTATGTCCCAAAGCACAAGTGGTCATCAGAGCAATTTGCAAAGCTAAATTCCTTTCTATCAAGGGATGTGACAAATCCTGAGCAGAAATAGCACATGTCACTCCTGGGCCAGGCATTTAGTGGTCCATAATATCCTCTCCAGAGTCCTCCTTTGCCTGGCAAACATTTGAGATGGTGGGTATTCCACCAGCCTGGACCCCTGAGTGACCCATAAACTGTGCTCTCTCGGGCCAGCCTGGAAAGACAGGAAGCGCGGGCAGAAAACAAACTTTGGTTGTTTTCAACCAGGGGTCACAAATTGTTTCCAGCCTCAAAAGCCAGACAGTTCCTGTTACAACTACCCAACTCGCCCATTGTAGAACAAAAGCCGCCTAGACAGTGCATAAACAGAGGGGATGACCACGCTCCAATAGAACTTGGTTTACAAAAATAGGCAGTGGGCCCGTGTGGCCCATGGGCCGTACGTAGTTTGCTGACCCTTGCTTTCAACCAGGCCTGTCCTGACTGATAGGCTTTATCCCCTCCCAGCACCCCGTATTGTTTATTCATTTAGTTCATTCACTGTCTGCTTTTCCCAAATAAAATGTGAGCAGGAAAAGGTCAGGAGCCTACTGGGTCCCCAGTGGCAAGGAAGTGTCTGGAATAGAGTGGATCGAGCCATTTTCTTAAATAAATAAGGGCTAAATCATTATCCGTGTGACCATAAGTAAGTCACTTAACCTTCTTGAGCCTCAGTTTATTCAACTGTAAAATGAGGGAGAATCACAGGACCAGGCTGCTAAGGGTGCTCGGTGGGTTAATGCTGTGTTAAGAGTGTGGACATATAAGCCTAAGTGGTAGCTGATAGTTTTTGCTCTGTCTAGAGCAACAACCTGCTGAGCCCAAGTCTGCAGGAGCCTCTTTGTGGACCATGGCTCAGGGTTCACAGCTGCTGAGAGACAATGTGAATTAAGGAGGATGTGACTTTGCATGGCAGAAAGACCCCTTCCTAAGACTAGACTGTCTTCATCAGGAATTGACAATTACCCATATGGCAGATCAGCGGGTCCTCTGTTTTTTTAAATAAAGTTTTATAGGTACACAACCACATGCATTTGCTTAGTATTGTTTATGGCTGCTTTCCCACTCTGGTGGTGGAGTTGGATAGTGGAAACAGAGACTCTTGGTCCTCAAATGCTAAGATATTTACTCTCTGGTCCTTTACAAAAAAAAAAAAAAAAAATGTTGCCAACCTCTGCTGCAGATACATATGGAATCAAGAAGGACAAGGTTAAGTTGTCTGTCTATCCACTCTTGCATTTGTATGGCTGGTTTTTGTTTTTTTAATAATCCCAGTACAATGGTGGAGAGTTTTTTCTGTCAAATTTTACTAAGTAAGACTAGGCAGAGTGACATCACCAAGAAACCTTCTCTAAGACTATCAGGTAATAAATTCTATCCTGCCCATCTGTGTCCCATCCTTAATGGCACTGCAAGGCCCTCTCTGTCACTCAACCATCCATTTCTTTAGTCATTTGGCAGATTGGCTGAGCCACTATTATGCCATAGTATACAGAGTCCCTACCCTAGTGGCAGTCTAGTCTAATAGGCAGAACAAGCATCGTACAGCTCCAAGAATCATGTGAAGACGTGCAGGGTGCTCTGAGAAGGGTCATGTGACCACGGCTGCATCCTATGTGACGTATTCTGAATCTGTCACTAGGCATAGATCAAAGGGTCAAGCACAGACCCTAGTAACTTCTCTTCAGAAGACTTCCTCCTGGTGGATACAAACTATGGGGTTCACAGATCTCTTGATCACTCAAAGAGAGAGGAGGGATGGGTGGGATTAACTTTCACCAGGCATCCATCACATGCCAAACCCTGTGCTCCATCCTCTCAGCCAATGAGAAAAGCAAGAAGCAGAACTTTTGGAAACCTCTACCAAGGTATTGCAGAGAGATTTCTTATCTTCCCCAACTTCAGGATTCCAACCCAGGGTCTGTCATTTCTTGTCCTCTCCATCACAGTGCCTCCCACTGAGCCAGCCATGCCAACACCTAGTGGAAAATCATGCCATTCACATTTCTCCACTCTGCTCAAGGACACAGGACCTGATCCAGATACACCATTCATTCTCTTACTAGCTCATTCATTCATTGTATAAATACATGTGAGATAAATTGCAATGGGTGGCACATAGTAAATGCTCAACAAGTACATGTGGAATCAACTAATTTTCCCAATCCCCTGCGGGAATTTGGATAGACTCTGGTCATGCAGGTTGCCTGCCACAGTACTACCATAGGGAAGAGTCCTTTAAAAGTAACTAGGGGTCAAGCAAATGGTGCCATCTCTATCACGTGCCAGCTATGTGTTATAAGAAAAGTCACTTAATCTCTGGGAGCCTAAGCTTTCCATCTGCATGATCAGCACCACAGCAACCACCATAGATGCTGTAGAGATGACATGGGACAATGGTGTGTGCTGAGCAGCCCCGGGCCGTAAAAAGGATTGAGACAACAGACTGCAACGATAGCAGCTAATATTTACCAATGCCTGGGCAGTGCCACGCGTGGTTCATGGCACTTTACATACATGGTTTAGCCAGTCCTCACCACCAGGCTGTGAGGTGGGAACCCGATCACTCCAGGGTACAAATAGGAAAACAGGCAAAGGACGACTGAGGAACTGGCCCACGTCTCACAGCCTCTTAGTGGAGTTGGCCGGTAAGTGTCTAGTAAATCCCAGCTTGCCTCCTCTCCCCCTTCCATAGCTGCTGAAGAAATGTCCCTGGGACTAACTGATCCCCTGTCCCTAAGGGTCTTCTTTCATAATCCTTCTAGAATTCCACCAGACCCCGCATCAGTTCCCTCAGCTCCAGTGATTTCGCGCTGGGCAGTGGAGACCCTGAGGTCCTGCCCAGGGGCCTCCGGGGACAGCATGGGGCAGAAGGCGAGGCTGATTTCCACTTTCCCTCAAGCCTCCCTGCTGTTCCTGGCTCTCATGGACGGTGGCTGTTTTCAGCAAACCTATAGGACCCCGACTCTTCCCTCAAGTCTCCTGGTCCCCGCCATCCTGGGGAGATCACCGGCTGGCCTCAGGTGTCCCTTCTCCAACCTGCTGAGTAACTGGAGTGTGACTTGTTAAGATCCAGAGCCCTTGGGTGCCTGAGAGATGCCTCCATCCACCTTGGAGTCTAGTCCCACCTACTGCAGGGCCACAGGGAATGTGTGCCTCATGGAAGGTAGGTGACAATTCTGGAGCCTCCAATGCTGTGTGACCTTGGGCAAGTAGTTCACCTCATTGTGCCTCAGTTTCCTCATTTGTAAACTGCAGGCAATAGCACCAACCTGCAAAAACTCCTGCTAGTAATGGAGCACCTAGCACAGCACCTGGTGTAGAGAGAAAGTAATCGTGGTGTTTAGAGTTCATGTCTCTTAAAATTTTACCTTCATGTAATCATAGTAGAAATGAAAATGATAATATCAACAGCAAACTCTCTATGCCACACACCATGCTAAGCCCTTTGCATGCCACCTTCTCTTTTTCTCTTCATAGCAAACTTTTAGTGTGCCCTCAATTGTGGTTATGCAGGAAATTGCAGCCCAGAGAGGCCAAGCAATTTACCCAAAATCACACAGCCAATAGGTCACAAAACTGGTATGCAAAGCCAGGCCTCTCAACTAAAGGATTAACTACCCCATGCACCACCTCACAGGCCTGCATTCTCCTTGAACCCTCCCATTCACACCCTCCTGAGTGCCCAGCCTTCCGAGAGTCCCCAGGACTGGCACCCTTTGACCTCCTCCCTCTGCTTCCTGAGCCAGTGCCCGAGAAGTGACCCACTCCTTGCAGAGCCCCTGCAAAGCCCTCGGCCTGACCCCCACATAATGAAGGGAATTAATATGGCCGAGCCTCCAGCCCAGCCGAGCAGCTTCCCAGCAGCCCCAGCCAGGCCTCTAATTGATTAGGCCATAAAGCCTGGGCACTAAATTGAAAGGAGCCGCACTAATTCTCTTTTATGTTAAATTTCTGTCTTTCCCCTTTATCGAATCCCCCGTCCAATGTCCCTTCCCCGCCCCCCCATCGTGGGCTTGCTGTGGGCCTGTTTTTTCCGTGCACAGATTAAGTACCTAATCAAAATCTTGTCTCCCCTAATGGCATAAAATTGAAAGATAGATATTGCACTTTACACAGCTGATTAAACACTCGAATGTGGCTAAATGCTTAAAGGGCTTGTTACATTAACTAACTCTGTCATCTGCCCACTGTCTTATAATTGCATGTGCTCGAGCTGCTTTGGGGGAGGCACAGCAGGACAGCTTTTGGGCCACCTCGTCTTTGGTGCCAGGTCCTCCCTGCCAGGAGCCTCCTCCTCCAGAGCTGGTGCCGAGAGAGAACGGGGGTGGCCCCAGTGCTCCCTGGGCCTTGGGTAGCAGGGCCAAGGTCAGACTCCTCCTCTGTTCCCAAGCACCAAGGGCCCTCTCCTACCCCCAGTTTCCCCCCACACACAGAATGTTCCAGAACAGCAGACCCTTGGCCACCTCTGCTCCCTAAGCCCTTAGCTTCTAGCTTCTTGACCCCTCCCAGTCCATTTCCACAGGGACAGAGGCACATGGCCAGAGCTGACCTCTGGTCAGTCTGATCTCACCTTTGGCCTTTGGCATCTCTCTCCCTTCCTCTGCCCCAGGCACGAAAGTCCACCTTTGAAAATGAGGAACTTTGGTGGCTGTGACAAGGGAAGATGGTGGCAGAGGGCAGGGGAGCATCTGACATTCACCGGGCTCCGGGACACTCCGGACACTGTCTCTCTTCTAACTCACCACGGGGCACAGCACAGCCTTGAGGACCCTGCAGGAAACTGGCCACAGCAAACTAGTGCAGGGCTGGGTCCTGGCCCGCTGTGGCCGGGCCAGGGGGAGAAAGGCAGGGGTGGCCCACTGCGCAGCATGGTGGGCCTCCTGCTCTGCCTCAGATTCCAGCCCCGGGGCGGTGGGGGGGAGTGCTTTTTCACAGAGGACTAATGGAGTGTGGGAGTTTCACAGTGAGACGGTAAAGGAGGGCTGGGGCTCCGGATCAGAGGCTGACACAACCCTTGCTGTAGCGATTTGTTTTCTCGGTGATTTGGACAAATGTCTCCGTCCCTCCATGCTTCCATGGCTCCCTAGGTAAAGTGGGGACCCAGCGCGCACCCATCAATGCACGACAAACACCATAACGCCATCTGCAAGCCGAATTCTGAGCTACGCGCCAGTGACTCGCAAAACACAGGCCATTTCTCCCTTCATGGGGTTTACAGTCAAGAAGGGAGGCACGCCATCAGACCCCTGTGTACCCCCAAAGCTACACATTATGAAACTGCAATTAATGCAAAGTGGGGAAGAATTGACAAACTAAATAATCAGCAGCAATCCCAAGGGGCTCGGTTTCAGAACCATGGGGTACAGGGGGCACTTTCATTAGGAGGATCAGGAACTTTCTCAAGGAGCTAATAAAGACTCTGGGACGGGACTGAGCTGTCCCAGGCCACAAGGTTGGAGGGTGCTCATGAGCTGGGGGAGTGCTTTTCAGTCCTGCCTGTGTCCTCCCAGACATATGCCTGTGGGCATCTGTTATGGGGGACCTCAGTTTCCCCAACTGTAAAGTGGGAACATAACACAGGGCCATGGCGAGGATCCAGTGAGAGAATGCCTGCCCTTGGCCTGTCCAGGTGCCCAACACAGGCCAGCCAGAAGCTCAGCCCTGGAAGGGCCTTGAACTCATTCAGACCTATTCCATCGACGGGGGAAGAAAACCAGTCTCCCTCCCCCTCTTTCTCTTTTCTACCTGTTTCTGACTCTGTCCTCTGATCCCCACTTTGTTCTGCAGTTGGCTTTACCCCTCTTCCATGGTCTGCTTTCTGCCCACCTGCCCCACCCCTGCCCCACCGTGAGTTTACCAAGACACCAACTCCAGTCCCAGCTGCATGGGGACTTTGAGCTCAAATGCCTGTTACCCACCAACTCCTGTCTGCATCTCTGAGTTCAGTTCTTAAGAGAGGATCTGATTGGCCTTCTTGTCTGGCAGCAAGCAGTCCTCCGTTCACGGGAACCACCTCCCACCGCCGTGGGAACTACTGCCCCGTCTGTAGGAACTCACCCTCCTCCCTGCAGCCTCCGCAGAAAGCATCTGTCTCCCCAATGGGCCTTCTTTATACAGCTCAATTGAGGGGATTATGGACTCCTCACTAAGTGCTTCACATTAAAGATTCATCAGGCACAATATATATTTTAATAAGGTAGGTTGTACAAGACTGAATTCAACCCCAAGCAAAGCACATCACTAAGAACCCTTGGGAGCTGCAGGTCCCATGGTCAGGTGAAAGGAATGCAGTGGTTCCAAAAACCCCCTCTCTGGGGCCCTAGACTCCCCCTGTCCCCCTGACAGGTCCCCAAGTAGCTGCTTTTTCAGAATGCATGGCTCCATGTGAGCCAATAAATCCGCATGTGCACGTGCACTTATTCTCACATACACATGTATAGACATTGACATACAAGCGTGTGCGTTCACAAGGCCTGAACACACCAAAAAGTGCATGCCTTCATAATACACATGCTAACATATATGTATACACACTCTATAAATAGAGGGCACTCAGCCTTAAACACTAGAGTAAGAATAATAATAGTAATCTCTACCATGAATTGAGTGATCACTGAGTGGTGTCCATCCAGATGCAATTGTCTCATTTATGGTCCCAATAAAGGATCCTTCCATCCATTTTCCATTGAGAAAAGTGACCCACCTAGAACATAAGTTTCTTGCCCAAGATCATCCATCCATTAGCGGTTGGGACAGGATTTGGACCCAGTCCATCCAAACCCAAAGTCCATGTTCCAAACACTCAAAGCATTGCCTTTCCACAGAGAAAAGTGTCCCACAGAGACATCTCAGGTCCTTTCTGGAAGCACCGGAGGGAACAGAGGAAGAGATAAATACATTTGCATTGAGATATCTGCAAAGCCCCAGGGACAGCCACACAAGTGGACACACGCTCCTTGGCGGATCCTGCTTCATGTAGTATCACACAGTGACTCCACCCACAAGCACAGGCCCACACATTCACCTGTGCACACTCACAAACGCACACAAGGACACACGAGCATGCACACACACACACACATCCACTCCTGCACCAAGAATGGATGACCACCCTTCCACCAGCCCTCCCAGGACAGAGAGGCTTCTCAGAACAGGGACTTTCCATCCTGGTAAGCAGGGATGAGTGGGTCAGCGTCCACACAGACACACAGGCTGGCACTCCACCTGCCACATCTGCATCCTCACAGTCACTGTCACACATCAGAGCCGCACCGAGTTTGCATGCTTGGTGCCTGCTCTGCCCTCCCTCTCCCTGGCCCCGTCCAGTTTTCCCTGCACATGGACATCCAAATGCTCCAAGGCCATTTGTTTAAGAGACTTGTCCTTTTTCATTGAATTTCCCTTGCACCTCTGTGGAAATCAGTTATGCTACCTCTATATATGTGTCCGTGTCTATTTCTGGACTCTAATTCTGTTCCCTTTCTCTATTCATCTATCCTGACGCCACGTTTGGCGACTGCGGCTTTATAATAAATCTTGAAACCAGGTAGCATAAGCCTTCAAACTCCATTCTTTTTCAAAGTGATTTGAAATATAACGAGGTCCTTAGTATTTTCATATGAAGTTTAGAATTAGTGTGTCTGTAGTGATTGGCATTTTGTTCAATCTGTACATCATTTGGGGGAAAAAAAACTGACTTCTTAACAAGATCAAGCCTTCTGATCCAGGAACAAGGCATTTCACTCTATTCAGATTTTCTTTTATTTCTCTCATCAATATTTCATGGTTTTTGAAATATACCTCTGTCACATTTTTTTGTGAAAATTATTGAATTTTTATATTTTTTTGTATAGGAGATGGTATTGATTATTAATTTATATTCGCAGTTATTCATTACTTATAGAAAGACTTGATTTTCATGCACAGTATTGATCTTGTATCCTGAAATGTTACCAAGCTCACTTGTTGATTCAAATAGCTTTTTTTTGTAGATTCTGTGGGATTTTCTAGACAATCGTGTCATCTGTGAAGAGAGGCACTCTTCCTTTCCAATTTAGGAGCTTTTATTCCTTCTTGCCTCATTTCACTGACCAGAACCCACAACACAGTGTTGAATCCAAGAGATGGGAGCAGATACCTTAGGGCAAACGTTCAATCTTCTTCCATGTTCTGGAAGAGTTTGCATACACTTAGTATCATCCATTCCTTAAATGTGTGATAAAACTCACCAGTAAAGCCACCTGGGCTTGGGGTTTTCCTCATGAAAATGTTTTAAACTATGAATTCAGTTTCTTTAATAGCTATTGATCTATTCAGATTTAATTGATTTTTCTCCATTGTATTTTATCTGTTTCATTGATTTCCACTCCAAACTTCGTTATTGCCTTTCTTTGCTTATTTTGGGTTAAATTTACTTTCTCCTAATTTCTTAAAGTGGAAGTTGAGGTCATTGCTTTTCATTGGGCACTAACCCTTTTCCCCCTAAGGACAGCTCTAGCCTCAATGCACAAATTCCATGCATTGTGTTTCATTCTGATAGAAATACTTTCTTATTTCCTCCTTTTATCCATGGCTATTTAGAATTATGGTATTTGGTTTCCAAATATTTGGGAATTTTCCAGAGAACTTTTCATTGTGGATTTCTAACAGTTTCATTGTGGTCAAAGAGCATATTGTGCATGACTTGAATCCTTTCACATTTATCAAAACTAATAGATTCATCTTATGGCCCAGAATCCATCCCATCTTGGAATGTGTTCCATGTGCACTTGAAAAGAATATGATTTCTGCCTTTGCTGTGTGAAATAGTATACAAATGCCAAATAGTTCATGTTGGTTGGTTGATAGTATTAACAGTGATAACATCCCCAAACTGTAGGATCCTCAGTCCCTGAGTCACACTGAGGAAAACATCCCAGAGAAGTCATGGATCAAAATCTAGTCTTTGGTGCCCTTCAATAAATGAATGAAGAAAGAACTTGTGAGATATATATATACACACACACACACACACACAATGGAATATTACTCAGCCTTAAAGAAGAATGAAAATATGGCATTTGAAGATAAATGGATAGAGTTGGAGAATATCATGCGAAGTGAAATAAGCCAGTCCCAAAAAACCAAAGGCCAAATGTTTTCTCCGATAAGTGGATGCTGATCCATAATTCAGAGGAGCAAGAAAAGAATGGAGGAACCTTGGATTGGGCAGATGGGAAGGGAGGGGTGTGGAAAAGATGGTGGAATGAGATGGGCATTATTACCCTATGTACGTGTATGATTGCATGCATGGTGTGACTCTGCATCGTGTAAAACCAGAGAAATGAAAAGTTGTGCTCCATTTGTGTACAATGAGTCGGTATGCATTCTGCTGTCATGTGTAACTAATTGAAATAATAATAATAATAAAGAATTAGTCTTTGCCTAAATGAGAAATAAATTTTTATGATCTTTTACTACACTGAGATCCAGGGTATATATGTTATCACCGCACAGCCTAGCCCACACTAATAAAAGACCTCACTCCTGAATGGCATAGTTCTAATATTCTCCACCCTCCAGCAGAAAACCCAGTGAGAAAGGAGAGGAGAGAAGGGTCTTTTCCCATTGGGATCCTATAAAATTAACAATGGCCAGAGGTGGACTTCAGGTCAGGGTGGTAATGAATAGTCAATTAAATCCTTATTTAAACTCTGTCTACTCTTCTCACTCAATCATGTCTCTCATTTTCGTTTTTACATAAAATGTGTTTATTAATAATTTGTTCATAAAATTGACAGGATGTCGACTTGGCCCAAGGAGAAGTTTAGGAAGGCATGTACTGCTACTATTTTAGCTATATTTTGCATCACTATGAACCAAAGACCTGACAAGAGCAACATAGAAAAGACCCTGGTTAGCCACCTGTATCACTCTGGGCCCAAGGTGAGACAGACCGTTGTGGCAGAAGGACATGGCAGAGGAGAGCATCTCAGGACATGGAAACCAGGAAGCCAAGAGAGCCCACCAGAGATAAAACACAAACCCCAAAGGCACACCCCAGGGACCCACCTCCTCCAGTCACCCCTGCCTGCCCACAGTCACCACCCAGTTAGTCCATGCCAGTGAACTGATCCACCGATCAGATCACACCTCTCATCATGTACTATTTCACCTCTGAAAATCCTCTTATTGCCTTACACTTGAACTTTTGGGGGGACACCATCTCTAAACCATAAAGGGGACCTTAAATCAAGTAGGGAAGACCTGTTAATACATGTAAACTCTCTCCTTTCCCTTTCCTCTCAGTTTGTCTTAGAATGGACTTTCAAGACCAGAAGTCCACTGCAACCCCATTTTTGGATGGGTGGATGGATGGATAGACGGATGAACTGGGGATAGCTGCGTTATCCATGGGAATCTTCCTGAGTGTAAGTATGATATAAAAGGTCCCAGTCAACCTCTGTGATTCAGGGTAAAACTTACCATGCTAGCACTATCCAGAGGTAAAGAAGGAATGGGAAAGAACTTGGTTCCCAAAGTACAGAGGTGGGGGTGACCTGTAGCAATACTTAGGGACCCAAAGCAGAATATTTTCACTGAATCCAGAGTACACCCCTCTATTAAGATCAAACGTTTTCCAATCCCTGTCTATTTATAAGAGAGGGTGTGTGAACCCCCTTTCGGGCTGATCTTCCTGGGCTTCACATAAATGGGACCACCAACAGACTAATGTCCAACACTGGGACAAGTGAGGTAGGGTTTGGAGACCCTCCATCTGCCTCCAGATTCCTCTCCAAATCATAATCCCTGTCTAGGGTTCAGCTGAGAGAGGTTCCTTGGAAAATTCTTGGGACAGAAATCTGTCGGCAGTGATATGGCAAATTATATTGGTATTAGCTTCCTTGCTGAAAACAACTAAAAAATGGGTCCGATACATATTTTTTGTATTTCTTCAAACCATGAAAAAGCTGAAAGAAATTATCTAAGTGGAGGCCAAAATCTAAGTGGAGGTTGGACCTCAGGGAGGCGTGGAAGGCCTGAGAGACTCTTGTCCTGTAAGTATTTGCCAAACCTGAACACTTTGAGCTTCCATTTTCATAGTCTTATGAAATGTGGGGGACAGAAGAAAAGGTGAAGGTCTACCCCACAGTATGTGTCTTTTAGAAGACCCTCCTCAATCTCATCATGACCCCAAAGACCTACCATGTGTTTGAAAGAGTGAAGGAAACATGGCTTGGCTCACCGTCCACCTTCCTGGGAGACCTGAATTTTAAAATGGCTCAGCACTGAACAGAGAAAGAGCGGGGGAATGTTCTAGAAAAGTGGTAGCCCCAAGCTAATACGCCACTAAATAGACATCTCAAAGTAAATCTCCTGGTGGTTTCCTCCCCCACCAAATAAACCTCACCAATCTTAAAGTCAGCAGTCAGTGACCTTTTACATTTTTTTTACATTGGTTGTGCCCACTTCTTGCCAGAATCATATGCAAGTATTCAACCCTGAATGGATGTGTCTGCAGCCTGAGCTGCAAAGATTCTCCAGAAATAATCTTTCCAAGAGCATCCCTAGGAGAGCACTTGTACAGCCCACCTGCTAGTCCAGGGTTCCAGTGAACCCCTAATAGTCTGGGATAAGTCTCTCTTGCCCCTCATCCAGGCTAGAGTTGACAAGGAGATTGGGGCTGAACCAGACCCAACCCATCTCTGATCTGCAAAGAAGAGGTCTGACAGAAAGCTATGGTGGCAGCAAGACCCAGGGAGATGATGATTAAAACTACCCCAGACAGCACCCCTCAAGTATTCCAGAAGCACCAATCACTTAAAAGCAATTGATATGCTGATTACAAATTATTCTTATTTATTGATTAAAATACGAAGCAAATCATGGTTAGCCTAATTCCGGTTACTAAATATATTTGCAGATAATGAAATTTCATCCATGTGAAAAATAATCGATAATTATATTTTTTGTTCTAATTCAGACTTTTTAATGCAATTCTGCTATATGCACATGGTGCTATACCAGGTATTCCACCAAGGACAGTACACATTTGTCCCAGTTTATGGAAACTCCCTTGGTTTATTTTTAAACAAACCTTAAGGCTAAGATCTGGATGAAAGTTATTTATTTGGAAAGTGCTTTCAAAAAAGCTTTGTGAAAAAGGGGAGGAAAGATACTGAAGAATGTGCCCGTGAGATATACCACTGGGGCTCCCTGTGACACTGCTGGGAGCACACCCCAGAGTTGTCCCCTGAGGGTGAAAATGCTTGTCCCGCACTGGTTCAGACTTGATCCTGGGGTCCTCACCCTGCACTGCTAAGGGTTCTGTGTGCAAGCTGAAGCCCTCCCTCAGGCTAGGCACAACCTTAGGCAGAGAACCAGGAAGCCCTTGGTGTAAATGGAACTGTGAGCAAGTGACTTCTGGAGAAGGCCCCAGGGATTCGGACAAGCCCCCAACAACATCCACACACCACTTATTCACTAGAGCAAGATCTACCAGGGGACACGCCCCAAACCTTCACCCAGCTAAGCCTGCCATTAACCTCATGAGGGGCCTAGTGTGTGCTCATTCATTCGCCCAGCCAAAAATCACTGGGCAACCCTGTGCCCAGGAGCTTGGCAAGGCACTGGGAGTGGAACTAGAACTGGACATATGTGGCTGCAGGACTCAGGGTTTTTTTCTTTCTAGTGGATGCTCCTCAGGCCCCTCATTTCAATCTGACACCAAGAAGGCTGGGTTAGGTGGCGTCATGGTGAAGATCCTGAGCCCTGGCATTGGCATCCAGGAAGGAGCCATGGTTCTGAGGCACTTGGGGTAATCTACTGACCTCATGGAGACTTGTTTGTTATCTGTAAAATGGAGATGTAGAACTGTTGGGAAGACTAAAGGTGACAATTCATGGAGAGTATTTGGCACAACACTGGCACTCTGGCACTCGAGCTGCTGAGGAAGAGAAGGAAGAGGACCAAGACCCAGCATCTGCCTTTGAGAAACTCACAGGAAGAAGGAGAGAAAAGCATGTAAACAGAGCACCATAAAACAAGAGCTCAGATTCAGGTGCTATCACTCTGCACGACCCACCTAAAGTCCGAGGGTCAGAAATTCAGGCAGGAGCTCCAGTGGGAGGGCGTGAAGGGTGGGACTGACTCAGGGGCTGGAATAGGGAGCATCAGGGGTAGGCTGCCCAACTCAGGTGATGAACCAAATCCAGCCACGCCCAGGCATTTGTATATTATCTCTAGCTATTTTTGCACCATGAGTGCGGAGGTGAAGAATTGAGACAGGAAACTCTGTGGCCACAAAGCCAAATATATTTACTCCCTGGCCCTTTACAAAATACATTTGCCAACCCTTCATCTAGAAGCATTTTGTTCTCGAGACTGGCCAGTGATGGTGACTGCTGGTTTAAACCCCAGCCGTGGGGTCAGAAGTCACTGACCGTGACTTCTCTATGCAGCCTCTCAACACAAGTTAATTTGGATTCCCTCTCAGCATGTTGGCGAGTTCCAAGAGCCAGCATCCCCAGAGAACCAGGTGAAAGCTATGTGGTATTTTATGACCCAGCTTCAGAAGCCACTAGGTATCACCTCCACACTATTCTACTGGCCAAAGTAGAGATGAAGATCCCCCAGGTGCAAGAAGAGAAGACTTAGACCTCACCACCCACCGAGAAGGTTCCCAGAATCACACTGTAAAAGAACAACTGGGATAGGAAAAAATTGTCACTGTCCTCTTTGGCAAATACAATATTCCATATCCAGGGCCTTTTAAACAGTGGACTGAAGCAGAAATGAGAACAGTTCTCAGGGTTGTCTCCTGGAAAAGCTGCAGCTTCAGCTGAAGCTAACAGCGCGAATGAGAGTCAGCCAGGAAAAAAAAATTTTTGTGTGTTTCTGGTCAAGGCCTCTCCATAGTGTACAGATTCCAGATGTCTTGTTATGGTTTGGATGTGAGGTGTCCCTAAAAAACTCACCTGAGAGTTTTTACAATCAAGAAGGCTTAGAGGTAAAATTGGGGGATTATGAGAGTCTTAACCTAATCAGCAAATTAATCCCCTGATAGGGATTAACTGGGTGGTAACTGAAAGCAGGTAGGGTGTGGACAGAGGAGGTGTGTCTCTGGGGGCATGCCTTTGGGGTACATATTTTGTATTTAGTGAGTAGAGTCTCTCTCTTCTCCCTCCCCCATCTCCCTCCCTCTCTTTCTCTCTCTCTCTCTCCTTCCTGGACACCTCCTGAGCCACTTTCCTCCACCACACTCTTCCACCATGATGTTCTGCCTTGAACCCGGAGAAATGGAGCTGGCTGGTTATGGACTGAGGCCTTTGAAACTATAAGACCCACATAAACTTTTCCTCCTTTAATTGTTCTTGTCAGGTCTTTTTCAACCCAGCAGCGAAAAAGCTGACCAAAACACATCTTTTGGTGGGAACTTGTCCCACACATGGTCAAGTGGAGAGTACAAGTAGGGTCCTCCAGTCCTCCAGAACTCTTACTACGACTAAGAAAAACAGACCAGGGCGGCTGCCAGAAATATGGATTTAGATTGACATGGGCTGGGAAGCACAGTGGCATGGTGCCAGAAATATTTAGCAAATTATTATAATAACAGTGTTGATTGAGCCCTTATTATGGGCTGACCACTGGGCATGTTCTTTTCATGCAATATTTTATTCAATACTTCCAAAATCCAGTAAGGATTTTTGGATCTGCCTTTTTGTTGTTGTTGTTGTTTTCTGTTTTATATTTTGTTTTCTTAAATGTTGAATGGAAAAAGAAATTGTGCAGATTTTTGTTTCAGGGAAAACATATTGCAGGCCAACACTCTGACTCCAGTCCCTTCGGCATCTGTGGACAGAGGGCCTCCTGCTAACGGCAATCCAGGGACCACTCTGACAGCACCATGGTATATCTCCTCCTGCGGCCGTTAGACACAGCTCACAAAGCCAGGCACTGCCAGAGATAAAGAGTGTTGTTTTTCACGCCTGGGAAACTAAAGTGCTTGACTTACAGGCTAAGTTCCCCTTGTAGCAACTCTTCTGAAATACAGCCGCAGCCTGTTCCCTGGGAGCACAGGAGGAGCTCCGTTTCCGCCTCCAGAGGACAGAGTAGATGCAGCAAAGCCAGGTGCAGCTCAGGCTGCCCGAGATGGACCCTCCAACAGGCTACCCATGGCCTTTTGAACTTGCTCTGGACCCTCATTCTACAGTCCCCCGGACACTGGAGCTGGCCCTGGACACTGGAGCACCTGTCTCCATCTCCACGGGCCTGGACTTGGGAGCTGCCTGACACCATTGCTTCCCTTCCTCAAGCAGGGGGACCCTGGGACCAGGAAGGCCACCATCACACCTCTCCATGCCTGGGACTGGGTCAGGCGCTGCCCATTCTGCTCTTCCCATGCTGCCAAGTTCATATTCAAAGCTTTGGCCTTAAATCCTGGGAATCCTGGGCAGGGACTGGCCCCTTCAATGCTTGTTACTGGCATCTGTCCTGGAGTACCTGTGCCATCCATGTCAATTCAGTGAGGAAGAGACCTCGGGAAATCAGAGATTCAATGATCCTTTCCACACAGCCTCTCAGCCAGTGGCCTGGACATCAGCAGAATCCCATTCATCTGCAACTGGATACCCACCCACACCTGGCATTTAGAACTCAGAATTTTCTCTCCAGTGAGTCAGGGTGAGCACATGAGGCTGGTTAAGACTCTCAACTGAGCATACTGACCCCTGAGCCTGTTCATGTAATTAATGACGCTTTCCTGAAAATCAATCCTAAAGTGGCTCAGATTCCATCAAAGATGATTTTACGGACATCTGACCTGGAACCTTCTGTAGAAGAGACGTCAAGCCGTTCCTCCCAGCCCATTGCCCCCATTTAGATAATCCACTCCCTCTGCAGCCTGGCCTGTGTGTGCTTGTCTCCCCTTGGTCATCACCCATTGGACCAGGTGTTCCAGGCTGGACCAATCACAGTCTCCATCCAGAGTTGTAAGAACCAGGCCAGCTACACCCCAGGCCTCTCCTTCGTAGGAGTTGTCTCCACTTGTGATTCTACCCTTAACTCCATGATTAATTGATAAATTAATGAATCACTGAATTAATAGATGAATGAGCAGTGGAACTGCACGGTCAGGATGAATTGAGGCTGGAACAAGCACCGAGAACCGAGAGGCAATTCCGTTTCAGCCTCGGAATTTGAGGCCTTGCAAAGGCAGCAGGTTTCCAGAAAAGGCAATGTCACAGAGATGTCAGAGTAGCCCCTCTCTGGTTTCCATGGCCGCATCTGCCTGAGTCATCAAAGGCCCCAGTACTTCCTCTGTCTGTCTGGGCTGAGTCCATTTCTATCCCCTGATGTTGAACATTTCCTACATTTCTACACTGTAGCCCTCTCTCTGCAGAATAAGTTGGAAAGAGACACAGTCTTCCTTCCAGAAAATTCCATGGCCTCCAAAAATATGTCATGCATGAATCTACGCTAAGGAGAAAAAGGTAAATAGAGCCCACCCGCCAGCTGATTGACCTCTTAAAACAGAGGTGTCCTGGGAGCTGTATGAACAATTTGCTTCATATCCAGACTCATGCCTCAGGGGAGGACTGGCCTCTGCAGTGCGTCGTGGGTGACCTGTTCTCCCACAGGAGGGGGAACCGCACCTATCTCCCAGGCAGGCCCGCAGGTCAGGGTGGAATGGGGGCACAGGAGGCTGCCCCTCGGATCTCATTAGCTAAGCATACCTGATGGCAGGTGTCGCCGTCAGGAGGAAGTCAGGTTGCATCCTTCCCTGCTGGAACAAGTCATTCACACCACATCTATCTCCTTGCACCAGCCTGCCACTTGGTGACGGGGCCGCCGACAAGTGAGGTAGGAAGATGTTCACGCTTGTGTTTGCAAACTGTCACCTTTATAAAACAGGTGGCAGTTTTCTATTACAATTAAAAACACTCGTGTCAAGTTTTTGCTTTTAATTAAATCCTGCGCCTTCAGCGTGCTAAAGAGCATCAGGGGACGTGTGGCCGGTGTGGTGCTGGAGGGGGATGAGAAAACCCAGGAGAGGCCTCCAGGAGGACCGCAGAGCCCCGATCGCTGCCGACCCCGGTGGAAGGTGGATTTGGCACTTCACTCAGGCAGGGGGACAGAACATAGGGACGTGACAAACACTGTGGTGGCCCATGGCACGTTTCTTTCCTGTCAATGAAATCCAACTTTATTCCAGGCTCGAGCAGAGATTCTTGGGCCCCAGCAGATCATTCCACCCTAACCAGTAGGACCCACAGGGATCTGCTAGAAGGAACTTTTCTCTTCTGAAAAAGAGGAGGGACTTAAGAGTAACCGTCTGCTCCCACACTGCTCCCTGCTTCCTGTCCCTGAACATGGTGCAAGGGTGTAAAGCGTGGAGTGAGCTATGGCAGCTGTTTTTTGACTATAAGGGAAAAGCCAAGAGAATCACATGGCGGTCATCCTGGAGATGCGTCGTTCTGGAGCAGCTTTCTGTTCCTCTGATACATCATAATTGTCCTTGCCCCAGTATCTTTGCACATGCTGTGGCTCCCTCCATCAGAAGTGCTCATCCCCTGCTGTGTGCCTATCTAACTTCTTCCTTATTCACATCACTTGTGTCTCTAATCAAATGCTACCTCCTCCCAGAAGATTTTCCTGATAACCCAGTCTGTAGTAGCCTTGAGTTCCCTCATGGGACACATTACTCTCTAAGATTCCATTTACTTGTTGACATTCATCTTTGGTCTCTCGGAGGGAATTCTAAGAGCTTAGAGAATAGCAGCCCTTCTGGTCCCACTTTGCAGTACATTCCCCATGTTTAGCCCATGCCTGACCCATTGTAGTCCGCACTGGTTACTGTGCCAGTCCCTTTACATATGTGAGAACGGTGTGTCCTCTCCACCAGCCTAGGAGTTAAGGATGCTTTGTCCATTTAATAGATAGCAAAAGCAAGGCTCAGAGTCTTTAAGAACTTATCCAAGGTTATGCGGTCAGTGAGTGAAGGGCCACAGCTCAACCCTGCTCCTCTGGCCCTGCAGACCCTGCTCTGCAACCCAGCTGCTTGCAGCTGAGCTCAGTCAGGCTCATCAGGTGACAGTGGTGCAGCACTTCTAAGCTTGTTGTTAAGGAATCTGGAGCCGCCTAGCAGTTTGGGAGATCAGTAGTGGGATGCAAGTCCTCCGCGAGCTACTGCATTCGAGCACCAAGTCCTGCAACAATTGGGGATCAGGGGGCCGGACAGCACAGAGCCGAGGGGGTTCTGCCACAGAGTCAGGAGCCTCTGTCCCCACCAAGACACCCTGAGAAGCTCCACTGGTAGGGAGGCCAGCAGTCATCACCAGGAGAATCCTTTTCAACAGCAATTGGGAGTGCTCACCCCGTAGCTCTACATGTGTCTAACACTGTGTTAAAAATGAAATTCAAAAGTTCCAGTAACTGAAGTCTTGGAAGATTATAGATCAGAGATCAGCAGCAGCTATATATAGAGTGTGGGACTGGAGGCCAGTCTCTGAGTCAGGGTATATACAATAAAATCCAATTAACAGAAACGCTAGGCAAAGGGAAAAAGGATGAAAATAACATCTGTTAAATATCTAATATGTGTCAGGCCCTGGGCAACAGCATTTGATAAGTATTAGCACATTTCATCGGCCCAATAATTTATCAAGGTTGTAGGTAATCCCTTCTACCTCCACATACATCTCCACGTTTTATAGATGAGTAAACTAGATGGTAATTGGCTCAAGATGGCACGGCTAATCAACCAGAGATTACTGGACTTCAAACTGTCTGGGAACTTTAAATAAATAAATAAATGTGTGAGCTTTCCAATGCTGTGACAAAGTATCTGAGAAAATCATCTTATAAGTAGGAAAGGCTTATTCTCACTCATGGTTCCAGAGGTTGCAGTCCATGGTCGCTTGGACCTGTTTTGGGGCCTGTGGCAGCAGGAACACACGGTGGGACAGGCCTGCTCATCTCCTGGTAACCAAGAAGCATAGAGAGAGACAGGAGGGGGCCACGTTCCCAATATCTCCTTCAAGGTCACACTCCCACTGACCTGACATCTTTCCACTAGGCTCCACCCCCTCAAAGTGCCAGCACTTCCCAATAGTGCCCCAGGCTGGCGCGCGATCCTTCAGCATATGGGCTTTGGGGGAAAATCAAGATTGAAAATAGAGTAATAAATAAGTAAAAAGCAAAAACTTTTTATTTAATAAGAGAGAATCGCTCCAAAATGCCTAATTGTACCAGACAACTTTCTATAATAATAAAGACACTGATCGGGAAGACCCTGGGACTATAAGGCTTATGGAAGGCTTGGGAGGCGACTCTACTCTAGAACCCCAGGGACCTCTGATCTGTCCTGGAGATCATGAGGCAGAATGAATTAGAGTTTAGACTTGATACGTGTCAATGCCAAAACACCCGCCATGGTGACTCTGCAGCCTAAAGTGGTCATGAGCTGTTGCACAGGTTTTTGCACTACACAAATCTCCAGAGTGCCAGTCCAAGTGACTAGGATTCAAATGCCCCACCACCATCCCCGAGCTACGCAAAGCAAACCTGCCCCAACTGTGTCTGGCGTTCTTGAGCATTAGAACTTCTGAGGAGTTGGTTCGGTAGATTCCTGGTCCCACCCCTAGATATCTGGATGCCATTTTTCTTAGGTGGAGCCTGGGAACCTTTCCTTGAACAAATACTGCAGGTGATTATGATGCAGGATATCTGCAGTCGACCCACTGAGAAGCCCTCCTGGAAAGGGTTGTGATTGGCATTTACAGTCAATTCAAGGTAGGCATTGGTATCCCTGACCTTCATTTCTTTCTCCAAAAGAAAAAGAATAAAAAACATTCTTAGGAATTCAGGACAATGTTACTTATATCCTGGCACAAAGAAGAAGCTTGGTTCTGGATCCCACCAATGAGAAGTCAAAGGTTCCTGAACAGGAAAGAAGCCCTAGTGTCCAGGCCAGCAGGGTGGACTCCGTTTCAGGAGGAAACCGAGAGCTGGCAAAGTCCCCGTGAACTGACTCAGTGGAAAGGTGGCTGCTAACTGGGGCCCCCTGGGCCCGCTGAGCAGGACAGGACAGCTGCCATCTATGTCACAAGGATTGACTGCTTGTGGCCTCAACTCTTTTCTCATAAATATGTTTCTGCTCAATCTGCTCCCACAGATATATGTCTTTGACTTTCTAATGGAAGCCAAGTGGAACTCGGATTTGTCTCCAGCCATCTTGGTTAATGCATCCTTATCTGTTGGGGGGGTGCAGGCCGAGGGGCTGTGGTGTTCTGTTTATTTGTACAAGGAAGAGAGATGACTCAAAGTGTTCCTCTCTTAATTTCCCAGTCATTCACATCCCTTGTCCCTCACATACGCCATGTGTTTCCATTCCAGTGTTGGTGACGCTTCCCTGGATGGAATGTCCTGAGACCTACCTCTGCTTCTGTCCATCACAGTGGGCACTTGGCCAGAAATATTTCCAGATATACCCCACCCAGAGGTCACTGCTTGACCCCTGGCTCTCTGATGACACAGTGTCCTTCAGCCTTATCGTGATCTGCCTTCAGGCATGACCAGCCATGTGTCTGTGTGGTAGCGATGAACTCTCCCCTCCACCCCAGGCTGAAGCCTGTACCTGTCTCGGCAGTAAGGAAGGGTGTGCTGACGGCAAGCATGCTCACACATGACTTAACGCCACTTTTAGTGATGTGGCACAGGGGAGCATCTTATTGTTCTGTATTAATTTGGGGAACGCTAAATTAATGAGAAACTTGGGTAATTTAAAAAAGAATAATAGCTTATGTACTCTGAAAATCAGTTAGAAAATCAAATCAGCTCAAGAATATTGGAGAGAGGCCTTGCCTTCTGATTGAGTTAAGGGTGTGTTGACTAAAGTATATCCACTAGGGAATAGTAGGTTCCCTTGGGTTGCATAGCCTAGAAAGACAATCAGGCTTAGTGACTAAGAGCCAGCATCTGATGTCGGGTGGATCCAGGCTTCAGGTTTCACTGAACCAAACACCAGGTGCTTAACTTTCTAAGCCTCAGTTTTCCAGTCTTTAAAATGGAAATAATAATGATAACTTCTTCCCAGGGGTTGTTATAAGAAGAAATGATGTCTGTACTGCCCGCCCCTCTGTATTGCACATGATGTAAGTGCTCACTAATATTGCTACTGTGATAATAATTACTGTCTAATCTGAAGAGGAAAGGGTTTTCTAAATTTGAAAAAACGGTTTTGACCCTGCACTTCACCTGTCCTAAAAGGTAGAGCAAGCACTCAGGGGGTGCTCAAACCTCAAACCCTGGATGGGAAAGTCCCGTTAAGAACTTCCCAACCCAGGAGGGCAGGATTGCAAGGTAAGAGTTGACAGAATAGTCCCCATGTTTCACTGTCCCGTTTTCCAATCACCAATATCATTCAGAAATCGGACAGATCAGCCCCCCTACCTCCAACGCCGTCGTGAGTGAAAAACCAAGAGAATCAGAGTCGGCTTCACCCAAACCCAAGCCAGCAAAACCCAGAAACTCCAGCAAGTGAAGTGCGGCCTGATGGAAACCCGAGCCCCCGCCCCTCCTCCCCAGGGCCAGCACATTTTAAAGATGCGAAACCAATCAATAGGGAGCATTCAGACAGTTGCTGCCAGTGGCTAGAAGAGAATAGATACCAAGAAAGTCATAACGATGATAAATCCGGGCTCTGCTCCTCTCTGACTAATGTAGGCACTAAAACACGCCATGAATATCCTGCTTTGAAACGTGTCACGCTTCTGAGGGACCAATCAATCTCCGGCTCTCGGTGGACCACATTAAAATAAATTTGTCACTGTGAGTTTATGAAATATTGATGGTGTTTTTGAGTCAGGGTGTTAGGAGGTGGAAAGGTGTATCAGAAGAGGGAGGCAGGGAGTGGGATTGCTTTAATGAATTATCTCCAGGCTGGGAAGGGAAACATATGCAGGGGCTGGGATTGGGGGTGGGGAGGGACTGGAAGGAAATGCACGGGTCTGGAGAGCCAGGGGCTTCAGGACGGGGAGCCCAGAGCAGTGACGCCTCAACCATGTTCCAAAGAAAACTAATGAATGGGTGCTGTTGGGAGGGGACCAGTAGGGCTGGGGGTTTCCTGGTCAAATAAGTTTTGGAGACTCTATGTTAAATCCAGGGTAGGCACACGCGTGTGAGCACATTACAAGTTCTGAGAAGTCCAGCAATAGAAAAAGAGCTCATTTGACTTTGTTTAACCAACAGTTCCCGAGCTTATTTAACACAGTCAGATAAACATGCTGCAGAACGCTAGAGTTCTATGGAAAGCAGTTTGGACCAATCCTTTGCAACAAAAGTGTGGCCCATGGACCATCAGCGTCAGGATCACCTGAGGGCTTCTCAGCAGGCCCATCCCAAGCCAACTGGACCCCAACCTGCATTTTAGGATTGGAGGTGATTTCTGTGCACTGGAATCCAAAAGAGACTGCTGTAAGTGACTTTCCAGAGGAAGAGGCCCCTGTAGGATGAGGCGAGATGTGCCTGGTCACAAGGGCTTCTGTTTGTAATGGTGCATGGCTCACTCTGGAGAACCAAAGGATCGTGTCCTTGTCCAGCATGGGAGTTAGAGAACTTCCACTCATAGAGGCACAAACAGAAGCCGTTTTTGAAATCAGGTGGGCCGTGGCCTCTCCTGAGACAAGAGGAAAATTATAGACCCCAGTGGTGCGTTTCACTGACAAAGCCAAGGACCAGGTGTGCCTCCACCCATACCAGAAAAGCTGAATGGAGGCTTCCAACCTGCCCAGCCCCTGCCCCAGTCTCAGGTCTGCCACATGGCCTGCAAAGACTTGCTGGTGTTCAAACCTGTAAACCAAGATGCTACGAGAACAGGGAGCTCAGCCGGACCAGGTGGTGAGTGAGAGCACCGACTCAAGACTCTGCTCCCTTGAGAACATCCTTGTCCCCCAGAATGGCCCTCCTCTTCCCCAGAAGGCCCCTGATGGGCAGGAGCCATGCCCCGCCCTACAGACCAACCCCCTCATGCCTCTTGACCCTGCACCCCTTCCCTGGAGATCTCCCCACTTCCCTGGAAAGCACACACACGAAAACAGTGTCAAGATCACAGCGGCCACCGGCTCCCACAGGGTGGCTGCTTGCTTCTTCTGACCCACCACGTACAGAACTGGACCAGGGCTCAGTGTGCTGTTGGACTTCTCTGCTTCTTCCCCAGATGCGGCAGGTCAACTTCAACCCATTCTCCACCCAAATGCCTCAGTGAACGATCCTCCCTGAGCCTCAGTATTCTCCTCTGTATTAGGGGAGAGTGAGTCTTCCAATATGGTCGGGACAAAGATTAAATGAAATAATGATTGTTACCGCTTCCTGGTTTTGATCAATGGATACCTTAATGAATGAGGGCTCACGGAGTGATATCAACCATGAACTTGGGTGCTGTCATCTTATGGATTCTTTATGACATCAGCACATGGCCCAGAAGACGCGCAGTAAGACTTGTTGAAGGAAAGGAAGACCGAACACATGGCGACATAATAGAATGCACTGTGTTTGGAAAGTAGAAATAAAAAGAATAAGAACTGGAAATTATTCAGCATTCACTGTATGACTGGCAATATGATAAAATAACCAAATGAGCTAGGTACCATTATGATCCCATTTTACAGTTACAGACACTAAGGCACGAAGTGGTTGGGTTATTTGTCTGAAGCAATCCAGCTAGCAGTGGGACAGCTGGGATTCAAACCCAGGTCTTTTTGACAACAGAACCTGAGCACTGGATTACAAAGATGTGTCACAGGACACTTAAACAGCAACTAAAACCACGTCTAATCACTGTCTCCTCTGCAAAACTAAAGTCAGCACCTAAAAGATTCAAATGTCTAGAAAAACAAAAGAGACCAAGTGTCTAGTGATTGCTCCACTTACCACCGGCCACCCCACAAACTAGTGGTCAGTTCTCCAGGTGTAGGTGCACAGAAAAAAAGTGGTCATGGGGACAGGTGGGTTTGTGTCCTTGGCATCTCTTGGCTGTTGTGAGACCTGGAGGCAAGTGAGCAAAAATCTCTCCATCTCCATTTCCTTATAAAGCTTAGAGTCATGGTGAGAATTAAAGTGAGCTGTAAATCAACCATCTTCCTATGTGTATATTCTCAAGGTCAGGGACAATGGTGAACTCCTGAAATACCAAGACCGGTAGGGAATCTCCTTTGTCTGGTGAATTCACCACCAGCAAGTGGGGGATGCTATTGGAATAGCATAGAGGATGGAGCAAGCAACTCAATACTAGGGGTAAGAGGAGAGCACAGTAAGGAAGGTTACATCTGAGAGGGCTCTAGAAGGATGAATAGGAGTTCTCCAAGTGGATAAGAGAGGAAAAGGCACTTCAAGGGAAGACTGGGTGTGAAGGGGCTTTGTAAATGGCAGATTGTGCCTGTTGCCCAGTGACAGGCCAACACCATGTCATGAACAGATTAGTTTAGCCCATGCACCTAGGTTTAGAAACCCTCAATTGTCATGCAAGTATGACCCTCGGCCTCACTGTGAGGTTCATTTCTGTAGCCTTACTACTGTAATGATTTGATTTCTGACATACCAGGGAAGCAAGTTATGCTAGTTAGTTAAGCAGTAGACAAGCTCTAAGAATTTAGTGACAAAACCAGGTGACTGTCGTTATATTAACACACCAAGTAAAACTGCTTGATTTTCTAACCAAGCATACTGTGACACTCAGCACGGACCACAGATCAGTCTAGCCCCTTCCATGCTTAAAATCCTCAAAAGGTATCCTCATGGAAGTTTCCACATAAGCCATGAATGTGAGCAAAAGTGAAGAAAAATCAAAGTGGCTCTTATCAGCTACACCTCCACACAAGTTTTGGGAAAGTCAGAAATCTAAGCGAGCCAAAGCAGAATATAAATCATGTACCCCACTCAGGCTAGCACATGGAAGAAGAAAGCTGAGGGAAAAGTGGGAGAGGAAGTGGCAATGCTTCTAATGGGTAAAGACCTGCATATCCTTACCCACTATGGTCAAGGATCATATATCATCCATTCCACTGAGGTTGGGTTTGGCTACATGACCTGTAATAACTCCATAGTGTTGAGATTAAGAGTGGTCACACGACTTGCGTTGGCCAGTGAAATATGGGCAGGAGTACCCAATGTCACTTTTAAATAGAACTTGTAAAACCCAGTTCATCATTTGCCAGGTTTTCCTTTCCCTCTGTCACAATGTCTTATTGTCCTATTGGAGTCTTCTTCATCAGTCAGATCCCCAAACACAGAACATACGAAGGAGAGACAGCAACATGAAATACTTTCAACATGAGCAAGAAATAAATATTTGTGATTTTAAGGAACTGAGATTTGGAGGGATGTTTGTTACCACAGTGGGACTTAGACTGAGCTGACTGATACATCTACTTAGCCATATGAAATGGAAGAAAGAGAATTGCAAAGAGTGACTGTATCAATTTTTAACATACAATGATGTCACTAACTAGTAAAGAAGCTGCTCAGCTATTTTTCTGTACTTAAAGCAAACAGTCTGTTCTTCCCCCTGGTACATATGACAAGGTATAGAAATATTTGGGGTGATTATCATCAGGAGGATATTACTGAAATCTAGTGGGTAAAGACCAGGGATGCTGTAAACATCCCACAATACACAGGACATCCCTCCACAACAAACAGTTACCCCGCTCCAAATGTCAGTAGTGATGAGGCTGAGAATCCTTGCTTTGGGGGGCAACTTGGAGGGAGAAGAAGGCTATATATCACCTATAACCACAGGAGTATGTGACATCATTGAATTTATAAGCTGTTTGCTCATACACTTTTGATTTCGCCTTCACCGTCCTCCTGAAGGATGGGTAGTATAACAGCATCTCATTGATGGGGTAACAGAAACCCAGGCAAAACCTTCACTTAGGGCCCATTTCCAAACAGAGGGGTCAGAATTCTAACTCAGTGCTGCTGCCCTACTTTCCTACCATGTGTCATGAAGCCATTTCCTCCAGAATGTAGATCAGTATCCAGTCCCTCATTTGAGTGTCTGAAAGACAGATTCAGTTAATTTCTAAATCTTTCTAATCCCTTTGAGCACAGGTTCAGCCAAACCGGCACACGCTGGGTGGTACATTTGTTTTGATAAGTGTAGCTTTGTTTTAATTATTTATGATGATACCAAACGCAGACTAGTCAATTACCCTGGCATATCTTGTCAAAGTAACAATGCCTTGGAGAAGTCTCTAAACCACCGACCTCTTAAATCTTCACTGAGAAGTGGAGCAAAACCACGGCCGGGATTTTTGGTGGAAAATCATCTATTGCCCAACCACTTAGCCCAGCCACAATGCTGAATGCTCTCTACTGCAGCCGTCTAGTGAGTGAGGCAAGAGTCTTCTTGTTGTGTGGGGCTAATCCACAAAGGCTGGCAAAGACAAGCCAGCTGGAGGAAAACAGCCATCCAAAAATACCAGGGCCAGCCAAACAATCCCTCACTGACAAAAACATGTTGTAGAGCCCCTATCAAGATCCCAGAGCTCATTTGTGCAGAGTACAAAACAGAGACCATTCACATTAGTCATCTGTGCCCTCCCGATTGCCAGGACTCAGGCAAACCTCGCAAATCTATCCAAAGGCTTCTAACCGCCAATCCTGAGAGTTAGCCACAGCCTAGTAAGAGACACGTGGAAAGATAATCATCATGATAGTAAACATACTAGTAAGGCTAGTAAGAGACACGTGGAAAGATAATCATCATGATAGACAGAAATCAATACGTATTCTTACGTTGGTATATGACTGAAAATCATTCTTCATCAATATAATTGACTATCACATTTTGCAGGGATGGTTATGATGGTTATTTCATTTGGAGGCTGTTTTTATGGTAATGTGTTCATTACTAGAAATTAAAGGACTGAGTGAGGAGTACATGAAACATGTATGACCCCAGGAATAGGTGTGAACATAAACTTTTTAAGCAACTTATTTATGACCTTGATTTCCAACAGTGGTTTTGACCACAATAGACAAAAAAGGGACAAGACGGGGCGGGCAGGGTCCACTTGGAATCAGAAGACTGTAAAACATTGCATCTTCCATCAATTTTTTTCCCAGAACAGTGTTCAGGGAGCCTCCCACAGGGATGAATTCACTCATTTGCATAGTGGACGAAGAGCTTCCGCTGCAGCAGATGCTATGGGTGTTCCCACCCCACCTCCGCTTGGCCCACCTGGGTCACCTGCAGTGGCAGATGGAGATATTTCGGGACACTGGTGCTTCCTGTCTCTAGTGTCTGTTTCTGCCTCTCTAAGGGTTTCATCGAGCACTTCCTATTCTGGGTTTTTGTTTTTTTTGTTGTTTTTTTTTTTTTTGCAATATGGGGATCCAACCCAGGGCTTCACACATGCTAGGTAAGGACTCTACCACTGAGCTACACCCCCAGCCTGTCTAGTACTTCTCTATTGTGCTCCCCACCTGCAGGCATAAAACCTCCCCCAAACAACCTCCAAACAAGGAAGTAAGGTAGTTGGTGGATAAATGTCCCAGCCTCCTACCTTCCAAAGGGATGAACGAATGGAGAAAGAAAATGCAGAATATAGATATAGATATAGATATACCTGAAAGAATATTTTCAACCATACAAAAAGAATGCAATCCTATCACTTACAGCAACATAAATGGAACTGAAGCACATTACGTGAAATAAACCAGTGGGGTTGCGGGGTGAACTAAGACCCTATTCTCCAATAAAATAAAGAGCAGAACTCCTACCTCCTTGCAGTTTAAGGACACAGGGACATGTAGGCTGGACTCAGATGAACGAGAATAAAGCCAGAAGGCAGGGAGGAACTGTGCAGTAGAAAACCATGAAAGTCTGAGGGACGGAGGGAGCTCGGCTCCGTGGGGGGGGACGAGGCTGATTCCAGCTTCCCCTGGACCAGGGCACCACCTGCCCAGGGGTCATTGCTTCTTCTAGTTTCCTGGGGGAAAGTGCCCATCTTCACTGGGCACATTCTTGGTGGAAGGGTAATTAGAGGTGACCACCTTGCCTTTGGGAACCAAAGGGAAGTGATCCTCCTCCATCCAGCTCAGCACAGTCAGGATTAGGGTAGGCCTGTGGCTTAATGTTAGAGGGCTGACCCCTGCCTGAGGACTCTAAATCTGGAGAGAACAAGGAAAAGGTGGAAGGAAATCATTGGAGTCCCCTCGTCATTGCTGCAGAGCAAAGGGGTGGGGATCCCATCAAGCTCTTTCCCTACATAAGTCAGTTGCTAATCTTCCTGAATCTCATGTATACAGAGCTCTTACTAGCCTGATCTCCTGACATCTAAAACTTCAGAGGTCCCTAATATCCTTCCAACAGATTGCTTTTTGCATAAAATTTATCAAAAATTAATTTCTGTCATGTATAACCTAGAACCTTAGTTGTTATTTGCAAGATATGAGCACCTTTGGTAAGAAACTCAGGTGGTGCAGGGAGGACAAAGAGAGAGAGAGAGAGAAAGTTTTAACTCTAAGAACAAGAACCATAAGACATTTTTGAAACTCAGAGAGTTCTGCAATGAGGCATCCACTGAGTGATTATTGATTTGCAGGAAGAGATGCTTTGTCCCTTTCACCTCTTGAAATCATTATTAGCTGGGTAGTTAAAGGGGCAATAGCTTTTAGGAACACAGAACTCCAGAGAATCAAAGTGTCACAAAAGCATACAGCTGGGGCTCACATAGTGCAGGAAGCAGGCAAAGAACCCAGTGTTAAAGGTGTCCACGAAACAACTACTCTCTGGAATGGTCCTGCTGGTGGCACACTCAGGGAGATGACACAAGATGCTCTAGAGTCCGGGTGTGACTTAGTCATCGCAGTTTGACTGGCCAAGGCAGAATGACACTAGGGCTGATTTATGAACAAAGTATGCTCTCTAGAAATCCTCCAAGCCATTTGGAAATCAGAAGCATGGGAGAATGGCCTTCCCACAGTCGAGTAGGTGGGACTTTGGTGCATTCCAGCTCTTTGCTGTAATTTCATCCAGTAGACCAGCCAATGCAGAGCATTCTGGGTCAATCCCAAAGACACAGTGCTTGGGAAAATTCCCTTGCCCTTGAACTTCAGTTTCATATTCTATAATTTGTATCACTACTTGCCTTATCAGGCTGTTGTGAAGCTTCAAAGAGAT